>NC_045999.1:4377692-4682692 GCF_010909765.2 Amblyraja radiata | reverse complement strand
CCTTAATTTTCCATGCTCTCGAAATTTTCCAGGGCCCTGTGTCTCCCTTTAAATTAACCTGGGCTTCATTCCCATGCTCCGTTAAATTTACTGGGCCCCTGTTTCTATGGTCCCTTTCAACTCATTTGCACCCTATTTCCCCATGATATTTAAAAACTAACCTGGGCTCTTTGTTCCTTTTAGATTCACTACAGTTTTACAGTTTAGTTTATTATCACGTGTACCGAGGTACGGTGAAAAGCTTTTGTTGTGTGCCATCCAGTCAGCGGAAAGCCAAAAGGGCTCCATATTTTCTACACCTACTGCTTTTAAATCTCGTTTCCAGCATATAACCATATAACCATATAACAATTACAGCACGGAAACAGGCCATCTCGACCCCTCTAGTCCGTGCCGAACACATAATCTCCCCTAGTCCCATATACCTGCGCTCAGACCATAACCCTCCATTCCTTTCCCATCCATATAACTATCCAATTTATTTTTAAATGATAAAAACGAACCTGCCTCCACCACCTTCACTGGAAGCTCATTCCACACAGCTACCACTCTCTGAGTAAAGAAGTTCCCCCTCATGTTACCCCTAAACTTCAGTCCCTTAATTCGCAAGTCATGTCCCCTTGTTTGAATCTTCCCTACTCTCAGTGGGAAAAGCTTTTCCACGTCAACTCTGTCTATCCCTCTCATCATTTTAAAAACCTCTATCAAGTCCCCCCTTAACCTTCTGCGCTCCAAAGAATAAAGCCCTAACTTGTTCAACCTTTCTCTGTAACTTAGTTGCTGAAACCCAGGCAACATTCTTGTAAATCTCCTCTGTACTCTCTCTATTTTGTTGACATCCTTCCTATAATTAGGCGACCAAAATTGTACCCCATACTCCAGAATTGGCCTCACTGCATGCGCAGTATTTTGCTTTTGAACAACTGTAGATTTGCCAAAAGCAAAACCTTTTATTGTGATGTGGCAAAAACACCAGAAGAATTTAGCATTTCATTTCAGCCAGAATGAGGCTTAATAAAGTATGTGATTCAGAACAGATCTGAACATTACATGATTACAATAGAGCCATTTACAGTGTTTCAATTCATGATAAGAGAATAACGATTAGTGCAAGGTAGAGCCAGCAAAGTCTGCTCAAGGGCAATCCGAGGGTCACCGATGAGGTAGATAGTAGTTCAGGACTAGGCCCCATTCCTACATTCCTTTAAAACACATTGAGACCCTGGATTAAGCACTCGCCTTGAACTCACTGGATAGAATTTCCTGTGCAGCCTTTAAACTAATGTTGGGAAATTTACTCCTACTATTATATAATGTCTTAAATATATAAATGAAATGTGTGTTGGTGTTCTAATAATAATAATAATAATAATAATAATAATAATAATAATAATAATCAGTTGTCTGGAAAATTTGCTGTTCCAGAGTCTTTAGGATGCCAGAATATCGGAATTTCACCCTGAATCACATACTCAATTGAACCTCATTCTGGCTGAAAAGAAATGCTAAATTCTTCTGTTGTTTTTGCCAAATCACAATAAAAGGTTTTACTTTTGGCAAATCTACAGTTGTTCAAAAGCAAAATACTGCGCATGCTAGAAACGAGATTTAAAAGCAGCAGATGTAGAAAATATGGAGCCCTTTTGTGGAGATAAAAACAGAGTTAATGTTTTAAAGTAATGGCCTTCTGTGTATTTCCAGAATTTAAAAAGAAATGTAATCAGCTATTGTCCTTGATTTACATTGAAATTTTCCATGAACCCAATCTGGCCCCTTCAACGAAGATTTCACTTTTCATTCTTTCTACAAATATTAAAGAGTTTATATTTTCTAGCGTTAAATTTGCCATTAACGAACTGCGTTGTATTTCCTAATCCTTATGCCTTTTTGCTCCATCGGTTATGCCTATTCATCTTTCTAGATTAATATATTGAAAATTTACCTAGAACAGTTTTATATATATACAGAAACATATTTCTATAAAGGTACAAAACAGGAACATGGGGATTTGAAGATGCACATATTTTCGGCACAGCAATGACCATATATTAGTTCTAATGCTGTAGGATTGTAACTATTTGTTGATTTAATTTTTATTATAAAAGCCACATGAAGTTGCAGTTGCTTCAAGAGAGAAACAACGTGATGTGTGCCATGGCCCAGTTAAGGGGAGAATAGAGCAGGTTGAAATGGAAGCACCCAATTGTGGAGACAGGTTTGTTGTTTGTTTCATTTTTATCTCTATCAGATGCACTTTCGTTACAATATCTATCAATTTCTCTGATCGTTCATTTTAACAAAACAAATACACAGACATTGTATTTCAGTCTGAAGAAGGGTTTCGGCCCGAAACGTCGCCTATTTCCTTCGCTCCATAGATGCTGCTGCACCCGCTGAGTTTCTCCAGCATTTTTGTCTACCATTGTATTTCAATGTTTACCTCACCTCAGTCCTGCCTCGGATGGATTCTAAAACTTGTAATTTCCTCATGATACTTCAGTCGTAATTGCTTGATTTGTTTTTATTGAAGTGAATGGATACATAGGTAAAGCTCCCATGATTTAGTTCCAGAAGAACCTATATATCGTTTGTCTCTATTTGTTTGGACAGGCGATGGGGACAAATAGATTGCTACATTTTGTGCAACAAAGCAAGAGAAGGTGCAATTGTTAAACTCTGTATGGGTTTCATAGTCACCGAGTGCAGGAAGCTATTAATTTATCAGGGGTTATGGGGAGAAGGCAGAAGAATGGGGTTTAGGAGGGAGAGATAGATCAGCCATGATTGAATGGCGTAGACTTGATGGGCCGAATGGCGTAATTCTGCTCCTATCACTTAGGAGCATATGACCTTACATAGTACTGTTTACTTCCATGCTAAAGGACTGAACGGACAATTTGGATTGAGTGAAGTGTGATCATGACCATTTCTGGATTCTTTCACTTCCTTCCAGAAATGTAACTGCCAATATCCTGCGAGTGTTGCTGGGGAAACTAAAGCACGTTGTTCCAGAATCTACTGTCAATGATCAGAGCAAGCACAACTGTGCTTTCACAGCCCAGAGCTAGATTGGCAACCTACTGATGATACAACTAATACTTGCCTTCTATGCTTCAGACCCAAACTCCCCCAATAGTATCAAACCTCCACACTAACAATCTCATCTTTGACTTCTCTGATCAGCTGAAGAGCAATCGTCCAGTCTCCCATTTGCTTGAGGATTTAATTTCCCACAAGCTGCCAACCCTTTGAAGCCCAATTAGACCCGATCACCTAATCCCCTCAGGCCTCCGATTACAGACCCTGATCTCACACACATCAGCCCCTCCATCATTTACCCAAAGCTCGTTCTGGTCCACTGATGCCCAGTGGAACAAAATCACCAAAACACTTCCAGATCGCCATAGCCTGTAGTGTCTGATCACCCTTCCTCCCAAACTTGGCCTTGGCTCAGGAAACCCATTTTCCTTCACACAATTCACAAATGTGCAGAGTAAAGCCCCTGTCCCACTTAGGAAACCTGAACGGAAACCTCTGGAGACTTTGCGCCCCACCCAAGGTTTCCGTACGGTTCCCGGAGGTTTTTGTCAGTCTCACTACCTGCTTCCACTACCTGCAACCTCCGGCAACCACCTGCAACCTCCGGGAACTGCACGGAAACCTTGGGTGGGGTGCAAAGTCTCCAGAGGTTTCCATTCAGGTTTCCTAAGTGGGACAGGGGCATTAGAAATTAATTTCAACCAGTTGTATCACACTCAGCACATCAATGAGTGCCTGCCAGCAATGCCAACAAAATATTTTGTTTGTGTCTGATCGCCATATCACTGTGGAAGTATGTGGGGTAAAGGCACTGTACAAGGACTGCATTATTAACCCTGCATTCAAAAACTTGATAATATTCCTGTTTATTTAAGTGGGCATGGTTTACATGTAGTACTGAATGTGCCTGTACCATGTATTTGAAATATTTCCTTTCTTTACTGATCTTGTAACTGATAATAGTCATGATAGGCATTAAAATGTTCAATTTGCTTTTGCAGCAAGTTAATTTTAAAACTGAATAGGGAGACTCTTTCCTTCCTGATCAATTATCTATGTACCTAATTAAAACCCTGACTTAATACAGTTGAATTGCCCCAAACATTGGATTAATTGAGTAAAATTGCAGTGGGATAATGAAGATTGTCCTGGAAATTGGCTTATAGTGGGGTAATTGCATGTTCATAAGTTCATAAGTGATAGGAGCAGAATGAGGCCATTTGGCTCATCAGGTCTACTCCGCCATTCAATCATGCCTGATCTATCGCTCCCTCTCAACCCCATTCTCCTGCCTTCTCCCTATGACCCCTGACAACAAGAATCTATCCATCCCTTAAAAAATATCAATTGGCTTGGCCTCCACAGCATTCTGTGGCAATGAATTCCACAAATTCACCACCCCCGACTAAAGAAATTCCTCCTCATCTTCTTCCTAAAGGAACATCCTTTAATTCTAATGCTCTGGTCCTAGACTCTCGCACTAGTGGAAACATCCTCTCCACATCCACTCTGTCCAAGTCTGTGGCCGTTTTCTAAAGAAGAGTCACCCAAGCAAATTTAAGATTGAAATTGACCTTAGCTACGCTTGAAGCATGCTTCCAGGTGGATGTTTAGCACCCATTCCCCGCATAAGTATTTCCATGGCATTAAGGTATTCTAATTGGCCTTTCGCATACGCTTATGGGCAGCAGTCACAGTCCAATCATGCTGGTTCATGTTAACTGATACAGGTCGCCATTAGCATGGAGACTTGCATGACTTGGGTCACTATTACATCTAAATGTCATAACTGGTGTTTTGATATTTCATGGATATTATTAAACGTGGAAGTTACAGACGTTTTTCATATTTTTAAAGCAGAAGCCAGCATTTAGTCATTGGAACCCCATCATTTGAAGCCGCCCCATGTCATGTTCAGCAGATGTACCCTGTCAACAACATGGTCACCGGTAAGGATTTGAATTTGGTTACATTTACGTTTCTTCAATGCTTGTACAATGTTTTCATTTTGGCTAGTTCACAGAGGTCTGGTTTGGTGCCTCTTGTGTGTTTGAGGTTTAAGCATTTGGGCAGTGTCATTATACAATACGAGAACGCACTTGATTAAGGGTTGTACACCAGAGTGCTGCATTTGTTGTTGAATCCACCAAGAGTGGCTGCAAAAGAGTCAATCACACCACAGTAAGAAGTGCAGATTTCCCCCCAATATTCAATCCAATATTAAATCAAAACTGGTTATCTAATCCGTTTATCTATCTGCTATTTATTGGACTTGTTAAGTGCTTAGTGAATGACTGCTGCATTTCCTTATAGTTCCTTAAACAAAAAAAATGATTTCTCTAATTTCAGGTAGCTCCTGCATTCCCTCTCTTTCTCTGCCCCTCTCCCACCCTAGCTGGTTCCACTGTTCTCATCCAGATATACCTTTATTATCACCTCTTCCACAGCCAACAATGGACCATTGTGGGCTCCACCATTCCTTGGTCATCAGTGCCGGCTCTGATTTGCTCTGATCCTTTTCACAGCCTCTAGTTTCCCGTTTCCCACACAAAACGTCACCCATTTCTCCAGAGATGCTGCCTGTCCTGCTGAGTCTCTCCAGCATTTTGTGACTATCTACAAGTTGGATACAAGCTGTTGAGTGAGTGGCATGGGAAGCATGAATAGATAGGATAAAGGGAATATCTCGGAACAGGGTAGCACAGTGGTGCGGCTGGTGAAGGGCGGCACAGTTATGCAGCTCTGCCTCACAGTGACAGAGAGCCAGGTTGGATCGTGACTTTAGGTGCTGTCTGTGTGGAGTTTGCACATTCTCCCTCTGAAGGCATGGGCTCCAATTTCCTCCCACATTTCAAAGACGTGTGGGTTTGTAGGTTAATTGTCCTCTGTAAATTTCCATTAGTGTGTAGTGAGTGGGTGTGAAACTGGGATAACATTGAACAAGTCTTCTTCTTGCGTATGGCGTGCACAGCCTGAAGTTGTAGATCAACTTGTTCCATTTGGTCTTGTTTGTGCACGTCGGGTTGTTTGCATTTGTCAAAACAGGGTGGACCACGTGAAGATTGCAATCTCCCACCCCATTGAACAAGTGTCAATGGTTAATCGATGGTCGGCGTGAACTCGGTGAACCAAAGGGCCTGTTTCCATTCTGTATCTTTCAATTAATTCATTCAATCCATCAAATTGATGAACGTTGATGGACCTCCAGAAATTTTAGAGATAAGGTGATGTTAATTGTCTAAGATTTCCAAAAATCAGGGGAAAATGCATTGTGATTGGACAATGGATTGAATTTTAAAGATTCAAAAAGTAAAGTAGGAAAAACTGAAGAAGGGTCTCGCCCAAAAACGTCGCCAATTCCTTCTCTCCATAGATGTTGCCTCACCCGCTGAGTTTCTCCAACATTTTTGTCTACAGTCAAAGTCAACATGGTTTTTGTAAAAGGGAAATCATGTTTGATCAGGGTTTGGAGTTCTTTGAAGCAACATGTACAATATTTGTACTAGGCGTTCATTTCCCGTAAGTTTATTGATAAGATGCAGCACCCGGGATTATTGAAGAAAACAAGTGTTCATGAAGTACAAAGTACAGTTTTAATACAAGTGAACCCTGCTTTACAGCCTATCCGGTTACGGAAATTCCCCTTACAGAATGCACAGATCACGAGCAAAAATCCAGATTCAGATTCAGATTCAGATTCAATTTTAATTGTCATTGTCAGTGTACAGTACAGAGACAACGAAATGCATTTAGCATCTCCCTGGAAGAGCGACATAGCAAATGATTTGAATAAATAATAATAAGTGATAATAAGTGTCCGGGCGGTGGGGGGGTGATTGGCAGTCACCGAGGTACGTTGTTGAGTAGAGTGACAGCCGCCGGGAAGAAGCTGTTCCTGGACCTGCTGTTCCGGCAACGGAGAGACCTGTAGCGCCTCCCGGATGGTAGGAGGGTAAACAGTCCATGGTTGGGGTGAGAGCAGTCCTTGGCGATGCTGAGCGCCCTCCGCAGACAACGCTTGCTTTGGACAGACTCAATGGAGGGGAGCGAGGAACCGGTGATGCGTTGGGCAATTTTCTCCACCCTCTGCAATGCCTTCCGGTTGGAGACAGAGCAGTTGCCATACCATACTGTGATGCAGTTGGTAAGGATGCTCTCGATGGTGCAGCGGTAGAAGTTCACCAGGATCTGAGGAGACAGATGGACCTTCTTCAGTCTCCTCAGGAAGAAGAGACGCTGGTGAGCCTTCTTGATCAGAGTTGAGGTATTGTGGGTCCAAGAGAGGTCATCGGAGATGTTGACCCCCCAGGAACCTGAAGCTAGAAACACGTTCCACCTCCGTCCCGTTAATGTGGATGGGGGTGTGCGTGCCGCCCCTGGACTTCCTGAAGTCTACAATGAGCTCCTTGGTCAAAAAATCTGAGATATGGAATAAAATTTGCTCACACAGCATTTATGTGCAATAAAAATAAGTCTACACGTTTCTTTCAACTTGCGTTTCTTGAAGTCTGAGAAATGACGTGGCTTCACATTATGGAAAATCAAGATACAAGCGTTCCCTCTTGTACTACGGGCTTGGCCTGTATGCTTCAATCAGGCTACCAAAACTGTTATCCTCAGGACACTTAAGGGCCTGTCCCACTTAGGCGTCATTTGCGCGTCACGCAGGTGGCGCGCGACGATTTTGTGAATCCCAAAATCCTGGGGCGCCGCGCGGGACCGCGCGTCATTGCCTACGCCACCATGCCTCACCACGCGCCATGTGCGCGTAATGCACGCCATATGTGCATCACGACGCGCGCGTTCTGCGTCGTGACCCGTAAATGATGTCGCGTAAATGACACGCAAATTACCCCCAAGTGGGACAGGCCCTTTACACCACTGTAACTTCTACAGGTGCACAGTAGAGAGCATGCTGACCGGTTGCATCGTGGCTTGGTTCGGCAATTTGAGCGCCCTGGAGAGGAAAAGATTACAAAAAGTAGTAAACACTGCCCAGTCCATCATCGGCTCTGACCTTCCTTCCATCGAGGGGATTTATCGCAGTCGCTGCCTCAAAAAGGCTGGCAGTATCATCAAAGACCCACACCATCCTGGCCACACAATCATCTCCCTGCTACCTTCAGGTAGAAGGTACAGGAGCCTGAAGACTGCAGCGACCAGGTTCAGGAATAGCTACTTCCCCACAGCCATCAGGCTATTAAACCTGGCTCGGACAAAACTCTGAACATTAATAACCCATTTTCTGTTATTTACACTTTATCAGTTTATTTATTCATGTGTGTATATATTTATATTATGGTATATGGACACACTGATCTGTTTTGTAGTAAATGCCGACTATGTTCTGTGTGCTGAAGCAAAGCAAGAATTTCATTGTCCTATAGGGACACATGACAATAAACTCACTTGAACTTGAACTTGTAAAATGAAGAGCTGAGAAGGTATCACTGTAAACAAGTGAGTTAACCAGTTTGTCCAAAAAGTATGAGTAGTTGATGAAATGCTCCACCTATATTATTAAATATATGCTTTGGTGGCAAACTGCTTGGTTGTAACCATAGTAATTTGTTTTGTTAATTCTGATTAGGTTTTATCTCTATTGATGAACTGAAGAAGTACTCAGGGAATTTAAACGACTTCATTCCCGGCTGCGCACAATATTCCGTGTGTCGTGTTCAGAGAGAAAGGAACGTCTTCTCACTTTTGAGATCCAAAAAACGGAATCCCACCTTCATTCACACACATTAACAAAGCAGAAATTAGCCTCATTTGGGAGGATTTCAGTTCAGTTACCTATGGTGATTTAAACCTTGGCATAATGAGCTGTGCTTCAGTGACTGATGTCAGAAATGCAAAGATTAACCCAGATCTTTGTTTGCTGTGTAGTTGAAGTTGTATAAATTGTATTTATATTTGTCTTCAGTGTTAAAAAGAAAGTGTTGGCTTAAATGCATAACTTCTTAGATTTTTATATAGAATTAAAAAGTAATAAGATGTTTGTGTTTCTATTCATCTCACGAGGAGAAATGGTCCTCATTCTGTGTGCATATTCATTTTCATATTTATTGAGGTCTTTTGTAACTTTAAGCAATTCTATCATATTGTTCAAACTCCCATTTTTCGCGACTCTTATTAAGTGCCTGGTTTGAATCTGTTGTAGGCTTTTGTTGGAATGAGAGTGCGATAATGGTGGGAGCAGCTGATTGTTAAACACAATAAAAATTATTTGCTTCTCAGTTATTGGATTTTAGAGATGTGGTTAAACTTGCTTTCAACTAAGATACATGTGAAAATACCTGGGGCAGATGATTGAGTTTTCATTTAAAGAGTTTGTAGTGAGTAGTAGCTGCCACAGGAGGGCAAACCAACTCTGTTTTTATAAATAATCTTGCATCAAACCAACAGCTAACCACTGTGCACTTATGCATTTTATTCCTGCACTTGTTTAGTTTAGTTTAGTTATACAGCGCAGAAACAGGCCCTTCGCTCCACCGAGTTTACACCGACCAGCGATCCCCGCACACTTACATTATCCTGCACACACACTTTTACATTTATACCAAGCCAATTAACCTACACACCTGTACATCTTTGGAGTGTGGGAGGAAACCGGAGAAAACCCACGGGGAGAACGTACAAACTCCGTACATACAGCACCCGTAGTCAGGATCGAACCCGGGTCTCTGGCGCTGTGAGGCTGTAGCTCCACCACTATGCCACCGTGCTACCCATGGCTAGACCGTGGCTCCATCCATTCCTCAACCTTCTTGGTTCTTGGTCCTCCAAAGTATTCCAACTGGAATTTAAACTGGAGGTGGTGAAGGGAGGGATTAAGCCAGAAAGGGTTATTGGGAAGAAAGAGCTACTTTAAATTTAGTTGCATCTGGTTGGGTAACTATAGTAGGGTGGAGATTATTCCATGCTTTAATTGTGTGTGGGAAGAACGAATTGCTGTACACATCTGTCTTTGTAGCTGGGATCACAAATTGCATCGAATGCCCTCGTCTGCTCCTAATTGGTTTGGGTTTGGTGTAGGTCTTGTAATCTATGTCTAGCTGACCATTTAACATTTTGTAAAAACAGGTCAAACGGTGAGCTTCACGTCTGCCTTGGAGAGGGTTCCACCCCAGAGAATTCTGACTTTGAGTCAGTCCAACGTATTCAGCAAATGGCTCATCACGAGAGAGCAGATTGCCGTCAATAGTTAGAAACATAGAAACATAGAAATTAGGTGCAGGAGTAGGCCATTCGGCCCTTCGAGCCTGCACTGCCATTCAATATGATCATGGCTGATCATCCAACTCAGTATCCCGTACCTGCCTTCTCTCCATACCCTCTGATCCCCTTAGCCACAAGGGCCACATCTAACTCCCTCTTAAATATAGCCAATGAACTGGCCTCGACTACCCTCTGTGGCAGGGAGTTCCAGAGATTCACCACTCTCTGTGTGAAAAAAGTTCTTCTCATCTCGGTTTTAAAGGATTTCCCTCTTATCCTTAAGCTGTGACCCCTTGTCCTGGACTTCCCCAACATCGGGAGCAATCTTCCTGCATCTAGCCTGTCCAACCCCTTAAGAATTTTGTAAGTTTCTATAAGATCCCCTCTCAATCTCCTAAATTCTAGAGAGTATAAACCAAGTCTATCCAGTCTTACTTCATAAGACAGTCCTGACATCCCAGGAATCAGTCTGGTGAACCTTCTCTGCACTCCCTCTATGGCAATAATGTCCTTCCTCAGTTACATCCTTAGTGTTCAGCTAACCTGTCATGCTTTAAAGTGCGTATCTAAAGTTGTATGTGTGAATTTCAATGAGGTGGATGTTCTGTTGCAATGTGGGAATCTTGTACAGAGCAAACCCTTGCAAGTAGATTTGTAATAACCATCACATAATCTGAATCAGTATTTTTCTAGTTACAAGGAAGAACTCTCCTGTTCCCTTTCAAATTAGTGCCATCGAATCTTCTGCATCTTGAGCAAGGGAGCGAATGGAGCCTGGCTGTAACCTGATGTCACTTCTGAGCTGCAGCAATCCATCAGTCCTACACTGAAGATTCAGTTCAAATTTCAGTGGTCAAGTGTCTGGATCGGAGTTTGAACCCACAGCTTTTTACTGAAAAGTGAAAGCCTGATCATTGAGTCACTGATGCAATTACACCATGCTTTGAGCAACTTATTACAAAGCGTTAGTTATCACCAGCAAACAAAGTCCAAAATGACAAGGGGGAAAATTTAGAAAACGTTTCCTTCGCCTTACCAGAAGCTATTAAGAAAAAACCAGGAAGACTTTTCATGACCTCAATGTGCAAGAGTATTGTACATTTAATGGAGTGATTTAGTGTGTTGTGATTGCTGTTCTGAGGTAGCAAATTTGGGTTGAGGACAAATTTCATCCCATCATGTTTTGTGGGTTCTGAAATGGACATTGAAGCGAATGTGGGAAGCACAGCCTCTTACAGGTGGGGTAGGAGGCATCTGATAGTAAGGATATGTACGATCTTCACCTGAGATAGACACAAAAAGCTGGAGTAACTCAGCGGGACTCAGTGTTTCCACTCATTTCTAACTGATTTCTAACGTGACATCAATCGTCCAAACTTTTCCACTAGTGATTGCTACTATCTTTACCTGCTCCGGCCTATATGTAACTCTGGATATGCAGAATTATGTCCGACTCTTGACTTGTATTAAAACTTCCAGCAAGCATTCAGTTAAAGGTTAATAAACACTACTCTAGCTCGGGACTCCCACATCATGTTACAGCCTGCATGCAGAAGTATTTTACAGGCAGCTTCCGTTACTCTGAACACATCTTGCAAACCTGCATCTTCCATCACCAAGAAGGAGACGTGGGAATACCACCATTTGCAGACCCTTGTCAGATCCACATCAGCCGGTCTCCTCTCCATCCACAAGTCCAACCTCCGCAGTTTTGGGGACAGAGCCTTCTCCAGGGCAGCTCCCAGGCTCTGGAACTCCCTCCCCCAACTGATCCGCAATTCCGTGTCCCTCACCATCTTCCAGTCCCGCCTCAAGACCCATCTCTTCACCTCTGCCTATCCTTAGCCCCACGTCCCCCTCCCTTTTCATCTGTGCATTAATTGCCTCATATTGTGTTTTGTATTGAATTCTGTCTTTACTTTGTGTACTAGTCATGTCTCTACTATTTATTTCATTCCCCTTACATGTTTTTCCTCTACCTGCTAAATTTTTGTAAGGTGTCCTTGAGACTCTTGAAAGGCGCCCATAAATAAAATGTATTATTATTATTATTATTATCCTTTTCACTGTACCTTAATTGGTACATGTGGCAATAAACCGACCTTGACATTTTGAACGACTGCAGGAAATTATTTGGTGTATAGAAGAACAATCGCCTCAAGAACCAATACAATGCCACAACCATTCATTAATAATGGTACAAACTCTTCACTTCTCATAGTATTGGTCCGCAGGACTGAATAATAATCTGTAGTTTTTAGATGGTTTACTGGAGCTCAATGGGCACGAGTCGTGCTATAAAGATGCAGTTGTACAAGGTTTGTACAAGGGCGGTCATGTTGGCGCAGCGGTAGAGCTGCTGCCTTACAGCGAACGCAGCGCCGGAGACCCGGGTTCGATCCCGACTACGGGTGCTGTCTGTACGGAGTTTGTACGTTCTCCCCGTGACCTGCGTGGGTTTCCCCCGAGATCTTCGGTTTCCTCCCACACTCCAAAGACGTACAGGTTTGTAGGTTAATTGGCTTGGTATAAATGTAAAAAATGCTCCTAGTGTGTGTAGGACAGTTAATGTGCGGGGATCGCTGGTCGGCGCGGACGCGGTGGGCCAAAGGGCCTGTTTCCGCGCTGTATCTCTAAAACTAAAGGTTTCCTTGTGCCTAGGTCTGTAATCTATTTTAATAAAACACAATTGCGACCGTACCTGTTTTCCAGAACAATGAATCAATTGTTCTTTATTTGTCTTTGTCTCTGTGATGTTATTATAGGCCCTACAGGAATTTCTCCTGAAAAAAAACAGTCATGAAATGGCCGTAACTTTCAAAGAGATTCATTGTTCAGGCAAATGATGTACTCTGCTCTCTGTGACCCCTGGTAAACACCATGTAACTATTGACACTGATTCATCTTGAAAGTAATTACTTTTCTTCTCGGGTGTATGGCAAGAATAGGCAGCAATCGTTTGCAACAAGAAAGAGTCCTTTCAAGGCCAGCGCAAAAGAGGCGGAAATTCCAGCGGGGAAAATCCCCATGAATGAGGGTATTCAATCCTCAGATAATCTAGTGACATTCTGTGAATGACAAAAGATTGAGGTAGATTACTCATGTGCCAGTGGACACCCTAAGTAATCACTTGCTAACCACACCTGAAATCTTGCCTCATAAACATATAGTTGTCCTCGATAATTTAGTTAATGGATAAATTGCTTGTGTAACAATTCAAACTATACTTGTTATATAATTTGCCTTCCTTATTTTATCTAGCAGCAATCAGTGAAGATTCCTGTTGATTATTTGATTCGGATAGACACAAATAGCTGGAGTAACTCAGCTGGTCAGACAGCATCTAAGGAGAAAAGGGTGAGTTACCAGAGGTGCTGTCTGACCCGCTGAGTTACTCTAGCTTTTTGAGTCTATCTTCCCTTTAGATAGATCCACAGTTCCTTCCCACATGATAATTTGCTTCAGTTTGCTTTAGAAACATAGAAAATAGGTGCAGGAGTAGGTCATTCTGCCCTTTGAACCAGCACCACCATTCAATATGATCATGGTTGATCATCCAGAATCAGTATCCCGTTCTTGCTTTCACCCCATATCCATTGATTCCTTTAGCCCTAAGAGCTGTATCCAACTCTCTTGAATACATCCAGTGAATTGGCACTCTCTGGCAGAGAATTCCACAACTCTCTGGGTGAAAAGGTTTTTCCTTATCTCCTAAATGGCCTACCCCTTATTCTTAAACTGTGACCCCTTGTTCTGGACTCCTCTAACACCAGGAACAATTTTCCTGCATCTTGCCTGTCCAATCACTTAATAATGTTATATTTTTCTATCCTTCTAAATTCCAGTGAATATAAGCCCAGTCGATCCATTCTTTCATCATATGTCAGTCCCGCCATCCCGGGAATTAACCTGGTGAACCTACGCTGCACTCCCTCAATAGCAAGGAAGTCCTTCCTCAAACTAGGAGACCAAATCTGCATACAACACTCCAGGTGCAGTCTCACCAGGGCCCTGTACAACTGCAGTAAGACCTCCTTGCTCCTATACTCAAATCCTCTCGCTATGAAGACCATGAGCTTTCTTCACTGCCTGCTGTTCCTGCATGCTTACTTTCAGTGAGCCGTCTGCCCTACTTTCTTTCTCCCTGACCTCCAGTCCCAGTCTCATTGGGAATGAATGTCACTGCTTGCTATGTCTTCGTGCTGTTGCAAAATTCTCAATGAATTTCCTGGGTTCTTGGTGAATTACTAAGAGTACTAAATTAAGAAATAAGAAATGATATGCATTAAAAACTCATTTTGGTGTTGCAATGATGCAAACTAATAGGTCTCCATGCAGCTTGGCCACAATCCAGCTGAACAGTCATAGCTTACCCCAGTTACAAAATATCATTGACATTGATGCCTGAGAATCCCTGTCCGCGTATGATTTAATGAGTGTACACTTGTGAGTTCAAATGAAAGAATGACTTGTATTTATCTGGCTCCTTTTAATGCCTCAGGCCATTCCAAAGCCACAACAATGCTTACATGTTTAAGACTTGTTCTTTCAAACACTCTTGGCCATGTTACTACCACATTCCTGCTGTCAGAGGTGTTGTTGCTCCCAGCTACTTGTTACTCCTTCATGCTTCGTAATTCTCAATTCTTCGCCCTTGTTTCGCACCTCTTTTACACTAATGTTCCTGACGCAAAATTGTAGGGTGGCCTCAAGTCAAAAGTTGTCCAATGGAACAAGCAATTTTCCATGGTTCCGGCATCTTGTTGAACAAACTTCCGACTCAGGTGTCAGAGGGATCTTTTAAAACAAAATAGGAGACGAGGGCTGCTCCGGTAGAGGGTTACAGAAGAATTGCTGCACAAACCAAAGTCTTGACGGATGAGTCTCTGTTGTGGTGTTAGTTTTAGAAAATTCTGTATATTCCACAAGTACTAAATACGCTGGAATTCAGAAGATTGAGGGGGGATCTTATAGAAATTTACAAAATTCTTAAGGGGTTGGACAGGCTAGATGCAGGAAGATTATTCCCGATGTTGGGGAAGTCCAGAACTAGGGGTCACAGTTTAAGGATAAGAGGGAAGTCTTTTAGGACCGAGATGAGAAAATCATTTTTTACACAGAGAGTGGTGAATCTGTGGAATTCTCTGCCACAGAAGGTAGTTGAGGCCAGTTCATTGGCTATATTTAAGAGGGAGTTAGATGTGGCCCTTGTGGCTAAAGGGATCAGGGGGTATGGAGAGAAGGCAGGTACAGGATACTGAGTTGGATGATCAGCCATGATCATATCGAATGGCGGTGCAGGCTCGAAGGGCCGAATGGCCTACTCCTGCACCTATTTTCTATGATTCTAAGTACATGGTACCTTTGACAGGCGATAGACACAAAAAGCTGGAGTAACTCAGCAGGTCAGGCAGCATCTCTGGAGAAAAGGAATAGGTGACGTTTTGGGTCAAGACCCTTCTTCAGTCACGTCTCGACCGAAACGTCACCTATTTCTTTGCTGTTCCATCTCATGTTTAAACCAGCAACTGCAGTTCCAACCACTACATTTTGTCTGTACCTTTGACCGGTACATGGGTAGAAACGGGTTAGCGGGATATGGGACAAACGCGGACAGGTGGGACTAACTGGTTGGCATGGAGGAGTTGAGCTGAAAGGGCCCATTTCTGTGCTGTTTGACTGCAATGGTTCCTGTAGATCAGGGGTGGGGTACCTGCGGCCTTAAGGCCGCATGCGGCCTACTAGGCCATTTAGTGCGGCCTTTTGAATGAATCCAAATTTTGTGGAACAAATCCTTTTATTTTTATTCATATGTTTTTGTTCGTCTCATTATTTATTTTAATCTTAAAATGAATGTATTTAAAATACCAAAGGGTAAAAGAAGATTCAACGAAATAATCCTCCCCGACTGACGGCCACAATTAAAACATTAGTAAGTCACGACGGCTATTTTAACACCTGTTATGCTCATGATTTAGTTCTAATGCGACTCTAGAATGTACATTAACTTTGACATGCACGAAAAATGCTTTCTTGCTTTTCCACCACTTTTACATTCCACAAATGACGGATACCCATCTAGAAGATCAGCTGAAACTGCGTACCTCCATGTTGCAACCAAATATTCAAATGCTTTCCCACAAAAGGCAGTCACAACCAAGTCATTAAAAGGTTAATTAACTTTAGAATTGACAATCTTTTTTCATTTTCTTGAAACATAGAAACATAGAAAATAGGTGCAGGAGTAGGCCATTCAGCCCTTCGAGCCTGCACCGCCATTCAATATGATAATGGCTGATCATCCAACTCAGTATCCCATACCTGCCTTCTCTCCATACCCCCTGACCCCTTTAGCCACAAGGGCCTCATCTAACTCCCTCTTAAATATAGCCAAATGAACTGGGCTCAACTACCTTCTGTGGCAGAGAATTCCACAGATTCACCACTCTCTGTGTAAAAAATGATTTTCTCATCTCGGTCCTAAAAGACTTCCCCCTTATCCTTAAACTGTGTGACCCCTTGTTCTGGAACAATCTTCCTGCATCTAGCCTGTCCAACCCCTTAAGAATTTTGTAAGTCTCTATAAGATCCCCCCTCAATCTTCTAAATTCTAGTGAAGTTAGTACATAGTAGTTTGAATTTTACAAAATAATGTACATTTTGAAGTATATCTAATTGAAGTTTCTTGGATGTGGCTTTATTAGATTACAGCTAACTTAATGCGGCATTTCAACATGAAAAGGTTCCCCACCCCTGCTGTAGATTAATAGAAAGCAAATGTGACTAGACTATTTGAGAGAGAGAAAACTGGGAACTATTGACCGAATTGCCTGAAGGAGGAATTTATAAAAAAAAGTGATGTGATATCATAATATATAGAAAAAGATAATATGATTGAATAGAGTCATCAAGGATTTATCAAAAGGAAAGCAGGCGAGACTAATATATTGAAACTTCTCCATTCCATTGGTATAACTACATTTCCTTACCCCTGGAATCATTTGCATAGGTTTCTCTTCAACCTTTTCTAAGGACTTTATATTTTCCAATATGCAAATCTGGCCATATCGGTAATTCATAGAAAGTTACCATGACTTCTTTGCTGTTTTAACGCCCCTGTCCCACTTAGGAGACCCATACAGCAACCTCTGGTGACCTGGCCCACCACCCAAGGTTTCCATGAGGTCTCAGGAGGTTTTGGCCACTCTCCCTAATGGTTGAAAGTGGTTTCCGCGTGGTCGAGGCTTCATCTAGGGTTGCTGCTATTTTTTCATCTTGATTAAAACCGGCCTCGACTAAAAATAGGTTGCTGTTCTAAAAATCAATCATTTTTTAGTCGAAGTCGGTTTTCTTCATAGTGGAGGAAGGTTTTCAACATATGCGTGGGAGGTGGTAGGAGGTTGCAGGTCACCTCGACTTTGATATTTTTTTTTGGGTGGTGGGCAAGGTCACCAGAGGTTGCTGTTTAGGTCTCCTAAGTGGGACAGGGGCTTTACTCTCAGCTTCTTTAATGGATTCTGGGTATTTTTACATTCTCAATCTGCACGCCTCTCCTGACGTCCACTGAGCGAGGGCTATATGTATATATGTATGTAGTTTGTTTGTTTATACTATTCTACACAATACAAGACACAATACCACAATACCACTTATTTGTCATTTGAACCTCACATGAGGTTCAAACGAAATTTGGTTTCTGCAGTCATACAAGAAAAGAACCAAGACACACACTTAACACAATTTACACAAACATCCATCACAGTGAATCTCCTCCTCACTGTGATGGAAGGCAAAGTCGTGTCTCTCCCCTGCTCTCCATTCCTCTCCCGAAGTCAAAGTCAAAGCCCCCGGCGGGCGCTAGCAAGTCCGCGGCCATTTAAAGCCGCGCGGGGCGATGTAAGGCCCCGCTACAGGTCACTCTCAACCCTGCAATTCGGGCGGGAGAAGTCGCCGTTGCCGGTGCCCCGCAAAGCAGTCTCCCACCGGGGACCCGCGAGCTCCCGGTGTCACCACCCACCGGAGTCGGGTCGCAGCCGCGCGCCACCGCAGCTCTCCACGCTCCGAACCGGCCAGCTCCACGATGGTAGGTCCGCAGCTCCGCCGGCTCCGTGACTTGAGCCCCCAGGTCGTTCCGGTTGGAGGCCGCTCCACTGTGCTAGGCCCCAACGACAACGGAGACCCGACAGGGAAAAGGTTGGGTCCCCGTGCAGGGAAGAGATTTAATAACAAATGTAAAGCACTTTGGCCAACGAGAGGTGTTTTTTAAATGTGCTATATAAATAAATGTGACTTGACTCGGCTTGGCATGGATACCTTCAATTTTTTGTAACCGCATAAACCATCAGATCTTTCAGCTCATATATCTCATTTAGAACTCTGCCCTTGAATACATAATGTGTCTCCTTGTTCCTCTTACTGAAATGTAACGTCACTTTCTTCTGTATTAGATGTCCATTCACTCCACCGAACTGCATTCATCATTTTGAAGTCTGTGGTTATACTGCTGACATTTCCCCTTCTACTTCTGAGTATTGTATCATGTTCGGGTTTGGAAATTGTGTTCTGCCCACCTAGACCTCGGTCATCAATGTAGATTGGGAAAAGCATATTCCAAGTACCAATCTCCACCAACCACTTTAGTGCTCTCCCAGGAGAGGGGAGAAAGCTGACGGAAGAATAGAGAGAGAGAGAGAGAGACCTGTGAGGAAATGGTGGGGCAAGAACTGGCAAGAAGGCTGGAGGTGAAGTGGAGACAAAAGTGTGCTGATGTAGAATCTGAGGGGAGGGGAGATGCGGTATAACGTGTAAAATCCGGGGAGCGATGGTGGGTGGAAGGGAATGGGGGGAACGGAAATGGGAGATGGCAGGAGACAAGTGGATGGAGGGGGGAAAGTAAGGGTGTGTGTGTGTGACTGACTGGGTAGATGAGAAGGGAGATAGACACAATATTAACATGATGACCATTTGACGGCACTGAGCATCGCTGGAGTTTAGAAGAATGATGGGGGGACCTCATTGAAACGCACCAAAATAGTGAAAGGCTTGGATAGAGTGGATGTGGAGAGGATATTTCCACGTGGGAGAGTCCAGGACTAGAGGTCATAGCCTCAGAATTAAAGGATGTTCCTTTCGGAAGGTGATGAGGAGGAATTTCTTTATTCAGAGGGTGGTGAATCAGTGGAATTTATTGCGACATAAGGCTGTGGAACCCAAGTCAATGGATATTTTTAAAGCAGGGATGGATAGATTTTTGATTAGTATGGGTGTCAAGGGTTATGGGGTGAAGGCAGGAGAATGGGGTTAGGAGGGGGAGATAGATCGGTTATGATTGAATGGCGTAGTAGACTTGATGGGCCGAATGGCCTAAATCTGCTCCTATTGCGTATGACACAAAATGCTGGAAGTGAATGCCCTTCCAATAGACGTCCAACCGAACCTTTAGATAGCCACAAAATGCTGGAATGATGGCCCAGTCCCACGGTATGAGTTCATTCCAAGAGCTCTCCCTAGTTTAAAAAAAAATCAAACTCGTGGTAAGCACGGAGAATGAACGTAGCGGGTACGTCGGAGCTCGGGGACGTCTCTTAGCGGCTCGTAACGCTAACGGCAGGTAGTCGGGAAGACTCGCTAACGGCAGGTAAGCTCGGGAAGACGCGTGAAGATTTTTCGACACGTTGAAAAATGTCCACGAGAGCCCCGAGTACCCGACGAGCGGCCATTACCGTAAATCTCCGAATTCGAATCAGGGCAAACTCGGGAGAGCTCTTGGAATGAACTCGTAACGTGGGACAGGGCTTTAACTCAGCAGGCCAGACAGCATCTCTGGAGAGAAGGAATGGGTGACGTTTCGGCTCGAGACCCTTCTTCAGGCTGAGAGTCAGGGGAGAGGGAGACAGAGATATGGAAGGGTAAGGTGTTAAGATGAGACATCAAAGGAGACGAGGATCAAGAAAAAAGTTATTGTTAGCTAAGGGAAGGTGACAACGAGGCATGCAGTTCCAAAACTTCCACTGTGTCCCACTTCTGAGAGATTTGTCTCTTCCTCTCCTCCCTTGTTTTTAACTCCACAAACATAAACCACTGTATATAAATGATCATGTGTTTATGCACTGTGGTGAATGCACCGCATTTATTTTTGCCAGGGTTGGAGAATTAAAGACTAGAGGGTCTGAAAGTCTAAAGAAGGGTCTCGACCCAAAATGTCACCCAATCCTTCTCTCCAGTGATGCTGCCTGTCCCGCTGAGTTACTCAAGCTTTTTGTGTCTATATAAAGACTAGAGGGCATCGGTTAGGGTTAGATTGAGAATCAAAACGAGAAAGGGTTCAATATAACATCACATTTCAAGAAAAATGTTTTAGAATTAACAAGAGGGAATCTCTGACTTAGAGAAGGAATTCAGGTGGAGTCTCAGGTGTGGGTGGAGAGATCTGAAATAAATGGATAATGAAAGAGCTGATGAAATGCCAGCATCTGCAGTTCCTCTTAGGGTATGTACCCTCTGATGAAATACTATCTGTGTGTCTGTTACTGGAAGGAAGAAATGTACAAGGCTAGATTTTTGGCAGCAAGCAGGTTTCTGCAATGTTCGGCAAAAGCAAACTCTTTTTAAAATGGAAGGTACACAAAATTGCTGGGGAAACTCAGCGGGTGCAGCAGCATCTATGGAGCGAAGGAAATAGGCGACGTTTCGGGCCGAAACCCTTCTTCAGACATGGGCTGTGTCAGCTGTGGCTGTCAGTTCGCAGGTTCATAGGCCCGAACGCAAAACAATCTCCTGTGATGATCACACTGCAGAAGGAGTTTTACAGAATAATAATAATAATAATATATTAATATATTTTATTGTCATTGCACATAAGTGCAACGAGATTTGGTATGCAGCTTCCATCCGATGTCATACTTAAATAACTAATAAAATTAAGATTTAGATACTCCGAGAAAAATGGTTTGTAGAAATAACATTGCAACAGTAAAACAGTTCAAACAGACTGAAGTGCAGATGTGTCTGTGTGTCGTGACCATCCGAGGGAGACAGTCCAGGGGGGGTGGGGGGCACTCAGCAGGGCCGGTTCAGAGCCGCTATAGCTCTGGGAATGAAGCTGTTCCTGAGTCTGGAGGTTCGGGCGTAGAAGGCCTTGTAACGTCTGCCGGAGGGAAGTAGCTTGAACAGACCGTTACAGGGGGTGTGAGGAGTCTTTGTGGATGCTGACGGCACCGTGTGTGGTAGATGCCCTCCGAGGCTGGTAGCGGGGTTCCAATGATCCTCTGCGCTCTGTGTACGACGCGCTGAAGAGCTCTGGAGGCAGTTGATAGACATAGGATAGAAGGAAAGTTAGTAACAGTTTTGCTTCATGAGCAGGCATAGACTTGATGGGCTAAGTGGCCTATATTGCAAGAAAAAATAATTGTTCCCACTCCCCCCCCTCCCCCCCCATCAGCCTGAAGAAGGGTCGCGTCCTTAGTTCCGCGTTTTTTCGTTTTTTTTAGTTTTAGTTTTAGAGATACAGCGTGGAAAAAGGGCCCTTCAGCGCACCGAGTCCACGCCGACCAGTGATCTCTGCACAATAACACTATCCCAGGGACAACTTACATTTATACCAAGCCAATTAACCTACAAACCCGTACGTCTTTGGCGTGTGGGACGAAACCTAATGTCTCATTGAAACATATAAGGTTGTTAAGGGCTTGGACACACTAGAGGCAGGAAACATGTTCCCGATGTTGGGGGAGTCCAGAACCAGGGGCCACACACAGTTTAAGAATAAGGAGTAAGCCATTTGGACCGGAGACGAGGAAACACTTTTTCTCACAGAGAGTGGTGAGTCTGTGGAATTCTCTGCCCCAGAGGGCGGTGGAGGCAGGTTCTCTGGATGCTTTCAAGAGAGAGCTAGATAGGGCTCTTAAAAATAGCAGTCTGGGGAAGGTACACAATAAAGCTGGAGAAACTCAGCGGGTGCAGCAGCATCTATGGAGCGAAGGAAATAGGCAACGTTTCGGGACGAAACCCAAAGGAAATAGGCAACGTTTCGGGTCGAAACCCGAAACGTTGCCTATTTCCTTCGCTCCATAGATGCTGCTGCACCCGCTGAGTTTCTCCAGCTTTTTTGTGTACCTCCGATTTTCCAGCATCTGCAGTTCCTTCTTAAACGCAGAGTCAGGGGATATGGGGAGAAGGCAGGAACGGGGTACTGATTGGGGATGATCATCCATGATCACATTGAATGGCGGTGCTGGCTCGAAGGGCCGAATGGCCTACTCCTGCACCTATTGTCTATGGTCTATATTGTCTATTGTCTCGGAGAAAACCCATGTTTTCTCGCATACAGACAGCACCCCTAGACAGGATCGAACCCGGGTCTCTGGCGCTGTAAGGCAGCAACTCTACCGCTGCACCACCAAGCCGTCATCTGTCCATTCCCTCCACGGATGCTGCCTGACTAGCCGAGTTCCTCCAGCACTTTGTTTCTCGCTCGATGTGGTTGCTTCAGTCGAATTGACAGCCTTAATTAAGTGCCCATGTCCTATGTTGCATTCATTAATCAGGAAATCCGTTTGATTTAAATGGATCATAATACACCTATTTCGCAATAAAACATATGAATCACAATAATGTGACAAGTTCCTGGTAGCAATTAGTTTGAAGTAAGGCTGAGACTGAACTCTGATAATATCACTTAAGTAAAATACACCAGTAGATAGATTTTGTAACATATCCAACAGTGAGATGCCAGTCTTTATCCAATGGTAGGTTTCTTGGCTTTTTTGTGTTGCATATTCTGTTCGAAATAAAGAATTAAATTAAATTAAAAATATCATGGATTAGGAGGGGACATTTCCGATGGGTCCCTGCGCTCTCAGTCTTCCCAAAGACTCAAATTGGATAACGGTGGCTGACTTTCCAACAAAGCATCGTGGGGAGACACGGGTGTAGGGCGACAGTGTGCTGCCTTACAGCAGTAGAGACCCAGGTTCGATCCTGACTACGGGTGCTGTCTGAATGGAGTTTGTACATCCTCCCTGTGAACCAGGTGGGTTTTCTCCGGGTGCTCCGGTTTCCTCCCACATGCCAAAGACGTACAGGTTTGTAGGTTAATTGGCTTTTGTTAATTTTCCTTAGTGCGTAGTAGGATAGTGCTAGTGTACGGGATTGGTTGCTGGTCGGCGCGGACTAGATGGGCTGAAGGGCTTGTTTCCTCGCTGTATCTCTGAAGACTTATGCCCCTGTCCCACTTAGGAAACCTGAACGGAAACCTCTGGAGACTTTGCGCCCCACCCAAGGTTTCCGTGCGGTTCCCGGAGGTTGCAGGTGGTTGCCGGAGGTTGCAGGTAGTGGAAGCAGGTAGGGAGACTGACAAAAAACTCCGGGAACCGCACGGAAACCTTGGGTGGGGCGCAAAGTCTCCAGAGGCTTCCGTTCAGGTTTCCTAAGTGGGACAGGGGCATAAATCGAAATAGTTGGAAATGCTGTTCTGACCAACATCTATGGGGCGAAAAACAATAATGAAAGTTCAACATTCATCGTTTAGTCCAAATGACCGATCATAGTTGATGATGATGAAACTCCCAGTGAGGAATGGGTGGACTTGCCTCTGATCAATCGCCATCTCCTGCCTCAATACTGTCAGTAAGCAATCCCATTAAGGAAGAAGAGAGGGAATACCAGGCTGGAAGAGTATGGGGACGACAGATGGCACAATGGGCTAAGTGTTCGGCTGGCAACCGGAAGGTAGCCGTTTCGAATCCCGCTTGGAGTGCATACTGTCGTTGTGTCCTTGGGCAAGACACTTCACCCACCTTTGCCTGTGTGTGAATGTGTGTGAATGTGTGTGAGTGATTGGTGGTGGTCGGAGGGGCCGTAGGCGCAGATTGGCAGCCACGCTTCCATCAGTCTGCCCCAGGGCAGCTGTGGCTACAGAAGTAGCTTACCACCACCGAGTGTGACTGAGGAGTGAATGAATAATGCGATGTAAAGCGCCTTGAGTATTAGAAAGGCGCTATATAAATCCCATCCATTATTATTATTATTATTATGTTTCTATGTTTCATAGCTGCTTTCAAGCTGTGCCCATTGTGTACAAGAACATGTGAAGCAGGCAAGGTATCTCTGAAACGTCACCTATTCCTTCTCTCCAGAGATGCTTCTTGACCCGCTGAGTTTCCCCAGCAATTTTGTACCTCTCTTCTATGAAGAAGATGAACAGCAGGGGGCAGTGTTACAGCTCCATCCGTCTCTCCACTTACTAAATGACACAATTCTTTGTAAGTTATGTCTTATTTCACATCCTCTGCCCGCCGTGTGAATCTGTGACCGTTTAAAAAAATTAAATCTAGTAGAAAGGACTGAGTCACTTGTCACATTTAACACTATCACCTGGGGTTTTGAAATCATTGCCTTGGGCTGAGTTTGCTGATCTACCGTGCCAGTAATCTTCAAGTGAAGTGTCTCAGCTTCATGGTGTATGCTTACAGAGAAGAATGGCCTCTTTATTCAGGCACAGGTATGCTCAGTAATCAACACTAGTAGGGTAAATATAACACAAAGGGGCAAGCAGAGGTTTTGAGTAATCAGTGTCCATTTTTCCAAGTCTGTTTGTCAGATTGAGTGGGGAGGAACTATTTGTCATATTTCCTTGTTATATCATTGCTAATTGTCCAGTCACCGGCCAAGCATCTCAACCAGTGAATGCATCTGTCAGAGTGTGAAATGTACCAAGAAAAAATATGTGCAGCAACAATTCCAGGACTGGGAGTATTTGTTAATGTCTCACCTCTTATTTAATGCAAGTTACGTGGTACTGCAAAGTCTTAGAGTCAAAGAATGATACAACGTGGAAACAGGCCCTTCGGCTCAACATGTCCCAACTACACTAGTCCCACCTGCCCGCATTTGGTCCATATCCCTCCAAACCTGTTCTATCCATGTACCTGTCTAAAGCCCCCTGTCCCACTTTCCTGAGTTACTTACGAATTCTCCCGAGTTTCCCCCTTGAATCAAACTCGGGGAATGTCCGTAGGAGGCCGTAGCAAGTACGTAGATATTTCGTAACGGCTCGTAATGCCAGCCGTGGGTACTCGGGGCATCAGGTAAGTCGGGACGTTTTTTCAGCGTGTTGAAAAATGTCCACGAGTAAATAAATAGCCCCGAGTACCGACGGCTGGCGATTGCCGTAATTCTCCGAGTTTGAATCCAGGTTAAAACTCGGGAGAATTCGTGGTAACTCTGGAAAGTGGGACAGGGGCCTAACTGTTCCTTAAATGTTGGGATAGTCCCTGCCTCAACTACCTCCTCTGGCAGCTTGTTCCATACACCCACCACCCTTTGTGAAAAAGTTACCACTCAGATTCCTGTTGAATCTTTTCCCCTTCACCGTAAACCTATGTCCCCTGGTCCTCGATTCACCTACTCCTGGCAAGAGACTATGTACCTTGTGACCTTTGCGCTGAGATAGAGGACAAAACTGGTGCATGCCAGCCATTTGTCAACAGTGTGTTAATATATCTACCAAAAATCACAAGAACTTGAGTTCATTTGGAGTGGTATTGTGTGCAGCTTTGACCTCAGAAACTGGGGTTGCTTCGAGACCATGCAGTGTAAATTCACCAGAAAGAAACGTGGAATAACTAAGTTGACCTGTGATAAGCAACATTTTAGAAAGATTAACAAATACGCAGTGAAGTTTGGAGGAATATTTAATTCCTTTATAGGATGTTATCATTTTTGGCAAGGCCGTTATTTATCCACCACTGGATGCGGTTGGATTGCAAAGCTTTAGACAATAGACAATAGGTGCAGGTGTAGGCCATCCGGCCCTTCGAACCAGCACCGCCATTCAATGTGATCATGGCTGATCATCCCCAATCAGTACCCCGTTCCTGCCTTCTCCCCATATCTCCTGACTCCGCTATCTTTAAGAGGCCTATCTAGCTCTCTCTTGAAAGTATCCAGAGAACCGGCCTCCACCGAGGCAGAGAATTCCACAGACTCACAACTCTCTGTGAGAAAAAGGGTTCCCTCGTCTCCGTTTCAAATGGCTTACCCCTTACTCTTAAACTGTGGCCCCTGGTTCTGGACTCCCCCAACATCGGGAACATGTTTCCTGCCTCTAGCGTGTCCAAAACCTTAATAATCTTATATGATTCAATAAGATCCCCTCTCATCTTTCTAAACTCCCGAGTGTCCAAGCCCAGCCGCTCCATTCTCTCAGCATATGCTGTGAGAAAGATAATGAGAGGTGCTCACATCGAGGCATGAACGATTTTATGAGGGATTAAAAGGGTCGATGACAAGCCATTGCTTCCTCTGGCTGAAGAAATTAAAGGACGGGCAGAGAGGAAAAGGGTTGGACATTTGATAAAGAGCAACTGAGGAGAAAACATTGAGAAGATGCTGGGCTAGGGAGAAATTACAGGAACTAGCATAAGAGCAAGAAAGCCCCTGTGTTTTAGTTTTGTTGTTCTTGCCATGCTAACAATTTCTCCATGCACCTTATCTGCTCAGCTTTATCCCATCAGATGGGGAAGAATATGCCAATCCCTTGCCCTGAAGTCCCCATCAGTTTCCATATTGTAACGGGTCACTCCATGCTCTTGAGTCGGTTTTTCACCAAGTAGTCCATGTATCTAAAGCGTTTATCATGAGAGGAATAGATCGGGTGACTCTTGTCCAGAGTAGGGGAATGGAGGACCAGAGGACATAGGTTTAAGGTGAAAGGGAAAAGATTTAATAGGAATCTGAGGGGTAACTTTTTCACAAGAAGGGTGGTGGGTGTATGGAACAAGCTGCCAGATGAGGCAGGGACTATCCCAAAATTTAAGAAACAGTTAGACAGGTACATGGACAGGTCTGAAGAAGGGTTTCGGCCCGAAACGTTGCCTATTTCCTTCGCTCCATAGATGCTGCTGCACCCGCTCAGTTTCTCCAGCTTTTTTGTGTACCATAGGTACATGGATGAGACAGGTTTGGAAGGATATGGATCAAGCGCAGGCAGGTGGGACATGTGGGCAAGTTGGGCCAAAGGGCCTGTTTCCACACTGTATCACTCTCTGACTCTATGAAGCAGTGTTAACAAAAAAATTCTCAGAATTTCCATTGTGCAGGATGGTAAATATTTACACCTGTCAGAAAAAATAGATTTCAACATCGAAAATAAATAGCCTTTCCAAAAAGGCCTCAACAAACAGTAAAAATTCCGGGCAATGCACGGAGCTAAGCGATCTTACTGCCAATAGATCGGATCAGAGCTTCCTCGGATCAGTCCAACTCCATCCAGTCGCAAATAGTGGCGGATAATAAAGTGGCTAATTGAGGGAGGACATACTCAGCATAAACCATCTTCAGTGATGGTGGGGCCATCATGTGTGGTCAAGACAAAACTGGAGCATTGCCAACCATGTCTGGCCTTTGCTGAGCCATCCCAAGAGATCTCCCTACAGAGATCTCATCTCCACAGAAGCCGGTCTCCAGCCAGTTTGATTTACGTCGGGTGATACAAGGTTAATTCCTGGCGGGACTGTCATATGCTGAGAGAATGGAGCAGCTGGGCTTGTACACTCTGGAGTTTAGAAGGCTAAGAGGGGATCTCATTGAAACATATAAGATTGTTAAGGGCTTGGACAAACTAGAGGCAGGAAACATGTTCCCGATGTTGGGGGAGTCCAGAACCAGGGGCCACTGTTAAAGAATAAGGAGTGAGCCATTTAGGACGGAGACGAGGGAACCCTTTTTCTCACAGAGAGTTGTGAGTCTGTGGAATTCTCTGCCTCAGAGGGCGGTGGAGGCAGGTTGTCCGGATGCTTTCAAGAGAGAGCTAGATAGCTCTTAAAAATAGCGGAGTCAGGGGAGAAGGCAGGAACGGGGTACTGATTAGGGATGATCAGCCATGATCACATTGAATGGCGGTGCTGGCTCGAAGGGCCAAATGGCCTACTCCTGCACCTATTTTCTATGTTTCTATGCCCTCTAGTGGTTGAGTTCCCTACTCCGGGGAGAATGCAAGGACATCTGCAATCTCCCTGGGACTGACTCATCTACAGCTCACTCACCAATGCACAGGACATTGTAGCAAGTAGCCTCTGCAGCTTCTCCACTGCGATCACATCCTTCCTGTAGCATTGATACAGTGGCATGATGGCTAACCTATTGGGTTAGTATTCTACCCCCTGGCCCACTGAATTAGAAGTACATTTAGAAACATAGAAAATAGGTGCAGGAGTAGGCCATTCGGCCCTTCGAGCCTGCACCGCCATTCGATATGATCATGGCTGATCATCCAACTCAGTATCCCATCCCTGCCTTCTCTCCATACCCCCTGATCCCTTTAGCCACAAGGGCCACATTCTTAACTCCCTCTTAAATATAGCCAATGAACTGTGGCCTCAACTACCTTCTGTGGCAGAGAATTCCACATATTCACCACTCTCTGTGTAAAAAATTATTTTCTCATTTCGGTCCTAAAAGACTTCCCTCTTATCCTTAAACTGTGACCCCTAGTTCTGGACTTCCCCAACATCGGGAACAATCTTCCTGCATCTAGCCTGTCCAACCCCTTAAGAATTTTGTAAGTTTCTATAAGATCCCCCCTCAATCTTCTAAATTCTAGCGTGTTCCAACCCTGGGATGGGATAGAGTGGATGTGGAGAGGATGTTTCCACTAGTGGGAGAGTCTCGGACTAGAGGTCATAGCCTCAGAATTAAAGGATGTCCATTTAAAAAGAGATGAGAAGGAATTTCTTCAGTCAGAGGGTGGGAATTTGTTGCTACAGAAGGCTGTGGAGGCCAAGTCAATGGATATTTTTAAGGCAGAGATAGATAGATTCTTGATTAGTATGGCTGTCAGAGGTTACGGGGAGAAAGCAGGAGAATGGGGTTAGGAGGGAGAGATAGATCAGCCGTGATTGAATGGTGGAGTAGACTTGATGGGCCGAATGGCCTAATTCTACTCCTAGAACTTATGACCTTCTGACCCTGGCTAGAATTTGCATCATTATTGCCGTCACTGTTGTGAGACTTCCGCAGTTACAGCTCTTGAAGTGTACACAGTGCTGGATGGATGTACTTTATTGACTAGGACCAGTTCCATGGCCTTTTGTGCCAGGGATATCCCAGTTCCCACGCAGTGAACTGCAAGGGAACACCGTGTTCTACTTCAAGTTGCTTTAGTAGTAGAGTGCTGTTGTATATTTAATCAGCAATAGTACATAGGTCCGTTTTGAAATAGGAAACAAAAAGCCCAAAATGCTGGAAATACTCAATAGGCCAATAAGTACTCAATAAATAACAATAATAATAATAATAAATTTTATTTAATGGGCGCCTTTCAGACATCTCAAGGACACCTTACATAGTAATCGGAATAAAAACATATAATCGGAATAGAACAGGTAATAAAGACATCACAGAGACACAAATTAAAAACAGAATTCAATCCAAAAACAGAAAATCAAAAACACAGTGTGAAGAGAGAGCAGCGGCAGCCAAAGCGCGCCAGCGTCCACTCTCTCTTCACGGCAGCCATCTTGGACACAGACCTACAGGACTACAATTAGACAAAAAAATCATCCCCCCCACAGTGGGTAGCACTGTGAGGGAAGGCACAATGCCCAATACTCCCCTGAGCTTCAGTTACCAGGACAGGATGAAGGGACTTTATCCAGCGATAGACACAAATAGCTGGAGTAACTCAGCGGGACAGGCAGCATCTCTGGAGAGAAGGAATGGGTGACGTTTCGGGTCGAGACCCTTCTCAACCTGCAATGTTGGCTATGTCGGTGGTAGCCAGTGTCGTCATCTTCGCTGCCGTGTGCTGGGGCAGCAGGGCGAAGGCAGCGGGCGCCAATAGGATCAACAAACTCATCAGGAAGGCTGCCTCACAGTGCTGGCAGCACCAGAGACCCGGGTTCGAGCCCGACTGGGGGGTCCTGTCTGTGCGGAGTTTGTACGTTCTCCCCGTGACCACCTGGGTTTCTTCCCACACTCCAAAGACGTACAGGTTTGTAGGTGAATCAGCTTGCTATAAGTGTAAATTGTCGCTAGTGTGTGTAGGATAGCGGGGATCGCTGGTCGGTGTGGATTCAGTGGGGCCTGCTTCCGCGCTGTATCTCTAAACTACGAGATACATGGAACAGAGTGGATGGGATGAGTGCTCACATCATTCCGGGGCGACAGATGGCACAATGGGCTAAGTGTTCGGCTGGCAACCGGAAGGTAGCCGGTTCGAATCCCGCTTGGAGTGCATACTGTCGTTGTGTCCTTGGGCAAGACACTTCACCCACCTTTGCCTGTGTGTGAATGTGTGTGAGTGATTGGTGGTGGTCGGAGGGGCCGTAGGCGCAGATTGGCAGCCACGCTTCCGTCAGTCTGCCCCAGGGCAGCTGTGGCTACAGAAGTAGCTTAATAATAATAATAATGGATGGGATTTATATAGCGCCTTTCTAATACTCAAGGCGCTTTACATCGCATTATTCATTCACTCCTCAGTCACACTCGGTGGTGGTAAGCTACTTCTGTAGCCACAGCTGCCCTGGGGCAGACTGACGGAAGCGTGGCTGCCAATCTGCGCCTACGGCCCCTCCGACCACCACCAAGTGTGACTGAGGAGTGAATGAATAATGCGATGTAAAGCACCTTGAGTATTAGAAAGGCGCTATATAAATCCCATCCATTATTATTATTATTATTATTCCTTCTAACCTGCTGGAAAAATCGAAGGTAGACAAAAATGCTGGAGAAACTCATCGGGTGAGTTTCTCCAGCATGTTTGTCTACTGCCATTCCTTCTAACCTGATTGAATTGAATTGAATTGATTTTATTAGGGACAGTGCATATTAATAAACATTTGCATGTAATATGCAAGATTGTAGCCAGTAGCTAATTTCCATCTTTAGTCCCCACACAAGGTGAACACATCCCAAACAAGGTAAAAACAAAAGACAAAAACAAAAACAAAACAAACAATAAAGTAAAAAAGTAGCAATAAAAGAATACCATATGATAATTTTAAGGTAGATTATGATTGCAGTTTTGATTTTGCAGTAACCATGTTTTTAGATGTTTGGTAAATGAGGTAAGGGTTGGCAGATCCCGTACGACGCATGGTATCGCGTTCCAGGTCTGCGACGTTCGATATGAAAATACTGACTGCCCAAAGACACTTTTCCTAAACGGGACAATACAATCACCCCTGGAGGCTGCTCTTGTCGACCTATTTGTGTTTTTCTTTATGAAGTCCTTTAACGGAGGTGGGGCTAGTCCACGGAAGATTTTGTAAACCAGGGAGTGAATGAAGTTGGCACGTCGACCTTGTCCTGTGGTGGAACAACCAATCAATTACGCTGAATGAAGCTTGACTTGGAGAAATGTTAACATAATATCGGATTACAAACTTTGAGGCAGCATTACATAACTTGTTTTTGAGGTTTGTGTGTGTGTGTGTGTGTGTGATGTGGACATATATTACCCAACGCTGCTAGCTGGCCCCTTATCTGAGTGATTGGAGGCTGCAGGGGCAGTGATGTGTTCTGAGTTGTGAAATCCCAGTGAGAGGTCATGGTCATCAGAGGCTGTGGCCAGGCTCGATGAGGGAGGGCATACCTCCCGAACCAAGGCACGTTGAGCGGAGGCAGCTTTGAGCACAAGACCATAAGTGATAGGAGTAGAATTAGGCCATTCGGCCCATCACCGCCATTCAATTGTGGCTGATTTGTCACACAAGGTCAGGTTTGCGATAATTCCGGAATGTCGCCGGTGTGCGGGGGAAGCTGAACGTGGCTTTACAGAGCCCACCAAACAAAGGTCCCAGAATGGAGGGAGGGTCTGAAGAAGGGTTCCGATCCGAGACATCGCCCATCCTTTTCCCCCCAGAGACGCTGCCTGACCCGCTGAGTTACTCCAGCACTTGGTGTCTGTCTAAAGGTCTGAGGGTTGTCCTTTGTCTCTCCACAGCCACGACTGCATCTTGGCTGGGTGGTGTTTCCCAGAGAAATGGGAACACTCTTTGTCTCTGAAGCAGCGGTGGAGTTGTTGCCTTGCAGCACTTGCAGCGCCAGAGATCTGGGTTAGAAACATAGAAACATAGAAACATAGAAACATAGAAATTAGGTGCAGGAGTAGGCCATTCGGCCCTTCGAGCCTGCACCGCCATTCAATATGATCATGGCTGATCATCCAACTCAGTATCCCGTACCTGCCTTCTCTCCATACCCTCTGATCCCCTTAGCCACAAGGGCCACATCTAACTCCCTCTTAAATATAGCCAATGAACTGGCCTCGACTACCCTCTGTGGCAGGGAGTTCCAGAGATTCACCACTCTCTGTGTGAAAAAAGTTCTTCTCATCTCGGTTTTAAAGGATTTCCCCCTTATCCTTAAGCTGTGACCCCTTGTCCTGGACTTCCCCAACATCGGGAGCAATCTTCCTGCATCTAGCCTGTCCAACCCCTTAAGAATTTTGTAAGTTTCTATAAGATCCCCTCTCAATCTCCTAAATTCTAGAGAGTATAAACCAAGTCTACCCAGTCTTTCTTCATAAGACAGTCCTGACATCCCAGGAATCAGTCTGGTGAACCTTCTCTGCACTCCCTCTATGGCAATAATGTCCTTCCTCAGATTTGGAGACCAAAACTGTACGCAATACTCCAGGTGTGGTCTCACCAAGACTCTGTACAACTGCAGTAGAACCTCCCTGCTCCTATACTCAAATCCTTTTGCTATGAAAGCTAACATACCATTCGCTTTCTTCACTGCCTGCTGCACCTGCATGCCTACTTTCAATGACTGGTGTACCATGACACCCAGGTCTCGCTGCATCTCCCTTTTCCTAGTCGGCCACCATTTAGGGTTCAATCCTGACTACGGGTGATGTCTGTACACAGTTTGTGACCATATGGGTTTTCTCCGAGATCTTCGATTTCCTCCCACACTCCAAAGACATACAGGTCTGCAGGTTAATTGGCTTGGTGTATGTATAAATTGTCCCCAGTGTGTGTAGGATAGTGTTAATGTACGGGGACCGTACATTAGGTAGAGTGAAATTCTTTGTTTTGCATACAGCCCAGTAAAACCATGTGTTGCCACGTTTTGACACTGACATGGTTACAAAGGTTCACCGAACTTTCCTATCTACTGAAGGTACACACAAAATGCGGGGGCCACTGAGTTCAACCAGCACTTTGTGTTTCCAGTGGAACTCCTCAGGCCTGAATCACTTACAGGTAACAAACACTGGACACAATGTTAGTTGAGTGATGGGCTTGTCCCACTTAGGTGATTTTTTTAAGGCGACTGCGAGCGACTAGGACAATGGAATTCACTGAAGTCAGCACCAGCGACAACCTATGTCACCTGGTGACAGCTTACGTTAACCTGGCAACAACCTACGACAGCACCTACGATAACCTACGACAGCCCATGAGGATGAGCTATATTTAAGAGGGAGTTAGATGTGGCCCTTGTGGCTAAGGGGATCAGAGGGTATGGAGAGAAGGCAGGTACGGGATACTGAGTTGGATGATCAGCCATGATCATATTGAATGGCGAATGGTGCAGGCTCGAAGGGCCGAATGGCCTACTCCTGCACCTATTTTCTATGTTTCTATGTTTCTAGGATACAACTATCACTGATCAGTGGAAAAAAACCTGACAGTTCGGCAATAGATCTGAACCATTCCATATCTAGTGCTGTGTTTGCAATCCACGCTTATAGCAGTGTATTGTGGTTCGAAAGGGACAAGGTCACAGGTTTGATGAGCCGTTTGCTGATGGCATCGACCTGACTAAGTCAAATGTTGAAGGCTGGGGAATGGATGGAGCCATGCGCGGCACGGTGGTACAGCAGTAGAGTTGCAGTCCAACAGCGCCAGAGACCCAGGTTCGATCCTGACTACAGGTTCTGTCGGTACGCAGTTTGTACATTCTCCCTGTGACCTACGTGAGTTTACTCTGGGTGCTCCTGTTTTCTCCCACACTCCAAAGATGTACAGGTTTGGATTTAATTGATACAGCGCGGAAACAGGCCCTTCGGCCTACTGTGTCCACACCGACCAGCAATCACCCAGAACACTAGCACTATCTTATGCCCCTGTCCCACTTAGAAAACCTGAACAGAAACCTCTGGAGACTTTGCACCCCACCCAAGGTTTCCGTGCGGTTCCCGGAGGTTGCAGGTGGTTGCCGGAGGTTGCAGGTGGTTGCTGGAGGTTGCAGGTAGCAGGAAGCAGTCTGGCAAAAACCTCCGGGAACTGCACGGAAACCTTGGGTGGGGCGCAAAGTCTCCAGAGGTTTCCGTTCAGGTTTCCTAAGTGGGACAGGGGCATAAGATAGTGCTAGTGTTCTGGGTGATGGCTGGTCGGCGTGGACACAGTAGGCCGAAGGGCCTGTTTCCGCGCTGTATCTCTAAACTAAACTAAACTAATCAGTGCTTTGGATCTAGAGCAACGTTTTATTTCCCACAACATGGTTGGTTACTTTGGATTTTGTTACCGTTATCTGGATTTAACAAAGGATAAATAATTGACCAGATGCATTCATCACTTGGTGATCTCCCTCTCGTTAATTGAAGGAATAGCACCTCATATTTCGCTTGGGCATCTTACAACTCTGCGGTGTGAATTTTGACTTCTCTAACTTCAAGTAAACCTTGCTTTCCCTCTCTCTACATCCCTCCCCCCACCCTAGTTCTCTGAGCAGTCTGACTGTCCTCCAGATTAAATTTTACATTGTAGACCTCGTTGTCAACTTCCCCAAGCTAACAATGATCTATTCTACATTTTCCTTGACCTTTGTCTCCTTTGATCTCTGGTTTTCACACCTTGACCTTCCACATCTCCCGTTTCCCTTTCCTCTGGCTCTCTGCCTGAAGAAGGGTCTCGACCCGAAACGTCACCCATTACTTTAGAAGGATGAGGGGACACTTCATTGAAGCGTACAGAATAGTGAAAGGCTTGGATATAGTGGATGTGGAGAAGATGTTTCCACTAATGGGAGAGTCTAGGACTAGAGGTCATAGCCTCAGAATTAAAGGACTTTCTTTTGCGAAGGAGATGAAGACAGAGGGTGGTGAACATTTGCCACAGAAATGCAACGAAATTTCGTTCAAGGTGCACTGTGTCTAGGTGTATATCTGAATGACAATAAAGTTTTCATTCATTTCATTCAGAAGGCTGTGTAGGTCAAGTCAGTGGATATTTTTAAAGCAGAGATAGATAGATTCTTGATTAGTACGGGTGTCAGGGGTTGTGGGGAGATGGCAGGGGAATGGGGTTAGGAGGGAGAGATAGATCAGCCGTGATTGAATGGCGGAGTAGACTTGATGGCCTAATACTATTCTGTCTTATCACTTATGACCTTGGGGATTGCTTTGTGATGAGCAAGTACTGAGACTGCAGCTTCTCATGTTTATTCTGTATTTGTTGCGTTCCTGAGCATGGTAGAACAGTATAATTTCCAAAGCAATGCATAGTTGTGACAGGCATCAGGGATAACCACATACCTTGCTGAAAGGTGTAGGTAGGGCTTTCCTCATCTTGCACCTGGAGACACAGGGCTCAGAGCGTGAGGGAAAACCAAGAGTGGAGGAATGTGTAAATAAAAAAATCAGCTTCATTGTTGCTTGCATTCTCTTTGAGCTTGAAAAACTGGTTGGATCCCCTAATACTGGAACTCATAATTTATTTTCACCATGTCCAGGTTATTCAATCCTGCCCAGCTGCAGAAGCAGAACATGCTTAAAATTCTATTCACCTTGTACATTGCTTAAATTACCAGCAATTGTGCTGGTGAGCAACTGTTTTTAAAAAAATAGTTAAATTAGGGATGCGAACATTCCTTGAGAAGGTCACCATTTGCCGTCCAGACTGATGAGGCAATGAAAAGCAGGACTGGAACCACAGGTTGTAACATAGAACAGTGACGGGCCTTTGGCCAAATTTAAGGTGAAGGGGGAAAGATTTAATTGGAATCTGAAGGGTAACTTATTCACACAAAGGGCGGTGGGTGTAAGGAACAAGCTGCCAGAGGAGGTAGTTGAGGCAGGATATATCTCAACATTTAAGAAACAGTTAGACTGATACATGGATAGGACAGATTTGGAGGGATATGGACCAAAAGCAGGTCGTGTAGCTGGGACATGTTGGCGGGTGTGGGTAAGTTACGCTGAAGGGCCTGTTTTCACACTGTATCACTCTATGACTACATTATACCTCCACCGTGTATGAATGCTTCAAAATCAAGTGGTTTGGAGGGATATGGCCCAAACGCGGGTAGGTGGGACTAGTAGGTGGGACAAGTTGGGCCTGTTTCCACACTGTATCACTTTATGACTGTGACTCTTAAGTCAAACCAATCTTCTCTGCCTGCACGTGACCCATATCCCTCCATTCCATGGATTTACACATGTCTTTCTCGAAGCCTCCTAAATAATAATAATAATAATGGATGGGATTTATATAGCGCCTTTCTAATACTCAAGGCGCTTTACATCGCATTATTCATTCACTCCTCAGTCACACTCGGTGGTGGTAAGCTACTTCTGTAGCCACAGCTGCCCTGGGGCAGACTGACGGAAGCGTGGCTGCCAATCTGCGCCTACGGCCCCTCCGACCACCACCAATCACTCACACACATTCGCACACATTCACACACAGGCAAAGGTGGGTGAAGTGTCTTGCCCAAGGACACAACGACAGTATGCACTCCCAGCGGGATTCGAACCAGCTACCTTCCGGTTGCCAGCCGAACACTTAGCCCCTTGCGCCATCTGTCGTCCCAATTAAATGGCACTATTGTATCCAGTTCTATTATTACCCTTGATTGTTAGTTCCAGCCACCCACCACTCTCTGTGTAAAAGATTTGTCCCGCACGTCTCCTTTAAACTTCCCCCCTACGACCATTTTGCACCCTCGAAAATAATTTGTGCCCACCCTATCTGTGCCTCTCATACGTCTATCAGCACTCCACTCAACCTTCAAGAAAGCAATCCAAGTTTGTCCAATTTCTAATATCTAATCCAGGCAGTATTCTGGTAAACATCTACTGCGCCCTATTGAGAATAATGGGGGCATCCAGAACTTCATACAATACTCCAAATGATGTCTAACCAAAGTTTTATACAGGCCAGGCCAGAAGAGCAGGGCATATTTTATTTTATTTGTTCTGAGACACTGTTACACAAATAGGCGGCATGGTGGTGCAACGGTAGAGCTGCTGCCTTACAGCACCAGACACCCGGGTTCGATCCCGACTACGGGTGCTATCTGTACAATACATTTTATGTAAAATTTAAGTGCTAAAAGGAATTGAGCATCAAAATCTCAGAAGAAGAATGGCATCATATGTGTGTAACACTACAGACATCCACTAATTCACAAAAATGGAGAGAATTGAATTGGAAAATTTTGATTTGTTTCTTTATTATGGCTAACATAAAAAGCAAGCAAATTCTAAGGCAGCAAACATGCTGGAGGCAATACGGCCAAACAGACGCAAGTCATGCACATATCTTCTGGAGTTGCCCAAAAATAGAACCATTTTGGGACAGAGTGAATTCAGAATTAATGGAGGTATTAGTCACATTCAAGTCAAGTCACATTTATTTATAAAGCACATTTAAAAAACAACTCTCGTTGGCCAAAGTGCTTTTCATTTGTTATACGAATAGTATAAACAAACAAACTACATACATATATACATATAGCCCTCGCTCAATGGACGTCAGGAAAGGCTTGGGAGTATAGATAAGTTTTTAGTCTTGGCTTAAAGGAGTCGATGGAGGGGGCAGTTCTGATGGGAAGGGGGATGCTGTTCCACAGTGTAGGAGCTGTAACCGCAAAGGCAAGGTCGCCCCTAAGCTTATGCCTAGACCGCGGGATATTCAGCAGCCCCAAGTCGGCCAATCTGAGGGACCTGGAGGTGGAGTGGTGGGTGAGAAGACTTTTAATGTAGGAGGGGGCAAGCCCATTGAGGGCCTTGTAGACATAGAGGAGGGTCTTGAAATGTATACGGAACCGCAGGATATATAGTCTCCAAGAAGTGTTCCATTTTATACCTGGGTAACATAAATACAGTGGTGCTGAAGGAAGATCATTACTTGGTTAAAATCCTACTCACAGCTGGCAGAAAGGCCATTACAAGAAACTGACTTGCAGCGGGCACACCCAGACTTAGACAATGGTTAGACATAGTACAGGAAATATTTGTGACGGAGAAAATGACATATACTCTAAGAGTGAGAGAAGACGAGTTTAACAGAAAATGGGAAAAATGGATTTAATTTTATTATAATTTTGGATTTTAATTATATATAAAAAATGGATTTTAATGATATATAAAAAAAATTATTGACAATAATGTAAGTTACTGGAAAATGTTTTAATAAGAAAATAGTTCTGTATACTGCATCATTAATTGTAAACTGACAATGATGCACTGTTGTACGTTTCACTGCATTGCTGTTATATTTGTGTTTTAATTGTGTATGCATAAAAGCAATAAAAACTAACGTGAAAAAAATGAAGCACATGATAAAATAGGTCAGCATGGCTTTGTGAAGGGAATATCTTGCCTGGCAAGTCTGTTGGAATTTATGTGAGGAAGATAATAGCAGGATAGACAAAGGAGAGTCGATGGATTTTCAGAATGCCTTTGATAAGGTGCCCCACGCGAATCTGCTAAAGAAGAGCCCATGGTATGAGAGGGAAGATACTAGCATAGAGAGCAGGTTGGCTGGATGGCAGAAGGCAAAGCGTGTGAATAAAGGGGGCCTTTTCTGGTTGGCTGCCAGTGACTAGCGGTGTACTGCAGGGGTCGATGTTAGGGCCGTTAATCTTCACGTTTATATATCAATGATTTGGAGAGGGAATTGAAGGCTTAGTGGCCAAGTTTGCGGGTTGTATTTTAATAGATGTTTGGGCAGGTAGCATAGAAAAAGCAGGGACTCTGCAGAAGGACCTGGACAGTTTGGGAGAGTGGGCTAAGTATGTCTGAATCGACAAAGGTTTGGACTAAATTAAGAGAACCTGGACCAGGGCCATCCTCTGTCAAAACCATGTGGTGGGTGGTGGTGCAAAAGCATCCAACATTAGAAGAATCCACACACAGTCATCTTCCACAGTACCGAACATGAAGCAGAGCAAATCATCCTTGACCTTGAAGTAGAGTTACATTTGAGCTGGGCTCAGTGACCCATTGAGCTGTGCAAGGGGCAGTTTGCTTGATTCAGGCCCTCCAAAGATGACCAAGTTTGTAGGTTAATTGGCTTGGTGTGCTTAGGATAATGTTAATATGTGGGGATCGCTGGTCGGCGTGGACTCGGTGGGCCGAAGGGCCTGTTTCCGCGCTGTATCTCTAAACTAAACTATCCAGCGCCCGAGATAACTCTTCGCCCATTGGGCTCCCTGACAGCTGGAGATTCCGCCAGGAACTGCTGGCTGCAGGCCACCACCAGCTTAGAATGGGCCAAAAGCTCAGGTCCATGAGCTGCAGGTCAGGCAATGGAACAACTGAGCTCTGAACTCACCACCGAGCTCTCTCTGCATGCCAATAAGTGGTGCCCACAGGAAGTCATCGTGTTCATTTAAGTGAAGTCACTGACCCAATGATGAATGCAATCTGCAGGTTAGTAAATAATTTCGCTCCTTCATACTTTATTGAAATATTATTTGTTAGTATTTGACAATTCTTTTCATGAAATATAATTTTTAATATTTGAAATAATTTAAAATATTGATCCAATAATATTTTAGTATTTGACAATTCTTTTAATGAAACATAATTTTCAATATTTGAAATAATTAAAAATATTGATCCTATAATATTTGTTAGTATTTGACAATTCTTTTAATTTTTATTTTTTAATATTTCAAATCATTTAAATATTTAAATATTCTATATTTGTTAGTGTTTTATAATTCTGTATTCTAATTATATAACATTTCACATTTCTAATTATATAAAAATGTAAATACTATGTTTGTTATTTTACAATTATTTAAATTGCATTCATTTTCTAATATTTTTAATTATAAACATATAAATATTTTATATTTGTTTGTATTTTCCAATTCTTTAAATTAAATTATTTTTTCAATATTTATATTTACATAAAATACTGAAATATTTTAAATGATTTGGAATATTTAAAAAATAATGTTAATATTAAATTCAATATTTTTAATATTTATTAGTATTCTACAAATCTTAGATTTTTTTTAATTGATTCGATTTCTAAATATTTCTAATTATACAAAATTAAATATTATATAACTATTATTTTATAATACTTTTAATTAGATGTAATTTCTAATATTTTTTTATCATTTTTAATATTTTACATTTGTTTGTATTTCGCAAAGTACGTTTTATAAATATTTCTAATCATTTAAAAATATGGAAATCTTGATTAATTTTAAAATACTGGAGATGTTTTAAAACTGTAAAAAAAAAAATTGACAGCAGTTTACTGCTCTTGGAAGGACGTCTTAAACTGAAAATGGGGCAGAAGAGATTCCCCAAGATGCTAACAGGAAGTCTTGAATTGTAAGGAGTAGCTGGATACTCACTTTCTTACTGGAGTGTAGGAGGCTGAGGGGGTGACCTTACAGAGGTATACAGAATCATGAGAAGCATAGATAAGGAGTAGGCGAGTCCAGTACGAGAGGGCATAGATTTACGGAGAAAGGGGAAGAATATATAACTGATCCAAGGGGCAATCTCTTCATGCCAAAGGTATTGAGCAAATGGACCAGGCAACCAAAGTTGAAGCTGAGATTGTGGCAACATTTTAAAGGCATTTTGACAAATGCATGATGAGGAAAGGTGTGGAGGGAAATCTTTAGCGTCAGTTAGTCTTTCGTTATTCTTTCGTTCAGTTATGGGCCAAATGCAGGGAAATGGGACCAGTTCAGTTGGGAATAGTTCAGATATGAAACCTGGTTGACATGGGCGAAGTGGGTAAAATGACCTCCTTGTGTGTTCTAGGACTGTATAACTATGAAATGTCGATACTTGGGGAACAGGAGCTCAGAGGTACATCCAGGCACTGTTGGGACCTGTTCCGCTTAGTGTGGGGGTAGTGTCAGCTTTTCCTACCCTGCACGTCTCGTAAGCAGAGAGTCAACTCCGCTCAATACCTTTCACTGAACACATAATTTGGCTCGAGACCCTTGTTCAGAAAGATCTGAACATCAGAAGGTCTGAAGAAGGGTCTTGGCCCGAAACGTCACCCATTCCTTCTCTCCAGAGATGCTGCCTGTCCCGCAGAGTTACTCCAGCATTTTACGTCTATCTTCGGTTTACACCAGCATCTGCAGTTCCTTCCTACACCGGATTTCTAGGTGGAAATTTGCAAGTAGATCAGTTTCTGGCTGTTCCCAAGTCCGGGAGAATCTGGATAAAAAACTGGACAGGAGGCTGACCCAGCAAAAAATGTCTTTGCTTTGTGGCAGACTTTGTCCTGGTGATGTGGGAGTGAAAGGGATAAATACAACTCAGCCTTGTGTCAAGGACAGCAGAGAGATAAAACGGGCTTTGATCGAAACAACTTTAAAAGGCGGCCGGGCGTATCTCTCCCAGTTTTGGATTGAGAGAGCAGCGATGTCGGAGCAGAGCAACCTCTCGGTAGTGGCACATGGGCCAGGGGATCTGCGAATGGTAACCGCCTCTTCCTTCTATGCTTTGTTCTGAACCTGTTGCCCACAGGATGTTCAACATTGCCTTTGGTCGATTGGGAAAAGCCGCATTGTTACATCGGCTCATAAACCCTTCAAGATAACGAAATGGATTCAACTTTGAATCTGTGCAGTTTGACACCTCCTCCAGCCTCACCTATTGTATCCGCCGTTCCAGGTATGGACTCCTAACTATTGGCGAGGCCAAGCGCAAACTCGGTAATCCTTTCGCTGAACACCTCCGCTCAGTCCGCCTAAACCTACCTGATCTCCCGGTTGCTCAACACTTTAACTTCCCCTCCCATTCCCACACTGACCTTTCTGTCCTGAGGCCTCCTCCACTGTCAGAGGGAGGCCCAGCACAAATTGGAGGAACTGCACCTCATATTTCGCTTGGACAGCTTACACCCCAGATGAACCTCAAGTACCGCTTGCTTTCCTTCTCTCTCCATTCCTCCCCCTTCCCAGTTCTCTGACCAGTCTAACTGTCCCCTGATTACATTTTATCTCTGTTTAGGAAGGAACTGCAGATGCTGGAAAATCGAAGGTACACAAAAGTGCTGGAGAAACTCAGCGGGTGCAGCAGCATCTATGGAGCGAAGGAAATAGGCAACGTTTCAGGCCAAAACCCTTCTTTAGACTCTGGGTCTGAAGGGTCTGAAGAAGGGTTTTGTCCCGAAACGTTGCCTATTTCCTTCGCTCCATAGATGCTGCTGCACCCGCTGAGTTTCTCCAGCATTTTTGTGTACCTTACATTTTATCTCTGTTTGCTTTGTTGTCAACTTCTCCAGCTAACAATGATTTATTCTACATTTTCCTTGATCTGCATCTCCTTTGATCCCTTACACTTCCTTATCTTTCTGACCCTCAGTCCGACGAAGGGTCTCAAGCCGAAACGTCACCCATTCCTTCTCTCCAGAGATGCTGCCTGTCCCGCTGAGTTACTCCAGCATTTTGTGTCTATCTTCAGTTTGCACCCTTGTTCCATTTCAAGGTTGTTCTGAATAAAGTGCTTGGTTATTGCGTAAATAAATAGGTGTAATGAAGGAGTAGCAAGGCAAACATGTACAGTACACTCCTGCTACTGTTGTATGGGCCTCATTACCAGCTACACCCATGGCATTCAGTCACTGCATGTTTGTGATGCTCGCGTTGGGTACAGCCTTTGGGGGGTGGGGGCGGAGAGTTTGGTGCAGAACTAACCTCAAGCAAGTCTGGGTGAAAGTGTCCAGTCACGGACATTTGGCTAGGAGTAGTTATTTGCAATGTATCTGAGCAGTCTGCCCAGGGGGGGTACAATGCAGCACACTTCGTGTAGGAAGGAACTGCAGATGCTGGTTTAAACCCAAACCAGACACAAAAATCCGAAGTCACTCAGAGGGACAGACAGCATTTCTGGAGAGAAGGAATGGGTGACGTTTCTGGTCGAGAGAAAGTAGACTGGATGGGCCGAATAGCCCAATTCTGTTCCTATAACCTATGAACATGATAGCACAGATATTTTCCATATAGTGTCTGGAATGTACTGCCTAAATACATTGTGGAGGAGATGCTCTCAAGTCTTGTAAGCAACATTCAGACATGCTTGAAGGACCTAGGCGTAAATGTCTAAAGACTCAATGCTGGTAAATGTGATTAGTATAGTTATAGATATAATGGATGGCATAGACATGATGGGCCAAAGGGTCTCTTTCTGTACTGTAAGGCCCCATGACTCTATTTATGATTCTCCCTCAGAAACCAGGGACTCACCGTCCGAACACATGCTCTTTGCTACTGCCGATGATATCATTCACCATCCCCCTCCTTGACATCCCTCGAACAACATACCACGAGACCACAACCAGAGAGTAGCCTCCTGGTATGAACTATTATCTACCTCATTGGTGACCCCCGGACTATCCTCGATCGGACTTTGCTGGCTTTACCTTGCACAAAACATTATTCCCTTGTCAAGGAAGATGCTGCCTCGCTCGCTGAGTTTCTCCAGCATTTTTGTCTACCTTCGATTTTTCCAGCATCTGCAGTTCTTTCTTAAACAAGTTGACTCAGTTGGCCAAACTCATTTGCCTGCATTAGGCCCACAGCCCTCTCAATCCTTCTCATCCATATATCTGTCCAAATATCTTTCAAAGTCATAAGTATAGCTGTTTCGTCTGTTTGTAGTTCGGTTGTTTGTTTGTTTGTCTTTTTGCACAAAGTCCGCGAGCATTGCCACTTTTCATTTCACTGCACATCTCGTATGTGTATGTGACAAATAAACTTGACTTGACTTTCCACTGGCAGCTCATTCCAGATATGGACTACCTTCTGAGTGAAAAAGCTGCTATTTAGGTTCTTGTTATATCTCTCCCCTCTCAGCTTAAAGGGCCTGCCCCACTTTGGCATCATTTGCGCGGGATCATTTACGCGTCACGACGCGCACGTGATGCGCGGTGACGTAGGCAGTCGCTCGCCGCGCCCCGGGATTTTGGGACGCACAAAATCTTTGCACGCCATCTGCGTGACGCGCAAATGACGCCCAAATGGGACAGGCCCTTAAGCCTTTGGCCTCCAGTTTTAGAATTCTCAACTGCGGGGGAAAAAACTTGTTGAGCAAGGTTGGTTTTAACAATAGATATTTGTAATACTCAACCAGTGTGGTTTGAGATGTGGTGAGAGATTACGTTGTCACACTATGTCAATTAGCACCTGTGTTATCTATTATGATCATATTAATAATGCCACCAGCAGTCTTTAGTGGTTCCATTTCACCTCGAGCTATTCTGGTATGTTGTCGCTTGATCTAATATTGCACGCCGCAGGGCTTCTTTCACTGCACGAGTCAAAGACTTCTGCGGAGAGGAAATGTTACACTGTGTTCTGCTGAAGGATGTTTGCATTGTAAGGTGGTGGGTCAGGAATAAGGTGCATTCCCATACTAGATTGGGAATTCTGCCAGAGGAGGTAGTTGAGGCTGAGTCTGCGAAGGGCGCCCAGCATCGCCAAGGACTGCTCTCACCCCAACCATGGACTGTTTACCCTCCTACCATCCGGGAGGCGCTACAGGTCTCTCCGTTGCCGGACCAGCAGGTCCAGGAACAGCTTCTTCCCTGCTGCTGTTACACTACTCAACAATGTACCTCGGTGATTGCCAATCACCCCCCCCCCCCCCCCGACACTCCTCCCACAGGAAAAACACTATGACTGTATGCATGTAAATAGATGTATTTATTGGAATCATATTCTATGTCGCTCTTCCAGGGAGATGCTAACTGCATTTCGTTGTCTCTGTACTGTACACGGACAATGACAATTAAAGTTGAATCTGAATCTGAATCTGACTCTGACTATCCCAACATTTAAGAAACAGTTAGACAGGTACATGGTTGGGACAGGGTTGGAGGGATATGGACCAAGCGCAGGCAGGTGGGACCAGTGTGGCTGGGACATGTTGGCTGGTGTGGACAAGTTGGGCCGAAGGGCCTGTTTCTACACGGTATCACTCTATGACTCTAGATTTTTATGGTGGTTTAAGGCACGGAAACATTCTGCGGGCCATCATGAGCAGCGGAATTGTCCTCAAACCCGTCAAATCTCCCGCACTCCAAACTAGGCATCAACACTTGTGCAGGAAGGAACTGCAGGTGCTGGTTTAAACTGAAGAGAGACACAAAAATGCTAGAGTACCTCAGTGGGTCAGACAGCATCTCTGGATAAAAGGATTAGATGAGGTTTCGGGTCTGAAGGAGGGTCTTGACCCGAAACATCACCTATTCCCTTTCTCCATAGATGCTGTCTGACCCGCTGAGTTACTCCAACTTTTTGTGTCCATCTTAGGCATCAACAATGGTCCATAGAGGAAGGCTGGGCCTGTACTCGCTGGAGTTTAGAAGGACGAGGGGAGGAACCTCATTGAAACTTAACGAACAGTGAAAGATAGAGTGAATGTGGAGAGGATGTTTCTACTAGTGAGAGAGTCTTCGACCAGGGGCCCTAGCCTCAGAATAAAAAGACGCACCTTTGGAAAGGAGATGAGGAGGAATTTCTTCAGTCAGTGGGTGGCGAATCTGTGGAATTCATTGCCACCGATGGCTGTGAAAGCCAAATCATTTTTAAGGAACAGATTGACAGATTCTTGATTAGTAAGGGTGTCCGGAGTTATGCGTCTACCTACCATTGCATCTACCTAGGATTGGAACCAGCATCTGCAGTTCCTTCCTACACACTCGGACTATCCTGGACCGGAAACTTTCCAGGCTCTATCTCGCCCTTGTCATTATTCCCTTATCGCTGTAAATGGGCCCGATTGTCATGGTTTGCACGCAAGAAAAGCTTTTCACTGTACCTCGGTCCAGCTGACAATCAACTAAGCTGTAAAGTTCAAATGGAATTGGGAAATATTACAAAATCACAAAAGGTCAAAAATAAATGGACCTCTCATTCTTGACAATCTTCACATCAAATAAAAGTGCTGCACCTTCACTTTAAGGAATAGTCTAAACATTTGTTTTAGTTTACGCAATTCTCATGTTTGCTTAAAAAAAAAATGTGATGGCAAACCTCACCTCTCTTCAAACAATGAATTGGACAACTTGATCCAGAATGTGGGTTTGAAGTAAAGTACTGAGGCACGGGGTGACACTGTGTGAAACAGCTGACGAGGATGAGGTTAGACAAGGGTTCAATTGCCCTTCGAGATAAAGGTTATCATTTTCTTTTACAATGACGTGATATTAAAAATAATTCGGGTTAGTTCATTGTCCTATCTGGGACACATGACAATACACTCTCTTGAAGTGTACCGAGGTACAGTGAAAAGCTTTTGTTGCGTGCTATCCAGTCAGCAGAACGACAACACATGATTACAATCAAACTATTTTTAGTGCATAGAGGCATGATGAGGGGATAATTTTCAGTGCAAGGTAAAGCCAGCAAAGTCCAAACAAGGATAGTCCGAGGGTCACCAATGAGGTAATAATAATAATAATAATAATGGATGGGATTTATATAGCGCCTTTCTAATACTCAAGGCGCTTTACATCGCATTATTCATTCACTCCTCAGTCACACTCGGTGGTGGTAAGCTACTTCTGTAGCCACAGCTGCCCTGGGGCAGACTGACGGAAGCGTGGCTGCCAATCTGCGCCTACAGCCCCTCCGACCACCACCAATCACTCACACACATTCACACACATTCACACACAGGCAAAGGTGGGTGAAGTGTCTTGCCCATGGACACAACGACAGTATGCACTCCAAGCGGGATTCGAACCGGCTACCTTCCGGTTGCCAGCCGAACACTTAGTCCATTGCGCCATCTGTCGTCCCAAGAGGTAGATAGTAGTTCAGCGCTGCTCTCTGGTTGTGGTAGGATGGTTCAGTTGCCTGATAACAGCTGGGAAGAAACTGTCCCTGAATCTGGAGGTGTGTGTTTTCACACTTCTATACCTTTTGCCTGATGGGAGAGGGGAGAAGAGGGAGTGGCCAGGGTGCGACATGTCCTTGATTATGCTGCTGACCTTGTCGAGATAGCGTAAGGTATAGATGGAGTTGATAAAAGAGAGTTTGGTTTGTGCCGATGGTCTGGGCTGCGTCCACAATTCGCTGCAATTTCTCGTGGTCTTGGATGGAGCTGGTTCCCAAACCAAGCTGTGATGTATCGTGATTCAACAGAATGTAGTTGAGGCCAGTTCATTGGCTATATTTAAGAGGGAGTTAGATGTGGCTCTTGTGGCTAAAGGGATCAGGGGGTATGGAGAGAAGGCAGGTACAGGATACTGAGTTGGATGATCAGCCATGATCGTATTGAATGGCGGTTCAGGCATCGCCTGCCGGGGGCTTTGACTCTGACATCGGGAGGAGAACGAGGAGAGCAGGGGAGAGATAAGACTTTGCCTTCCATCACAGTGAGGCGGAGATTCACTGTGATGGATGTTCGTGTAAATTGTGTTGTGTCTTGGTTCTTCTCCTTGTTTGTATGGCTGCAGAAACCAAATTTCGTTTGAACCTCTGGGTTCAAATGACAACAAATAAATTGTATTGTATTGTATTGTATTGAATGGCCTACTCCTGCACCTATTTTCAATGTTTCTATGTGATCAAATGCTTTCTGTGGTGCATCTGTAGACGTCGGTGAGAGGTGTAGGGGACATGCCGAACTTCCTAAGCCTTCTAAGGAAGTAGAGGCGTCAGTGTGCTTTCTAGTCAGTTGCTTCAATATGGCTGGTCCAGGAGAAGTTGTTAGTGCAATATGGGTGGTCCAAGTTTATTGGGCAACTTTTAGTCTTATTAGTGCATAGGACATGAAGTTAACTGGCAAGCCCAGTATTTAAAGTCCATCCCCAATACTGACCTGTAGTGAATGTGTTTCCGTGTCAGTGTAACTCCAATCACGCTAATGGGGCTGAAGTCACATAAAGACTAGCTTAATAATAATAATAATAATAATAAATTTTATTTATGGGCGCCTTTCAAGAGTCTCAAGGACACCTTACAAAAATTGAGCATGTAGAGGAAAAACATGTAAGGGGAATGAAATAAATAGTAGAGACTTGGATAAGTTAGTCTTCGATAAAGGCCATTTCTAAAGCAGCAATCAGGTCTTCCTATGGCACCGTTGCCCAGTTTGTTGTTTGATAACAGATTTGCTTACCACTGGCAAATGAGATGTCAACGGGCGCAGCAGTAGAGTTGCTGCCGCTAGCCCCTGTCCCACTTAGGAAACCTGAACGGAAACCTCTGGAGACTTTGCGCCCCACCCAAGGTTTCCGTGCGGTTCCCGGAGGTTGCAGGTGGTTGCCGGAGGTTGCAGGTAGTGGAAGCAGGTTGGGAGACTGACAAAAACCTCCGGGAACCGCACGGAAACCTTGGGTGGGGCGCAAAGTCTCCAGAGGTTTCCGTTCAGGTTTCCTAAGTGGGGCAGGGGCATAACAGTGCTTGCAGCGCCTGAGACCTGGGTTCGATCCCGACTACGGCTGCTGTCTGTACTGAGTTTGTACGTTCTCCCCGTGACTACTTGGGTTTTCTCCGAGATCTTCAGTGCCTTCCACACTCCAAAGATGTGTAGGTTTGTAGAATTGGTATAAATGTAAAATTGACCCTAGTGTGTGTAGGCTTGTGTTCTAATTCTGCTGGCATCACTGGTCGGTGTGGACTCGGTGGGCCAAAGGGGCTGTTTCCGCACTGTATCTCTAAACTACGCTAAAACTAAACTCACATTTCCAAATTAACAATCTACATTTCTGGATACTTTGCATGTAACTTACCATCAAGGGTATAAACAATTTATTCTACTTGGGAAATCTATTATCATACTTGTTCAATAAATATTGGGGGGTTTGATAATGTCCTTCCTCAGATTTGGAGACCAAAACTGTACGCAATACTTGTACAGGGTCTTGGTGAGACCACACCTGGAGTATTGCGTACAGTTTTGGTCTCCAAATCTGAGGAAGGACATTATTGCCATAGAGGGAGTGCAGAGAAGGTTCACCAGACTGATTCCTGGGATGTCAGGACTGTCTTATGAAGAAAGACTGGATAGACTTGGTTTATACTCTCTAGAATTTAGGAGATTGAGAGGGGATCTTATAGAAACTTACAAAATTCTTAAGGGGTTGGACAGGCTAGATGCAGGAAGATTGCTCCCGATGTTGGGGAAGTCCAGGACAAGGGGTCACAGCTTAAGGATAAGGGGGAAATCCTTTAAAACCGAGATGAGAAGAACTTTTTTCACACAGAGAGTGGTGAATCTCTGGAACTCCCTGCCACAGAGGGTAGTCGAGGCCAGTTCATTGGCTATATTTAAGAGGGAGTTAGATGTGGCCCTTGTGGCTAAGGGGATCAGAGGGTATGGAGAGAAGGCAGGTACGGGATACTGAGTTGGATGATCAGCCATGATCATATTGAATGGCGGTGCAGGCTCGAAGGGCCGAATGGCCTACTCCTGCACCTAATTTCTATGTCTATGTTTCTATGTTTTTCCATCGATCCTATCAGTACTTAATATTTTAGAACTTCAATCAAGTGCTAATATTTTTTTAATATAAAGGGACATTTTCCATCAAGCCTTGTGAAAGTTGGTCAGTCTTGGAGGACCAATTCCTCATGTATCGATGCATGAATCTGGAGTAACTCAGCGGGTCAGACAGCATCTCTGGATGAAAAGAATAGATGACATTTCAGGTTGAGACCCTTCTTCAGAGGTCGTTTAATCTGAATATAATGATTTTCATCCCAATTGTATAGAATCAGACCTTTCTCAAGTTCCTACCCATCTTCTCTTCACAGGAAAGGCTTCCAATCCCTGAGCCAGGCCCCAATGGTAAGTCTTTCTATGTTCCTTGTTTGGCGGTCTCCTAAATTTGACTTTGCATTCACGGTACTGAATTTGTTCTAAATTGTAAACTCAGGAGAGCTCGGTCGGTATTTGATGGAGTTGACCAATTTTTTTTAACTGTAATTCACTTCTCAGTGGATTGTCACCTTGTCGTGATTGGAGAAGCTTGTGTGGTCCTGAGATCCTGAGAGCGATGCCGTCTGGAGCTATGCTCCTGGTAGGGCCATCCATGGTGGTAACTTTGAGGGGAAGGTCTCTGACTAAGAGCAATCCAATCGGAACAGGCGGAAACATAGAAACATAGAAAATAGGTGCAGGAGTAGGCCATTCGGCCCTTCGAGCCTGCACCGCCATTCAATATGATCATGGCTGATCATCCAACTCAGTATCCTGTACCTGCCTTCTCTCCATACCCCCTGATCCCTTTAGCCACAAGGGCCACATCTAACTCCCTCTTAAATATAGCCAATGAACTGGCCTCAACTACCTTCTGTGGCAGAGAATTCCAGAGATTCACCACTCTCTGTGTGAAAAATGTTTTCCTCATCTCGGTCCCAAAAGATTTTTCCCTTATCCTTAAACTGTGATCCCTTCTTCTGGACTTCCCCAACATCGGGAACTATCTTCCTGCATCTAGCCTGTCCAAACCCTTAAGAATTTTGTAAGTTTCTATAAGATCCCCCCCCAATCTTCTAAATTCTAGCAAGTAGACGATGTCTGACCTTAGTGGAGCGTCACAACGGCTGGGAAGGCGGATGAAGGCTGCAGCAGAAAAGGGTCTCCGGTCGTCTTGGACTCCATGCCACTGGATCCTGACCCAGATCTGTCAAGGACCGTGGGGTGGCTGTCTGTGTCTGTGCACCAGTCTCCCCACGTTAAACAAAGTCACGCACAGGCGTCCTCCAACCCTGGAGACACCCATGGTCAACCATGACCAAGGAGTGCCTAAGACTCCTGCAATATATATCCCTTCTAAGGTAATGTTAATTAAAAATTGCAATTTAAATTCCTCTGTGCACAGTTTTGGCCACCCGATTACAGAAAAATGGAAGCTTTGGATATTTTTAAGGCAGAGATAGATAGATTCTTGATAAGTACGGATATCAAGGAATACGTGGAGAATTGAGTGATTGAATCAGTGCCTACAGTATCTACCTAGACATCTAGTTCATAGTCTGTACATGGTCCTAAAAAGCCACAGGCCATTGGTGAGCATGATTGGCGTACAGCTTCCAGCCTGTTCTTGCCTAATTATGCGACTTGCTACGTAATAAAGAAATATTCTTCCTGGTGGCACGGTGGCGCAGCGGTAGAGTTGCTACATTACAGCGCCAGAGATCCGGGTTCGATCCTGACTATTCTGACCGTTTCTACTTTCTCCCTGCGTGGGCTTTCTCCGGGATCTCCGGTTTCCTCCCACACTCCAAAGACGTACAGGTTTGTAGGCTAATTGGCTTGGTGTAAATGTAAATTGTCCCCAGTGTGTGTGTGGGATAGCGTTAGTGAGCGGGTATGGCTGGTTGGCGAGGATCTGGTGGGCTGAAGGGCCTGTTTCCGCGCTGTATCTCTAAACTAAACTAAAGTCCTTGCTGTGTTTCCAGAGGTCCAGTTGCAGATGAATTCTGTCGGGATCTGCGGGTCTGATGTGCATTACTGGCAACATGGAAGACTGGGAAGTTTCCTCATGCAGAAACCAATGGTTCTGGGTCATGAGGGTTCGGGCACGGTGACCAAAGTGGGATTGGAAGTGAAGCACCTCCAAGTAGGTGAGAGACATTCCAAATCCAAATCATTTCAACGTCTTCTTGTTGACTCTCATTGTCTCTAACTCGTTATCACCAAAGATCCTACAGCGAGCAAGATGGTCCACTCGACCAAAAAGACGTAGTACGGTCATGGGCAGATTCATGGGTAATGTTCGGCCCCATTTCCGTAACCGGCTTCCGTCTCCGCGCCAAAGATCCCGCCATAGCGGAGCAAAGATACTAGTGCGGAGACGGAAGCCGGTTACGGAAACATCCTCGTAAAAATAAACGTTATTTGGGAAAAATCTTCTCATTTTCAGAATTATAATTTATTAACACAAACTGTTCCCCCGCAACGTTGATCACACTGCGGGTCGGGTCGGTCGGGTCGGGTTACTGAAATGGATGAAAAAAAGGCCCACGTTCCGCTCCGTTGCGTACTACACGTCAGCCCATTGCATTTAGCAGGAGTGGTCTATCTTGCTCCGCTATAGGATCTTTGGTTTACACCTAGCCCACAGCCCCCTATCAGTCTGAAGAAGGGTTTCGGCCCGAAACGTCACCTATTTCCTTCGCTCCATAGATGCTGCTGCACCCGCTGAGTTTCTCCAGCATTTTTGTGTACCCACAGCTAACAATGTCCTGTTACCTTTATCATTGTTCCTCTTTTGCATATCTTTCATTCATTTGGACTATATCTCTCTACATCACCATCTATATCTTGTCTCCCTTTCCCGTGACTCTCAGTCTGAAAAAGGGTCTCGACCCGAAATGTCTCCTATTCCTTTTCTCCAGAGATGCTGTCTGACCCGCTGAGTTATTCCAGCTTTTTGTGTGTCTATCTTCTCTTCATAGAAACATAGAAACATAGAAATTAGGTGCAGGAGTAGGCCATTCGGCCCTTCGAGCCCTTCAAAGTTATATGTGTTCAGGGGACCGACATGCCCGTGCACTACTTTGCTCTCAACCCTATAGTAATAGTACAAGCTCACATGCAGGACTGAATGATTGTCACAACCCCCACACCCTCCTCCCCACCCAGATCCTTTCAATTAACCATCTAGATCTTAATCTTGTCCGAGAAATGGTTCTTCCTCAATCTATTATCCTTTCAAAGGAGTGTTTGATGTTTTAACAATTATCATTCAAAGGCTGACTTGACGGGGAGATCTATGGGGTTATCAGCATTTTGAAATGATGATGAATGGGTTTCACTCCAGTAATTAACATTTCCAAAAGGTGAACCCAGACCTGTGTTTTTTCTCTGTGAATTTGCGGCAGCCACGGGTCAGGTGATCATAGAAGGAAGCAGACAGTTAATTTAACCTGTTCTTAAACTTCCCCAATACACCCTTTGTTCCTAACAAAGCATTTATTTTATGTAATTGTTGATTTATTATGTGTTGTAAATGTTCTTGGAGACTTTGTTATCAGGCGTCTGAATTTCCCTGAGGCTTTCATTCAGGGTAGTTAGAGTACTGGCCGATTCACATCCACCCCATTGTGGACATTGGAGATTGTCCATAGAAACATATTGAATGGCGGTGCAGGCTCGAAGGGCCGAATGGCCTACTCCTGCACCTATATTCTATGTTTCTAGAATATAGGTGCTGGAGTAGGCCATTCGGCCCTTCGAGCCTGCACCGCCATTCAATATGATCATGGCTGATCATCCAACTCAGTATCCCATCCCTGCCTTCTCTCCATGCCCCCTGATCCCTTTAGCCACAAGGGCCACATCTAACTCCCTCTTAAATATAGCCAATGAACTGTGGCCTCAACTACCTTCTGTGGCAGAGAGTTCCAGAGATTCACCACTCTCTGTGTGAAATATGTTTTTCTCATCTCGGTCCCAAAGGATTTCCCCTCTATCCTTAAGCTGTGACCCCTTGTCCTGGACTTCCCCAACATCGGGAATAATCTTCCTGCATCTAGCCTGTCCAACCCCTTAAGAATTTTGTAAGTTTCTATAAGATCCCCCCTCAATCTCCTAAATTCTAGCGAGTACAAGCCGAGTCTATCCAGTCTTTCTTCATATGAAAGTCCTGACATCCCAGGAATCAGTCTGGTGAACCTTCTCTGTACTCCCTCTATGGCAATAATGTCCTTCCTCAGATTTGGAGACCAAAACTGTACGCAATACTCCAGGTGTGGTCTCACCAAGACCCTGTACAGCTGCAGTAGAACCTCCCTGCTCTTATACTCAAATCCTTTTGCTATGAATGCTAACATAACATTCGTCCATGGAGGTGATATGGCGCTGTGAGGCAGAAACCGCTCCGCCCCATGTTTCGTTAAGAACTGTAACGTTATTCCCTTTCTTTCAGGAGATAGAGTTGCCATTGAACCGGCTTACCCACTGAACAATGATGAGTTCTGCAAGTCTGGACGTTACAATCTTTCTCCAGCCATGTTCTGCTCCGCCACCCCACCTCATCATGGGCAGTTGTCCCAGTTCTATGTCCACAGTGCAAACTACTGCTTCAAGTGAGTAGTATGGGTGATGGTAGACGTCTGCTATCTGCTGGGAGCTTCCTTCATCTGGGGTGCTCCTAAAGCAGATTTCAACCGGACAATAATCTTAGAACTAGTTTGGGTTTTTTTTTAGAGACACAGCTTGGAGATCGATACACCCCTCGGCCCACTGAGTCTACACCGACCATCGATCACCATTCACACCCGTTCTATGTTATCCCACTTTCTCATTCACTTCCTACACTCGAGGGGGGATTTTACAGAGACCTACCGACCAACAAACCTGTACTTTTTTCGGGACATGGGAGGAAACCGGAGCAGCCGGTGGGGAGAACATGCAAAGGGGAGAACGTCACCCAAGGGGAAAACATGCAAAGTCCACACGTTCAGCTCCCAAGGTTAGGATCGAACTCGGATCTGTGGCGCTGTGAGAAAGCACACCAGTTGTTGTCGCCCTGGTGACAGCACACTAGGTAGCTAATAACCTCTCCTGCTGTGGCCATCTTGTCACTTCCGAGGCGCCATGGCGTAGAATTGGCAGCGGTAGAGTTGCTGCCTCACTTCGCCAGAGACCCGGGTTCGATCGCGACCCTGTACGGAGTTTGTATGTTCTCCCCGTGACCTCGTGGGTTTTCTCCGAGATCTTCGGTTTCCCTCCACACTTCAAAGACATACAGGTTTATAGGTAAATTGACTTGGTAAACGCAAAAATTGTCCCTAGTGTGTGTGTAGGGTAGTGTTAATGTGCAGGGATCGCCGGTCGACGTGGGCCAAAGGGCTGGTTTCCGCACTGTATCTCTAAATTAAACCAAACTAAGCTTCCCCTTAGCCCTGCAAATTATTCTCACTTGGGTGCCTTTCCTAGATGTTGATTGTTCCTGCTTCCGTCACCCCTGCAGCCAGGAATTCCAGAGCACTACGATTCTCTGCGTAAATTATTTTTCTTTCGCAGTATATCTCCTTCATCCACTGCCAAAAAAAGTCTGTGTTCACCGGTCCTTGAAGGCTAATGTCAATAGCCACCCCTATCTCCCCGATCTAAACTAGACATGATCTTAAACATCCATTCTGTCAAGTTTTCTTCTTAGAAATACAGCTGCAGCCTAACCCTGTAGCTGTGACCTTCATCCTTAGAATCATTCAACTAATTGTTTCGACACCCTCTCAAGGGATCTCGCATCCTCCCTTAAGATAGGTGACCAGAATCTGATGCATCGCTGCATTCATTGCCCTTCAATGTTAAAAGAACAATTAACAATTAAGAACTAATCATTAATTAACAGTCAGTATACATCTTTTTTTGGCACAAATCCCACCAGGAAAAAGATCCCGTTGTTGCCAATGAGTTGAAGGCAGTGTATAGGAGGGAACTGCAGAGGCTGGTTTACACCGAAGACAGACACAAGATGCTGGAGTAAAGCCCCTGTCCCACTGTGCGAGGTAATTCAAGAGTTCTCCCGAGTTGCTCTGATTTGAACTCGGAGAATTACAGTAATGGCCGTTCGTAGGTACTCGGGGCTCTCGTGGACATTTTTCAACATGTTGAAAAATCTTCACGAAGCTTCCCGAGCTCACCGCGTTTCCCGAGTACCCGCTACGTGCTTCCACGAGTTTGATTTTTTTTTAAACTCGGGAGAGCTCTTGAATGAGCTCGTACAGTGGGACAGGGCTTTAACACAGCGGGTCAGGCAGCATCTCTGGATAGAAGGAATGGGTGATGTTTCGGATCGAGACCCTTCTTCAGACTGAGAGTCAGGGGAGAGGGAGACAGAGAGATATGGAAGAGTAAATGTAGTATTAGATTATGTGCTCGGATTAAAGGAAAAGGCTTATTATGTTGCAAAAACCAATCGGTAACCATAAGGATTGGGAACATTTCAGAACTCATCAGGTGACCAAAACATAGATGAAAGGTACAGAAGTTTGGTAACGCATACCTCCAGAAGGGTCTTGACCTGAAAGGACTCTCATTCCTTCTCTCCTTCTCTTCTTCTTGCGTATGGCGTGCACAGCCTAAAGTTGTAGGACAGCTTGTTCTATTTGATCTTATTTGATTGTGCACGCCGGGTTGGTTGCATTCGTCGAAACAGGGCGGACCACGTGAAGGTTGCAATCTTCCACCCCCCTTCTCCCCTGAGATGCTGCCTCACCCGCTGCGTTACTCCAGCATCCAGAAATATGCTTGAGATTGTTTAACTGGTAAAATGCAGAATTTGGCAATTCAATTAGGAGAAACAAAAAAATGCTGGAGTAACTCAGCGGGACAGGCATCATCTCTGGAGCGAAGGAATGGGTGACGTTTCGGGTCCGGTCTAGTCTGACGAGGGTCTCGGCCCGAAACATTACTTATTCTGTCTCTCCCGAGATGCTGCCTGTCCCGCTGAGTTACTCCAGCATTTTGTGTCTATCTTCGGTGTAAACCAGCATTTGCAGTTCCTTCCGATACACAGTATTAAATCAGGATATTGGAGTGCCACATGTATCAGTATTGGGCCATCATAAAACATATCCAAAATTTCAGGATCATAAAACATATCCAAAATTTTAATAATATAAAGCTGGGAGTAATCTGAGCTGTGAAGGGGATGCAGGCATGCTCATTGGGGATGTAGACAGATTAATTGAAGGGGTTAGGACCGGACACATGGAATACATGCCATAAAAATGAAGTCATTCACTTTGAACAGTTTTAAAAGGGACATGCGGTTTAAATGGTTAAAAGAGAGATTACAAGGTCTGTGTTCAGAAAAATCTGGGTGACCTGATGTTAGAATTACTTCACATGAATGCGTAAGAATAGGAAATAATTACAGAGGTATGATATGTTCTTCATTGCAAGGAGATTTGAACACAAAAGGAAAGGGTTTTACTATAATTACACAGGAGCCTTGCAGAGGCACAGCTGAAGTAATGTCTACAGGTCTGCCCCCCCCCCCCCCTCCCCACTGAAGGAAGGATGTGCTTGCGACAGAGGGAATGGCTGACCTAGACAGACACATAGAAACATAGGTGCGGGAGGAGGCCATTCGGCCCTTCAAGCCAGCACCGCCATTTATTGTGATCTTGGTTGATCGTCCCCAATCAATAACCCGTGCCTGCCTTCTCCCCATATCCCATGATTCCACTAGCCCCTAGAGCTCTATCTAACTCTCTCTTAAATCCATCCAGTGATTTGGCCTCCACTGCCCTCTGTGGCAGGGAATTCCACAAATTCACAACTCTCTGGGCGAAAAAGTGTTTTTTTTAATGGCCTCCCCTTTATTCTAAGACTGTGGCCCCTGGTTCTGGACTTGCCCAACATTGGGAGCATTTTTCCTGCATCTAGCTTGTCCAGTCCTTTTATAATTTTATATGTTTCTATAAGACCTCCCCTCATCCTCCTAAACTCCAGTGAATAATAATAATAATAATAATAATGGATGGGATTTATATAGCGCCTTTCTAATACTCAAGGTGCTTTACATTGCATTATTCATTCACTCCTCAGTCACACTCGGTGGTGGTAAGCTACTTCTGTAGCCACAGCTGCCCTGGGGCAGACTGACGGAAGCGTGGCTGCCAATCTGCGCCTACGGCCCCTCCGACCACCACCAATCACTCACACACATTCACACACATTCACACACAGGCAAAGGTGGGTGAAGTGTCTTGCCCAAGGACACAACGACAGTATGCACTCCAGGCGGGATTCGAACCGGCTACCTTCCGGTCGCCAGCCGAACACTTAGCCCATTGTGCCATCTGTCGTCCCAAGCCTAGTCTTTTCAATCTTTCCTCATATGACAGTCAGCATATGACAAACGCTGGAGTCAGTCAGCTGGCCAGGCAGCATCTCTGGAGGAAAAGGATAGGCAATGTTTTGGGTCAGGACCCTTGTTCAGCCTCCTTTCTCTCCAGAGATGCTGAGTTACTCCAGCCTTTTGTGTCGAAGGTGAACAAAAATGCTGGAGAAACTCAGCGGGTGAGGCAGCATCTATGGAGCGAAGGAGTAGGTGATGTTTCTGGGCCGAGACTCTTCTTCAGTCTGAGAAGGAATGGAATTTAACCCGTAGCTCAGGGTTGCTGACTCAATAAAGGACCCCGGTTCGGGTCGGTGCTGTGAGATTGTTTTCGTGTTCCAGGCTTCCAGATTGCGTGAGCTCGGAAGAAGGTGCTTTTATCGAGCCTCTCTCAGTCGCCATTCATGCCTGTCGGCGGGCACGGGTAAAACTGGGCAGCAAAATCCTGATCTGTGGAGCAGGTAAGCATTGTCGCTCACATCGTAAATAATAATAATAATAAATAAATAATAAAAACTTTATTGATCCACCCCCAGGGAAATTCAGATGTCCAGAAGTCCCCAACCAACAAACCCACACATTCAAAACGAACGCAGCCAGAAAATACATAGAATACAATGTGGACATTACCTGAGAGCAATAAATACTTAAAAAGACCAATAATTAACAATTAAAAATTAAAAAATGCAAAAAGGCATCCCCCTACACCTAGAGGTCCAAAGATTATTCCCGATGTTGGGGAAGTCCAGAACTAGGGGTCACAGCTTAAGGATAAGAGGGAAGTCTTTTAGGACCGAGATGAGAAAAATATATTATTTTTCACACAGAGAGTGGTGAATCTGTGGAATTCTCTGCCACAGAAGGTAGTTGAGGCCACAGTTCATTGGCTATATTGAAGAGGGAGTTAGATGTGGCCCTTGTGGCTAAAGGGATCAGGGGGTATGGACAGAAGGCAGGGATGGGATTCTGAGTTGGATGATCAGCCACGATCATATCGAATGGCGGTGCAGGCTCGAAGGTCCGAATGGCCTACTCCTGCACCTATTTTTCTATGTTTCTATGTTTCTATGTTTCTATTATAAAATCATGCCACCAGTTAGAGCAAGAGTTCCCAACCTGGGGGTTAAACTTACCCCCAGGGGGTAAATTTGTTGCTTCTAATAATAATAATAATAATAATAATAATAATATATTTTATTGTCATTGCACATAAGCGCAACGAGATTTGGTCTGCAGCTTCCATCCGATGTCATAACTTAAATAACTAATAAAATTTAGATTTAGATACCCTGAGAATTTGTACATATTTCTTCTCACTGACTGACTGACTGTGTTTGGTTCTGGTATACCGGTATCTATTCATCATTAGTTGTTCATAAATAAGTGAGATAACATTGTTATATGCTATTAAAGTTGCCAGGGGTAAACGGGACGAAAAAGGTTGGGCAGTTATTGGGCAATATTAGAGTGCAGATGGATACAGATTATTCTTAGCCAGCACCCAATCTTTATGCCCCTGTCCCACTTAGGAAACCTGAACGGAAACCTCTGGAGACTTTGCGCCCCACCCAAGGTTTCCATGCGGTTCCCGGAGGTTGCCGGTGGTTGCCGGAGGTTGCACGTAGTGTAAGCAGGTAGGGAGATTGACAAAAACCTCCGGGAACCGCACGAAAACCTTGGGTGGGGCGCAAAGTCTCCAGAGGTTTCCGTTCAGGTTTCCTAAGTGGGACAGGGGCATTATTTTCTTCTTTCTAATTTTATTTCAATTTTATATTCTTCTCGTCAGATCATAACCAAACCCTTCCTCATTTGTTTAGGTCCAATTGGACTTCTCAATCTGCTGGTTGCCAAGGCGATGGGGGCGGCCCAGGTGGTGATTTGTGGTAGGCCTCAGATTTTTCTCTCTTTGTTTTTGTTTTGTTTTTCTCTTCCTCTCGCACCTCTTCACTCTTTTGAACTTTTCCTGATCATTCTTGTCATATGTCCGATTTACTTCCAACTTTGGTAGGCCCCCCTCGGTCATGACTGACCATGGGTGATGCATCCTGGTCAGATGCAAGCCTGGGCGATCGATGTCATATGGAGAACAGGCTGTTGCCCATGCAGCACGTCCCCCCTCCCCACGTCGCTGACCGATCCAAAGGAACAGCAGGGCCATTACAGTTTGGCACCAGCGCCATCGCAGGAGCTGCCAGAGCGAGGTTGTAGACAACAACGAACTGCCTTAGGGGCTCCGACTCCGGATTTTCTTGGGGTTCACTCCTGGAGCCTTTTCCATGACTGGATATGGCCACAAGGCAGTGGAGGTTTTAAAACAGGGTTTTCCCTCTCCCAGATGGACTGCCTTCCCTGGCTGACGAGCCCCATCTTCCCGAGACTCGTGGGGGCGGGAGCGTCTACCTTCCCGTGCAGGTCTATAGCACCTGCCCACTTCACAAAACATATTCCAACACTTAGACATAAAATGCTGGCGTTGGGTCAACCTGAAATGTCCTTCCTACCCATTACTTCTAGCTCAATGTGGACATTGGACATTGTCAATGGAACTGGTGCGCTACAATGCTGAGAACTATATTCTGCACTCTGTATCTTCCCCTTTGCTCTACCTGTTGTACTTGAGTTTGACTTGGTTGTACTTATGTATAATATCATGTGATCTGATTAGATAGCGTGCAAAAGTAACAAAGTTTTTCACTGTATTTTGGTACACGTGACAGGAATAAATGTCAATCTAAAATGAAAAATGACAAAAGCTTAATTTTGGATAGACAATACAATAATACAAAAGTACCAATGCCGAGTTGTTCAGCTGCGTTCAGATGTTCCAAGGTGCATCGATGATCCACGTCGGTCAGCTGTCAGACCTGTTCTGAATCTGCCCCATCTAGAACAGAAATAGTGGAGAATGTCTACATTGTGAAGACAGCACTACCTCCACAAATTCCATGCTGAGCTCAATTGTACCAGTGCTACCATAGATAGGTGTATCTGCTGCAGCTAGATTGGTGAGGGCACCTTTATCCCACTGTCAGGTTGACTACCTGTTGCAGAGCCAATTTGCCAATCATTACAGGGCCTGTCCCACTTGGCCGTCATTTGCGCCTCATTTACGCGTCATATGTAAAATAAGTCGAGTTTTGCGCGTCTTCCTCTTTCACTCGTTCTGTCTCGTTCACCTCAGGACGGCAGATGGCACAATGGGCTAAGTGTTCGGCTGGCGACCGGAAGGTAGCCGGTTCGAATCCCGCTTGGAGTGCACACTGTCGTTGTGTCCTTGGGCAAGACACTTCACCCACCTTTGCCTGTGTGTGAATGTGTGTGAGTGATTGGTGGTGGTCGGAGGGGCCGTAGGCGCAGATTGGCAGCCACGCTTCCGTCAGTCTGCCCCAGGGCAGCTGTGGCTACAGAAGTAGCTTACCACCACCGAGTGTGACTGAGGAGTGAATGAATAATGCGATGTAAAGCGCCTTGAGTATTCTAGAAAGGCGCTATATAAATTCCATCCATTATTATTATTATTATCGTCTTTTTCCCTTTGTCTCTTATACACATTCTCCTCCGTGCTCGATGCTTGTCCCAAACTGTACGGGGTTTCCTTCCCCCAGCTCAATGTCACAGACGCCACAAAAACAAAATCACCTTACAAAATATCTCGAAACTTTTCTCCGCTTTGAGCTGGAGTATGGTCAGTGTATGAGAGTTGGCCAAAGGATTTGCTCTGCTGCCAAATGCAATGCAGTCAACACAAAGCAATAGTAATTATATCATAAATTAGATCTGTGCTGACTACACACAGATGATATATTATTTCAGCATCACACCAGTGCCAAAAAGAGAATCTTATAGAGAGAGTTTTCCCAACTTGTGTTCAAAGTTTCCAGTTCAATTGGTGAATCTTCATCGTTGGGAATGCTAGGGACCTGGGAATAATATCGCCTCCAGACTCACCTGACTATCGCAATAAGGAACTGCGTACATAGTCTTTGTCTTATCATTGCAGTGTCCAAATCCTGCTGCCCTCAGCTCAAAGTGGGAGTGCCGTCACTTGCAGGGCTGTGATTCAAGTTCAAGTTCAAGTTCAAGTGAGTTTATTGTCATGTGTCCCTGTATAGGACAATGAAATTCTTGCTTTGCTTAAGCACACAGAAAATAGTAGGCATTTACTACAGTAGGCACTTCCCCCAGCTCATTGGCATTTTTTCAGGGACAATAAACCCTGACACATCCTGAGAATTAATTTTTAAGAAGTTTATTACAGCCTGCTTACCCTTCCCTGTGAGATTATCTTTGCTTTTCACTTTGTGCATTGTTCACTGTTTTTACAATATCCAATAAAAAAATGTGTCAATTCCCTTCGGTTCGTTAAGTTTCATTTCGAGATACAGCGCAGAAACAGGCCCTTCGGACCACCGAATCCGCACCGACCAGCGATCCCCGCACAATCAAGGGATTGTCCCACTTTCACGACCTTTTCTACTCGTGGACATTTTTCATCATGCGAGAAAAAACGCCCCGAGTACCTACGACTAGCATCACGACCGACCTACGACCTCCTACAACATCATGACGACCATGCTGCGAGTATGAGTCAAGGGCAACCACGGCAGAGGTCGTGAATTGGGTCGTTAAAGTGGGACAGGACCTTAACACTACCCTGCACACACTAGGGACAATTTTTTACATTTATGCCAAGCCAATTAACCCACAAACTTGTACGTCTTTGGAGTGTGGGAGGAAACCGAAGATCTCGGAGAAAACCCACGCAGGTCACGGGAAGAACGTGCAAACTCCGTACAGACAGCACCCGTGGTCGGGATCGAACCTGGGTCTCTGGCGCTGTAAGGCAGTAGCTCTACTGCTGCGCCACCCTGGAACACAGGTTTTCACTACTATATTCTGGATGTTATCTTGTCACGGAATCAGATATTTCTCGTGCTCTTACAAGAAAAATAACCCGTCCTTATTCATACCATTGGGTTACAAGCTGCCCAAGCGAAATATGAGGCACACCAGTGTATCACTGGCCCGTGAACTGGGCAGATCTTTCCTTCCATCACCACCGTGAGGTCTTCACTATCCAGAAAGTGTAGACAGAGAAGATTATTGGCTGCAACCTTCCCTCCATTGATAAACTGTACACTACAAGGGCCAGGAAGCGAGCGGGCAAGATCATCTCTGACCCCTCTCACCCTGGCCACAAACTCTTTGAATCACTTCCCTCTGGAAGGCGACTCCGGACTGTCAAAGCTGCCACAGCCAGACATGAAAACAGTTTTTATCCATGAGTAGTCCCTCTACTCAACAGCCAAAAATCTGTAGCCACCCTTTGATCTGGTATTTTGTTGGTTTACATGCTTGATCAACAGTGTTTTATCATTAATGTCTTATTATTATTAATGTTTAGTGTTTTCTGACTCATTCATAACTGTCACTGTATGTCATGTTGTTACTTGTGGGCGGAGCACCAAGGCAAATTCCTTGTATGTGAATACTTGGCCAATAAACTTACTTATTTACTTACAATAAAAGCCATGGAAATTATTTTATGTTCACCTGAGATGCTGTAGGTGCTTGGCCACCTTTCACACCAGTGGTATGAATATTGACATCTCTAACTTCAAGTAACCCTTGCTTTCCCTCTCTCTCTCCATCCCTCCCCCTTCCTAGTTCTCCGACTAGTTTGACTGTTCTCCTGATTAAATTTTATCTTCGTGTGCCTCGTGGGCAACTTCCCCTCAGCTAACAATGATCTATTCCACATATTCCTTGATCCTCGCCCCCTTTGATCTCTCGTTTTCACACCTCACCCTTCCGTATCCCTGTGTCTCCCTCTCCTCTGGCTCTCAGTCTGAAGAAGGATCTCGCCCCGAAACGTCACCCATTCCTTCTCTCCAGAGATGCTGCCTGTCCCGCTGAGCTACTCCAGCGTTTGTGTCTATCTTCGATTTAACGCCTCATCCATAAGATGGCTCCTCTAATGGTGTGGCTTCCTTCCCGCCTTGACTCCAAATCTCCGGAGTGGGACTTTTGAACCTTCTGATGTCGAACGAGAATACCATCTCTAGAGCTGCTATAAAGTCGCCCCCCCTCTTACTTATTGTTAAATCAGGTGAAATCCCAAAGGGTTATCGCTAAGTGCATTACAATAGACAATAGGTGCAGGAGTAGGCCATTCGGCCCTTCGAGCCAGCACCGCCATTCAATATGATCATGGCTGATCATCCCCAATCAGTACCCCGTTCCTGCCTTCTCCCCATATCCCCCGACTCCGCTATCTTTAAGAGCCCTATCTAGCTCTCTCTTGAAAGCATCCAGAGAACCTGCCTCTACCGCCCTCTGAGGCAGAGAATTCCACAGACTCACCACTCTCTGTGAGAAAAAGTGTTTCCTCGTCTCCGTTCTAAATGACTTCCCCCTTATTCTTAAACTGTGTGTGGCCCCTGGATCTGGACTCCCCCAACATCGGGACCATGTTTCCTGCCCCTAGCGTGCCCTTAACTTCTTCTTCTTGCGTATGGCGTGCACAGCCTAAAGTTGTAGGACATCTTGTTCTATTTGATCTTATTTGATTGTGCACGCCGGGTTGATTGCATTCGTCAAAACAGGGCGGACCACGTGAAGGTTGCGATCTCCCACCGCCAAGACCTTAACAATCTTATATGTTTCAATGAGATTTCCTCTCATCCTTCTAATTTCTTTCCTTAGATTTATCAAGTGCCCGACTGGCCAAGGCGAAGGAGGTGGGGGCTGATTTTACCATCAAGGTGGAGAAGGAGACACCTCAGGACTTGGCACAGAAAGTGCAGGCGGCTCTTGGTTCAATGCCATTCACCACCATCGAGTGCACTGGGGCAGAGTTCTGTGTCCAGGCTGCAGTCTACGTGAGTACGAGCTCAGAGTCATAGAGTCTTACAGTGTGGAAACAGGCCCTTCGGCCCAACACTCACACCGGCCGATGTGTCCCATCTACACTAGTCCCACCTGCCTGCGTTTGGCCCATATCCCTCGAAACCTGTCATATCCACGTACCTGTGTTTAAGAAGGAACTGCAGATGCTGGAAAATCGAAGGTAGGCAAAAGTGCTGGAGAAACTCAGCGGGTGCGGCAGCATCTATGGAGCGAAGGAAATAGGCAACGTTTCGGGGCGAAGAATGGTTTCGGCCCGAAACGTTGCCTATTTCCTTCGCTCCATAGATGCTGCCGCACCCACTGAGTTTCTCCAGCACTTTTGTCTAATAATAATAATAATAAATTTTATTTAATGGGCGCCTTTCAGACATCTCAAGGACACCTTACATAGTAATCGGATTAACATATAATCGGAATATAACAAGTAATAAAGACATCACAGAGACACAAATTAAAAACAGATTTCAATCCAAAAACAGAAAATCAAAAACACAGTGTGAAGAGAGAGCAGCGGCAGCCAAAGCGCGCCAGCGTCCACTCTCTCTTCACGGCAGCCATCTTGGACACAGACCTACAGGACTACAATTAGACAAAAAAATCATCCCCCCACAGTGGATAGATACCAACATAGATCAGTGTTCGGAGGCTTTGGGCCTGGATCTCAGTTTCCCTTCCCCCCCCCCCCCCGACTCGCAGTCTCAAGAAGGGTTTCGACCCGAAGCTAATAATGCAGGAGGTGAAAAGGATGGAAATAATAGAAGATTGATAAGACAGAGGTGTAGTCTCAAGTGTTGAATCAGTTCAAATTTAATGTATTTTATCTGAATGTCCCATTTGGGCGTCACGCAGGTAGCGCGCGAAGGTTTTGTGAATCCCAAAATCCTGGGGCGCCGCGCGCGACCCTGCCTGCGCCACCACGTCTCACCACGCGCCATGCACGGGTCACGACGCGTGCATGACGCGTACATTAGGTTGTGTAAATAACGGCCAAGTGGGACAGGCCCTTAAGATGTGATTTTTCTCGTTCCCAGTCGACTCAATCCGGAGGAACTGTGCTCCTGGTCGGACACGGCCCAGAATTAGTGAGTGTGCCTCTTCTAAACGCCGCCATCCGCGAGGTTGATATCCGCGGCATGTTCCGATACTGCAACACGTAAGTCCTGCTACTTGCCCCTTGCCCACGGTTGCTTAACTTTGACCCTTAACATCAGTTAAAGCAGTGGGCGGCACAGACACACAGAATCTGAAGTCAACGTTGTAGTCATACATAGATACATAGACAATAGGCGCAGGAGGAGGCCATTCGGCCCTTCGAGCCAGCACTGCCATTCAATGTGATCCTGGCTGATCATCCACAATCAGTACCCCGTTCCTGCCTTCTCCCCATATCCCTTGATTCTTTTAGCCCTTAGAGCTCGATCTAACTCTCTTTTGAATACATCCAATGAATCGGCCTCCACTGCCTTATGAGGCAGAGAATTCCACAGATTCATAAAAGCTTTTCCTCATCTCAGTTCTAAATGGCCTACCCCTTATTCTTAAACTGCGGCCCTGGTTCTGGACACCCCCTCCCCTCCAACATCTGGAACATGTTTCCTGCCTCTAGCCTGTCCAACCCCTTAATAATTTTATATGTTTCTATAAGATGCCCTCTCATCCTTCTAAATTGCAGTGAATATAAGCCCAGTCGCTCCATTCTTTCATCATATGACAGTCCCACCATCCTGGGAATTAACCTTGTGAGCCTACGCTGCACTCCCTGAATAGCAAGGAGGTCCTTCCTCAAATTAGGAGACCAAAACTGCACCCAATACTCCAGGTGTGGTCTCACCAGGGCCCTGTACAACTGCAGAAGAACCTTTTTGCTCCTATACTCAACTCCTCTCGTTATGAAGGCCAACAGGACATTAGCTTTCTTCACTGCCTGCATGCTGTACCTGCATGCTTACTTTCAGTCAACATTGTTGAGGTTTGATATGGCTAAAACGTCAGGTTTCATCTGCTTGGAACAGCTTCCGAATTCCGGTCGTTAATGTGTGGAACTCATTGCCACAGAGTGCTGTGGAGGCCAAGTCAGTGGATATATTTTAAGGCAGAGATAGACAGGTTCTTGATTGGAACAGCTGTCGAGGGTAATGGGGCGAAGGCAGGAGAATGGGATTAGGTGGCAGCGATCAGCCATGATAGAATGGCGGAGTAGACTCGATGGGTAGAATGGACTAATTCTACCCCTATAACATGAATTATTATAGGACCCCCTAGAATGTCATAGAGTCATAGAGTCACGGAAACAGACCCTTCGGCCCACCTTGTCCATGCCGACTGGGCTAGCATTCTGGGCTAGCCCCATTTGTCTGCATTTGGATCATAGCCCTCTAAACTCTTCCTATCAATATATCTGTCCAAATGTGTTTGTAAAGTCATAGTTGTATCTGCAGTTTGTACAGGCCACTGTGAGTGAGTGTTTATAGTGTAGACATTGCCAACTGTCTGTCTTGATGGTGTGAGTGCGTTGATCGACTCAGTGCTGAGGATTGTGATGCTACACATATAACTTGATTAGGGTAGACAAAAGTGCTGGAGAAACTCAGCGGGTGTAGCAGCATCTATGGAGCGAAGGAAATAGGCAACGTACCTTTCTTCAAGGTATAACTTGATTAGTACGGGTGTCAGGGGTTACATAGAAACATAGAAACATAGAAAATAGGTGCAGGAGTAGGCCATTCGGCCCTTCGAGCCTGCACCGCCATTCAATATGATAATGGCTGATCATCCAACTCAGTATCCCGTACTTGCCTTCTCTCCATACCCCCTGATCCCTTTAGCCACAAGGGCCACATCTAACTCCCTCTTAAATATAATAATAATAATAATGGATGGGATTTATATAGCGCCTTTCTAATACTCAAGGCGCTTTACATCGCATTATTCATTCACTCCTCAGTCACACTCGGTGGTGGTAAGCTACTTCTGTAGCCACAGCTGCCCTGGGGCAGACTGACGGAAGCGTGGCTGCCAATCTGCGCCTACGGCCCCTCCGACCACCACCAATCACTCACACACATTCACACACATTCACACACAGGCAAAGGTGGGTGAAGTGTCTTGCCCAAGGACACAACGACAGTATGCACTCCAAGCGGGATTCGAACCGGCTACCTTATGATCTGGCCTCAACTACCTTCTGTGGCAGAGAATTCCACAGATTCACCACTCTCTGTGTGAAAAATGATTTTCTCATCTCAGTCCTAAAATATTTCCCCCTTATCCTTAACCTGTGACCCCTTGTTCTGGACTTCCCCAACATCGGGAACAATCTTCCTGCATCTAGCCTGTCCAACCCCTTAAGAATCTTGTACGTTTCTATAAGATCCCCCCTCAATCTTCTAAATTCTAGCGAGTACAAACCGAGTCGATCCAGTCTTTCTTCATATGAAAGTCCTGACATCCCAGGAATCAGTCTGGTGAACCTTCTCTGTACTCCCTCTATGGCAAGAATGTCTTTCCTCAGATTAGGAGACCAAAACTGTACGCAATACTCCAGGTGTGGTCTCACCAAGACCCTGTACAGCTGCATTATGGTTATGGGAGAAGGCAGGAGAATGGGGTTAGGAGGGAGAGATAGACCAGCCGTGATTGAAAGGTGGAGTGGACTTGATGGGCCGAAAGGCTTGATTCTCCTCCTATCACCTATGTCCTTATGACCTTGTGAAGAAGGGTCTCGACCCGAAACATCACCTATTCCTTCGCTCCATAGATGCTGCCTCACCCGTTGAGTTTCTCCAGCATTTTTATCTACCTTCCTTATGGCCTTGATAACTTTCAGTGATTTCATTTACAGATAACATTTACCCATAGAATTTCAATCCAAATGCGTCAAAAGCAGGGAGCATATTATTGTATTCTTCTTTGGCAGCTTCTATGTAATCACTTCTGGCTGAGTCAATAGACAACCAGGAAGAAGGAAGTCTTAGGACAGAAAATATGAAACAATGAGCTCGGTTTGAATCGCCTCAATAAAATCCATATCATTTACAGCGGTTTCCCAATAGCCTTCATAAATGGCCTTCAATTTCCCACACACTCCCTGAAACTCAACAACTGTCAAACATAAAAAACCACTGGCTTGTTCACCTTGGTTTTCGCAAATTCTTTCATCTTCCAGCTCAGTATCTGAATGTCACAGAGTGATACGGCGTGGAAACAGGCCCTTCGGCCCAACTTGCCCACAACTGCCAACATGTCCCAGCGACACGTCCCACCCGCCTGCGTTTGGCCCATATCCCTCCAAACCTGTCCTATCCATGTACCTGTCTAAGGTAGACAAAAGTGCTGGAGAAATTCAGGGGGTGCAGCAGCATCGAAGGAGCGAAGGAAATAGGCAACGTTTCGGGCCGAAACCCGGAAGGAAATAGGCAACGTTTCGGGCCGAAACCCTGAAGGAAATAGGCAACGTTTCGGGCCGAAACCCGGAAGGAAACAGGCAACGTTTCGGGCCGAAACCCTGAAGGAAATAGGCAACGTTTCGGGTCGAAACCCTTCCGGGTTTCGGCCTGAAACGTTGCCTATTTCCTTCGCTCCATAGATGCTGCTGCACCCGCTGAGTTTCTCCAGCACTTTTGTCAGCCTTCGATTTTCCAGCATCTGCAGTTCCTTCTTAAACACATGTACCTGTCTAACTGTTTCTTAAACGTTGAGATAGTCCCTGCCTCAACCACCTCCTCTGGCAGCTTGTTCCAACAAAGCTTGTTTCACACCCTTTGTGTTGAAAGGTTACCCCTCAGATTCCTATTAATTCTTTTCCCCTTCACCTTAAACGAGCAGTGGATCGATGCTTATTCAGACTTTTGAGGCAAATTCTTGATTCGAACGGCTGTCGAGGGTTATGGGGAGTAGGCAGGAAAATGGGATTAGGAGGCCGAGATCGGCCATGATTGAACGGCGGAGTAGACTCGACGGGCCGATCGGCCTAATTCTACCCCTATAACTTGTGAACTTGTGATTCGGTGAAAACAATTTGCCCGTGCATTGGCCACAGCAGCGTGCCTGAATATAGGGACCAGCTTTGCTGTCACGGGGCGACGCCTGTGAGTTGTCGCCCAAAGAGTCGTACCTTTTTCTGGTCGCCTCTGGATTTTCAACGTGTTGAAAATTTTGGGCGACCTGCTGCGACTATGACGGGTGCCAGCAAGTCGCCGAAAAAAATCACGTAAGTGGGACAGGCCCACAAGGAGTAATCTCACAGAGGTGTGTAATAACAAGAGGGGAAGAGATAAGGTAAATGCACAGTCTTTTACCCAGAGGAGGGGAATCAAGATCCAGAGGACATGGGCTTAAGGTGAGAGGGGAAAGATTTAGTAGGAACTTGAGAGGCAACTGTTTAACTCAGGATATATGGAATCAACTGCCAGCAGTTGCAGTTGAGGCAACATTTAATAGACAAGTGGACAGATGCATGGATAGGAAAGATTTAGAGGGGATATAGACTGAATGTGGGCCAATGGGACTATCTTAGAAGGGACATCTTGGTTGACATGGATGAGTTGGGCCGAGCGGCCTGTTTCTGTTTTGTATGACTCCCTGACTTTAAATTTTTTATTGCATTTTATTATCTCGTATATTTTGAAAAGTTTACCTGATTTCACAAATATAAAACATGTTTTGATAACCAGGTTGTTTACTAAACTGAGACATAATATGCAGTAAAACCTCACCTATAGCTTGAGCAATAACATACAAGTCTTCAGCTATTTCATAGGTGTGAAACAGCTTTGCAGACATTTAGTGCCTAGCTCAATCACTGATAAAACTACTTAGCAGAAAACAAATAAAACATACTACGTTAACTGATGGAAGATTCCACAGGGAGATTATTCAAAGGGAGTGTCTCTCTTTTCTAAATCTGAACCATGCAGTCAGGTTCGTGCAATGGTGGCAGTGAAGGCTGATTCATTAGCTGAAGAAACCCAGTGTCACGCAAGCACGCATATGCGCGTTCGGCCCTGATGTGCCAAGCAGTTGGTTCAACTTTTGCACACAGAGAGTTGTGAGTCTGTGGAATCCTCTGCCTCAGAGGGCGGTGGAGGCCAGTTCTCTGGATACTTTCAAGAGAGAGCTAGATGGGGCTCTTAAAAATAGCGGGGTCAGGGGAGAAGGCAGGAATGGGGTACTGATTGGGGATGATCAGCCATTGAATGGCGGTGCTGGCTCGAAGGGCCGAATGGCCTACTCCTGCACCTATTGTCTATTGTCTAATGTCTATTAACTTGGCCCTTCATGAAGTTCCTACTATTACAGAAGCCAAGTCTTCAGCCAACTTTTTCCGCTCTTTGCGATATCAGAAAATGACGGATAACACTGGAAATGGCAAAGGCGATATGACCAGATTACGTTCCAGATATACTAACGAAGACCTGTGCTCCAGAATTAGCTAGAACCCTACCCAAGCTCTGTCAGTAGAATGACAACATAACAATATATCTGAACATGAAAAACATTGCCCATTCACAAAAAAACAGGATGAATCTAATCCGACTAATTCCCGCGCAACCAGTCAGCTTTTAGTCATCTGTAAAGTGATGGAACTTCAGTTCAGTTTAGTTTATTGCCACATGTACCGAGGTATAATGAAAAGCTTTTGTTGCGTGCTATCCAGTCAGAGGAAAGACAATACATGATTATGATCGAGGCGTGTGCAGTGTATAGATAGATACATGATAAGGGAAGACACAAAATGCTGGAGTAACTCAGCGGGACAGGCAGCATCTCTGGAGAGAAGGAATGGGTGACGTTTCGGGTCGAGACCCTTCTTCAGACTGATGTCAGGGGAGTGGGCGGGACAAAGATAGAATGTAGTCAGAGACAGACAGGTCGGGGAACTGGGAAGAGGGAGGGGATAGAGAGGGACAGCAAGGGCTATTAGATGTTAGAGAAGTCAATATTCATACCGCTGGGGTGTAAGCTGCCCAAGCGAAATATGAGGTGCCGTTCCTCCAATTTGCACTTGGCCTCACTCTGACAGTGGAGGATTGGGAATGGGAGGGGGAGTTGAATTGCTGAGCAGCCGGGAGATCAGGTAGGTTCAGGCGGACTGAGCGGAGGTGTTCAGCAAAACGATCGCCGAGCCTGCCCTTGGTATCGCCCATGTAGAGACGTTGACACCTGGAACAGCGGATGCAGTAGATGAGATTGGAGGAGGTGTAGGTGAACCTCTGCCTCACCTGGAAAGACAGTTTGGGTCCTTGGATGGAGTCGAGGGACAGGTGTTGCATCTCCTGCGGTTGCTGGGGAAAGTACCCCGGGGGAGGGGTTGCTTTGGGTGGGGAGGGACGGGGTGACAGTAGAAATGAGTGGAGATGGGAAGATATGGCCAGTAGTGGGATTACATTGGAGGTGGCGAAAATGTTGGAGGATTATATGCTGTTATAATATAATACCATTTTGCTGAACACCTCCACTTACAGCACCAGACACCCAGGTCCATCCTCCAGGATTTTAAGGCAGCAACTCTACCGATGCACCACCGTGACGCCCTTTACATAATTTCATGCAAATGTGTAATTTGTTTATTTAAGATTAGAATAATGTTCGGGACAATGTAGCAACAACAGGAAATATAACGCAATATCTGTGCATCGTTCCGTTTCTTTGCCTTTTCCTTTTGTAGACTTAGTTAACATTTATGAGACAAAAATCTCTCAATGGTTTCTCACCAACTGAAACCAAAGAATTCCCCTTTTAAGCCTTTTGTTAGTCGGTTCGATCTGCCAAAAAGTGCATTACTTGTAACATTACTTTTAAGTAACGCACATAAACCCAAGGGTCGTCCAAAAGGCAGCTGCTCCCATTCCACATTGGACCAGAGGTCACTGCCTCAGAATTAAAGGACGTTCCTTTAAGAAGGAGATGAGAAGGAATTTCTTTAGTCAGAAGGTGGCGAATCTGTGGAATTCTTGGCCACAGAAGGTTGTGGAGGCCAAGTCAATGGATATTTTTAAGGCAGAGATAGACAGATTCTTCATTAGTACGGGTGTCAGAGGTTATGGGGAGAAGGCAGGAGAATGGGGTTAGGCAGGAGAGATAGAAACATAGAAAATAGGTGCAGGAGTAGGCCATTCGGCCCTTCGAGCCTGCACCGCCATTCAATATGATCATGGCTGATCATCCAACTCAGTATCCTGTACCTGCCTTCATTCCATACCCCCTGATCCCTTTAGCCACAAGGGCCACATCTAACTCCCTCTTAAATATAGCCAATGAACTGTGGCCTCAACTACCTTCTGTGGCAGAGAGTTCCAGAGATTCACCACTCTCTGTATGAAAAATGTTTTTCTCATCTCGGTCCTAAAGGATTTCCCCTTTATCCTTAAACTGTGACCCCTTGTCCTGGACTTCCCCAACATCGGGAACAATCTTCCTGCATCTAGCCTGTCCAACCCCTTAAGAATTTTGTAAGTTTCTATAAGATCCCCCCTCTTTCTTCTAAATTCTAGCGAGTACAAGCCGAGTCTATCCAGTCTTTCTTCATATGAAAGTCCTGACATCCCAGGAATCAGTCTGGTGAACCTTCTCTGTACTCCCTCTATGGCAAGGTTGTGGAGGCCAAGCCAATGGATATTTTTAAGGCAGAGATAGACAGATTCTTGATTAGTACGGGTGTCAGAGGTTATGGGGAGAAGGCAGGAGAATGGGATTAGGCGGGAGAGATAGAATGATTGAATGACGGAGTAGACTTAGGTCATAAGGTCATCAGCCATGATCACGTTGAATGGCGGTGCTGGCTCGAAGGGCCAAATGGCCTACTCGAGCACCTATTGTCTATTGTCTATTGTAATAGGAGCAGAATTAGGTCATTCGGCCCATCAAGTCTTAGGTTTAAGGTGAGGCGGGGCAACGTTTAAAGGGGATGTGCAGGACACGTCTTTCTACGCAGAGAGTGGTGGGTGTGTGGAGCATGGCGCCAGGGATGGTGGTGGAGGCAGATACAATAGGCTTTTACTTAGCACAGGGATGTGCAAGGAATGGAGGGATACGGATCAGGTGAAGGCAGAAGAAGTTAGTATAACTTGGCATTGCGTTCGGAGCTGCACTGTGTACTAAAGGTCCTGTTCTGTCTTCCATCTTCTTGTGTGTTGATACCAGTTGCTGATGTGTTGTTGAATCAACTCCTTGACATCTGGCCAAATGCAGACTCTCCCTTTACATCTCTAACGGAATCAAGGGGTGTGGGGAGAAAGCAGGAACGGGGTACTGATTCTGGATGATCAGCCATGATCATATGGAATGGTGGTGCTGGCTCGAAGGGCCGAATGGCCTCCTCCTGCGCCTGTATTCCATCTTTCTACGCTTCTGTCTCCACACCAGGTATCCAATGGCAATTGCGATGCTGGCATCGAAGAAAGTGGACGTGAAGCCTCTGATCACACATCACTTCCCATTGAGCCAGGCCATTGAAGCATTTGAAACGACAAAGAAACAGCTGGGAATTAAAGTGATGTTGAAGTGTGATTAAACCAGCATCTGCAGTTCCTTCCTACACAAGTGTGAATGGTTATCAGGTATGTGTGTGTGAGCTTGGACAACTTAACTCTTCAAGACAGACCTCAGACACTGAAGCAAGGAACTAGCTCTTTTCTCCCCAAAGCATGTCTCCGCCAAGCATCATTAAAGTATTTTATTTTTTATCGATGTTGTATTCACCTTTACTTTTAGTTTTAGATACGTTTGGTGATACAGCACGGAAACAGGCCCTTCGGCCCACCGGGCCCGCACCGACCAGCGATCCCCGCACATTAACACACTAGGGACGATTTTACACGTACCCCAAGCCAATTCACCTGCAAACCTGTACGTCTTTGGAGTGTGGGAGGAAACCGAAGATCTCGGAGAAAACCCACACAGGTCACGGGGAGAACTTACAGACAGCACCCGTAGTTGGGATCGAACCCGGGTCTCCGGCGCGGCAGGCGCTGTAAGGCAGCAACTCTACCGCTACGCCACCGCGCCCGCCCCAATAATAATAATAATAATAATACATTTTATTTATGGGCGCCTTTCAAGAGTCTCAAGGACACCTTACAAAAATTGAGCATGTATAGGAAAAACATGTAAGGGGAATAAAATAAATAGTAGAGACATGACTAGTACACAAAGTAAAGACAGAATTCAATACAAAACACAGCATGAGGCAATTAATGCACAGATGAAAAGGGACGGGGACGTGGGGCTAAGGATAGGCAGAGGTGAAGAGATGGGTCTTGAGGCGGGACTGGAAGATGGGGAGGGACACGGAATTGCGGATCAGTTGGGGGAGGGAGTTCCAGAGCCTGGGAGCTGCCCTGGAGAAGGCTCTGTCCCCAAAACTGCGGAGGTTGGACTTGTGGATGGAGAGGAGACCGGCTGATGTGGATCTGAGGGACCGTGAGGGTTGGTAGGGGGAGAGGAGGTCAATGAGATATGTGGGGGCCAGATGGTGGAGGGCTTTGTAGGTGAGGACCAGGATTTTGTAGGTGATCCGGTGGGAGACGGGAAGCCAGTGAAGTTTTTTGAGGACTGGAGTGATGTGATGCCAGGATTTGGTGTGGGTGATGAGTCGGGCGGCTGCGTTCTGGACCAGTTGGAGTCGGTTGATGTAGGTGGAGCTGATGCCAAGGAGAAGTGAGTTGCAATAGTCCAGTCGGGAGGAGATGAAGGCATGGATGAGTCTTTCAGCAGCAGGCGGTGTGAGAGAGGGTCTGAGTTTGGCGATGTTGCGGAGATGAAAGAAGGAGGTTTTAATGACATGGCGGATGTGAGGCTCAAGGGAGAGGGTGGAATCAAAGATCACGCCAAGGTTGCGGGCCTGGGGAGATGGGGAGACAGTGGTGCCGTCGATGGTGAGAGTGGGGTTATTGATTTTGCTAAGTGTGGCTTTGGAGCCTATGAGGAGAAATTCTGTCTTATCGCTGTTGAGTTTGAGGAAATTATGTTGCATCCAGGTTTTTATTGCTGACAAACAGGAGTTGATATGGGAGAGGGGGGGGTTGTGGGGGGATTTGGTGCCAAGGTAAATCTGGGTGTCATCAGCGTAACAGTGGAAGTCCAGATTGAAGTGGCGGAGTATCTGACCAAGGGGGAGGATGTAGATGATGAAGAGGAGGGGGCCGAGTACGGAGCCTTGGGGAACGCCTTGAGTGACTGCGGCTGTAGCAGAGGTGTGGTTGTGGAGAGAGATGAAGTGGGATCTGTTGGAAAGGTAGGAACGGAGCCAGCTGAGTGCAGAGCCTTCAATGCCGAGGTCCTTGAGTCTGGTGAGCAGGATGTTATGGTTCACTGTATCGAAGGCTGCGCTCAGGTCGAGGAGGATGAGGATGTTGAGGGAACCAGTGTCAGCAGAGGTGAGGAGGTCGTTGAGGACTTTGAGGAGAGCAGTTTCTGTGCTATGGAGGGGGCGAAAGCCAGATTGGAGGGGTTCAAGTAGGTTATACGCAAGGAGGTGGGAATGAAGTTGTGACGCAACGATACGCTCCAGGGTTTTTGAAAGGAAGGGGAGGTTTGAGATAATAGAAAAAAGTTTTGTTCCATTTAAGCCGAGGATCTAGGTGTGGAACAATGGGCAACCTTTGTGTCAGGAGACTATGGAGTGGAGCCAATACCAGGTGCGTGCTCCATTATAGTGCCGATGAAGCCTTAACAAAAATGCTGAATTTCTCAGCAGGAACCTGTGTGCAGTGATTGCCAGTTGGCTAGTCTCTACTGTACCGAGGACCACACCTAAAATTAACTGAAGAAGGGTTTCGACCCGAAACATTGCCTATTTCCTTCGCTCCATAGATGCTGCTGCACCCGCTGAGTTTCTCCAGCATTTCTGTCCACCTTCAATTTTCCAGCATCTGCAGTTCCTTCTTCAACCTAAAATTAACTTAATTAGTTGTAAGATGCATATGGAGCATGAAGAGTGCCATATAAATGCAAGTCATTTCTTTTTTGAATTCATAGCTGGTGCCCAACAGATTTTAACATTGCTGAGGAATAAGGGGTCGGCCATTTAGGACTGAGGTGAGGAAAAACTCTTTCACCCAGAGAGTTGTGAATCTGTGAAATTCTCTGCCACAAAAGACAGCTCCATCACTGGATGTTTTCAAGAGAGAGTCAAGGGCCTGTCCCACTATACGAGGTAATTCAAGAGTTCTCCCGAGTTTCCCCTGATTCGAACTCGGAGATTTACGGTAATGGCCGCTCGTAGGTACTCGGGGCTCTCGTGGACATTTTTCACAGTGTTAGAAAAACTTCACGAGTTACCGCTTTTCCCGAGTACCTGCCGTTAGCGTTTTACGAGCCGCTACGGGACATCCACAAGCTCCGACGTACCTGCTACATACATTCTACGTACTTAACGCGACTTTGATTTTTTTTAAACTCAGGAGAGCTCTTGAATTACCTCGTACAGTGGGACAGGCCCTTTAGATTTAGCTCTTCAGGATAAAGGAATCAAGGGATATTGGGAGAAAGCAGGAACTGATTTTGGATGATCAGCCATGATCATATTGAATGGTGGTGATGGCTCGATGGTCCTGCACTGATTTTCTATGTTTCTATAAATGTTGCTGAGGACACCAGAGAGATCTTCCTTCCTTCCTCCTCACGCTGTAAAGGTCATGCAAGCAAACGGAGGCAGGTTTCACAGGGCCGTGTCCTGGGTCCATATATCTTCATCTATACCATCAATGATCTAACCTCCACTGTAAGAACTGCAGCGTTGGCTCCGAGCCGACACCGCCGACCACCCCCACAGAGGCACCCGCAAACGTCCCCCCCCTCACACTCCCTGCCTCCCCCCCCTCTCCCTCTCACCCCCTCTCTCTCCCCCCCCCTCTCTCCCCCTCTCTCTCTCTCCCCCCTCTTTCACTCTCTTTCTCACTCTCTCTCTCCTTCTCCCTCTCCATTCTCTCCTTCTCCCTACTCTTCCTCTCATTCGCACACACCCCCTCTCTCATACACACACGACACACACGCACATCTCTCAGCAGCTCTGCCCACCTCTGCCACTATGCTGATCCCAGTGGCAGTGTGAACTGTGAGGAGGATGCTATGAGAATGCAGGGTGACTTGGACAGGTTGGGGGAGCGGGCAGAAGCGTGGCAGATGCAGTTTAATGCAGATAAATGTGAGGTTATCCACTTTGGTGGCAAAAACAGGAAGGCAGATTACTATCTAAATGGCGTCAAGTTGGGAAAAGGGGAAGTACAACGGGATCTGGGGGTCCTTGTACATCAGTAAACATACCGCTCGCAGTGAAGAAAGCGAATGGCATGTTGGCCTTCATAACAATGGGCTAAGTGTTCGGCTGGCAACCGGAAGGTAGCCGGTTCGAATCCCGCTTGGAGTGCATACTGTCGTTGTGTCCTTGGGCAAGACACTTCACCCACCTTTGCCTGTGTGTGAATGTGTGTGAGTGATTGGTGGTGGTCGGAGGGGCCGTAGGCGCAGATTGGCAGCCACGCTTCCGTCAGTCTGCCCCAGGGCAGCTGTGGCTACAGAAGTAGCTTACCACCACCGAGTGTGACTGAGGAGTGAATGAATAATGCGATGTAAAGCGCCTTGAGTATTAGAAAGGCGCTATATAAATCCCATCCATTATTATTATTATTATTAAGAACAATGGTGCCTTTCTTCATTAATTGAACCGTGTTTACTTTCATTGCAACCTGGAGTATTGCATACAGTTTTGGTCTCCTAATCTGATGAAGGACATTCTTGCCATAGAGGGAGCACAGAGAAGGTTCACCAGACTGATTCCTGGGATGGCAGGACTTTCATATGAAGAAAGACTGGATAGACTCGGCTTGTACTCGTTAGAATTTAGAAGATTGAGGGGGGATCTTATAGAAACGTACAAAATTCTTAAGGGGTTGGACAGGCTAGATGCAGGAAGATTGTTCCCGATGTTGGGGAAGTCCAGAACAAGGGGTCACAGTTTAAGGATAAGGGGGAAGTCTTTTAGGACCGAGATGAGAATTTTTTTTTTCAGTGGTGAATCTGTGGAATTCTCTGCCACAGAAAGTAGTTGAGGCCACAGTTCATTGGCTATATTTAAGAGGGTTAGATGTGGCCCTTGTGGCTAAAGGGATCAGGGGGTATGGAGAGAAGGCAGGTACAGGATACTGAGTTGGATGATCAGCCAAAGGGCCGAATGGCCTACTCCTGCACCTATTTTCTATGTTTCTATGTTTAACCCTTCAAGTTATGAAGCAACAGATGGCTACACACATCAGTAGGTAGGCCAAAGCTCTTCACAGGTATCAGGTAATGGGGCTGCTCCAACATGGGTGAGGATAAATATCACCCCTTGCCATTCATCGATCAACGTCCTTGAAATCGTCGTGAATCAAAAACGCAAAACGACCAGACATTAAATGTCAAGGCGGCTCAATATTAGATCACCTTCTGGATATTCTTTCACAATTGGCTCATTGCCTGACTCCACAAGATACAATAGCTTGCTTTCATAGGGCAATTTAAACTTATAAAATGTCCTCCTATGCTTTACGGGAACACTACCAACCAAAAAGGATATTTTGAAGGCCTCCTTATCTCTGTGTCTCCCTCTCTCCCCGACTCTGTCTGAAGAAGGGTCTCGACCCGAAACGTCACCCATTCCTTCCCTCCAGAGATGCTGCCTGTCCCGCTGAGTTACTCCAGCATTTTGTGTCTATCTTCGACTTCAACGAACAGGTTTCTGGAGAGAGTGACTATATTTGGTGGCTCTATGCATTAGATGTCGGACTGCCTTCTTTATATCTTGGTTTGTGTAAATGAAAATCTGGGAGTGATGAGATATGAAGTAGCAATATCCCTTTTCTGTTTCTTCCCTATTTTTTTTTTTTTCCTTCTTTTTTCCTTCTTTTTTTTACAATTCTATGGGTTTTTCTATTTATCTTTCTACAGGCTATCACTTGTTAACCCCGGGAGTGGTACTCCAGGGGTTTACACATTATCATTTCCTTTTCATAGATTCATAGAATTCATTCATAGAAAATAGGTGCAGGAGTAGGCCATTCGGCCCTTCGAGCCTGCACCGCCATTCAATATGATCATGGCTGATCATCCAACTCAGAATCCCATCCCTGCCTTCTCTCCATACCCCCTGATCCCTTTAGCCACAAGGGCCACATCCAACTCAGTATCCCATCCCTGCCTTCTCTCCATATCCCCTGATCCCTTTAGCCACAAGGGCCACATCTAACTCCCTCTTAAATATAGCCAATGAACTGTGGCCTCAACTACCTTCTGTGGCAGAGAATTCCACAGATTCACCACTCTCTGTGTGAAAAATGTTTTTCTCATCTCGGTCCTAAAAGACTTTCCTCTTATCCTTAAACTGTGTGACCCCTTGTTCTGGACTTCCCCAACATCGGGAACAATCTTCCTGCATCTAGCCTGTCCAACCCCTTAAGAATTTTGTAAGTTTTTATAAGATCCCCCCTCAATCTTCTAAATTCTAGCGAGTACAAGCCGTGTCTATCCGAGGAGATTCACCAGGCATCTCCTCACTGTGATGGAAGGCAAATGTCTTGAGGCATTGAGGAAAGTCTTTATGAAAGAATTGGCCATTCGACAAAAAGATACCAATCTACATCACAATATTTTATTTTTTTTCTTTTACATTTCATTTATAAATGTGCACAGATTTACATAAATTACCAATCGTGTCCGTTGAACATGTCATGAAACCATCTCCATTCAGCTACCGCCTCACAGCGCCAGAGATCTGGGTTCGATCCCGACTACGGGTGCTGTCTGTACGGAGTTTGCACGTTCTCCCCGTGACCTCCGAGATCTTCGGTTTCCTCCCACACTCCAAAGACGTACAGGTTTGTAGGTAAATTGGCTTGGTGTAAATGTAAAAATTGTCCGCAGTCTGTGCGGGAGTCGCTGGTCGGCCCGGACCCAGTGGGCCGAAGGGCCTGTTTCAAGTGTCTCTAGACTAATTTAAACCAAAATACCATAATTTAAAATGCACCCACAACATTAGGTTGAACCAATGACTGAGAAGGTGAGAAAAACAAAATCTGTTGCAGAAAATAGCTGCAAAATGGGGAAAAAAGTCAATCGATTTTAACAAGGCATGTTGATGTCTTTCTTCATGTTATTGACTCCGGGCAAGGTCTTGTGGCTCAGAAATTCTCGTAATGGTGCACAAAGTGAGCTTGGTCTTGTTTGTTGATTTGTTGGCAGGCTTTCTCCACGTTTTTGGTCAATCCTGGTGGCCCGCAGCTGAAAACTCCGATTTTGCCCACCTGCGAAGAAAGGGGTGGAGTCATAGAGAGTGGTATAGAGCAGTAACAGGCCCTTCGGCCCAACAGTACCATGCTGGGGTTTTCATGTTCACCATGCTGGCACTGCTGGTAGAGCTGCTGCCAGAGACCCGGGATCATTCATTTTTGGGGGGGGATCTTATAGACACTTACAAAATTCTTAAGGGGTTGAACAGGCTGGATGCAGGAAGATTGTTCCCGATGTTGGGGAAGTCCAGAACAAGGGGTCACAGTTTAAGGATAAGGGGAAAATCTTTTAGGACCGAGATGAGAAAAACATTTTTCACACACAGAGTGGTGAATCTGTGGAATTCTCTGCCACAGAAGGTAGTTGAGGCCACAGTTCATTGGCTATATTTAAGAGGGAGTTAGATGTGGCCCTTGTGGCTAAAGGGATCAGGGGGTATGGAGAGAAGGCAGGTACAGGATACTGAGTTGGATGATCAGCCATGATCATATTGAATGGCGGTGCAGGCTCGAAGGGCCGAATGGCCTACTCCTGCACCTATTTTCTATGTTTCTATTCCTGACCCCTGGTGCTGTCCGTGTAGAGTTTGCCCGTTCCTCCAGTGACCGGGTGGGTTTCCTCCCCCCCCCCCCCCCAAAGATGTGCGGGTCGGTAGATTAACTGGCCACTGTAAATTGCCCCAAGTGTGTATAAAATGGGTGAGAGAGAGGAATAAGATAGACCTAATTTTAATGGGCCACTGATGGTCGGTGTGGGACGAAGGCCCTGATTCCATGCTGTATCTTTCAATGAAAATCCACACATTTACACTTTTCTTTAAGAAGGAACTGCAGATGCTGGAAAATCGAAGGTAGACAAAAATGCTGGAGAAACTCAGCGGGTGAGGAAGGGGGAGATAGAGAGAGGGGGAGAGGGAGAGAGGGGGGGGGAGGGAGGGGGGGGGAGGGGGGAGGGAGGGAGAGTGAGAGGGAAGGGGAGAGAGAGGGGGAGAGAGGGGGAGGAGAGGGGGGAGAGAGAGGGGGGAGAGAGGGGGAAGAGAGAGTGAGAGGGGGAGAGAGAGGGGGGAAAGGGAGAGGGAGAGGGAAGGGGAGACAGAGGGGGAGGAGAAGGGGAGAGAGGGGGGAGAGAGAGAGGGAGAGGGAAGGGGAGACAGAGGGGGAGAGGGGGAAGAGAGAGGAGGGAAGAGAGACTCTATGACTCTACATGGATAGGACAGGTTTTGAGGGATATGGGGCAAACACAGGCATGTGGGACCAGTGTAGATGGGGCATGCTGTTCGGTGCGGGCAAGTTGGGCCGAAGGGCCTGTTTGCATGCTGTACCACTCTACGACCCTATGCCCTAGATAGAGTGAAGGGTGAGATGAAGATTCAGGACTCACCTCGGGGTGAACCTCCTGCAGCGAGTTGAAGAACGGAACAAACTGGGGCCTCCCGAAGTGTGTGATGGAGCGGAGGCCAGTGAAGAGGCTTCGGTTGGACACTTTCTGAAAGTGACGCTCACAGATGTACTGAGGAGAGAGAGAGACACATTTTAATATTAACACCCGTAATAGCATCCTATATAACACCAGAAGCTGAAACACATGGACCTGCAACACAGAGGTTGTTACACAGAGACCTGGACGATGGACACTAAAGGCTGGAGTAACTCAGCGGGACAGGCATCATCTCTGGAGAAGAGGAACGGGTGACGTTTCAGGTCCAGACCCTTCTTCAGACTGAGAGTCAGGGGAGATGGGGGGACACAGAGATATGGAAGGGTAAGGTGTGAAAACGAGATATCAAAGGGGAAGAAGCTCAAGGAAAATGTAGAATAGATCATTGCCAGCTGGGGGCAACCAGGCATGTAAAGATTAAATGTTTAAAGAAGGAACTGTGCAGATGCTGGAAAATCGAAGGTAGACAAAATGCTGGAGGAACTCAGCGGGTGCAGCAGCATCTATGGAGCGAAGGAAATAGGCAACGTTTCAGGGTCGAAACCCAAAGGAAATAGGCAACGTTTCGTACCGAAACCCTTCGGGTTTCGACCCGAAACGTTGCCTATTTCCTTCGCTCCATAGATGCTGCTGCACCCGCTGAGTTACTCCAGCACTTTTGTCTACACTCACCAAGAATGGTACGAAACGTTGCCTATTTCCTTCGCTCCATAGATGCTGCTGCACCCGCTGAGTTTCTCCAGCATTTTTGTCCACCATGTAACGATAAAATCTAATCAGGAGGACAGTCAGACTGGTCGGAGAACTAGGATGGGGGAGGGATGCAGGGATTGTATCACTTGAAGCCTACACACAGGGATACATACCACTACTTACATAGGGACCTTCAGGGGCTGGTACATGATATCCACTTCTCTAACCTCAAGTAACCCTTGCTTTCCCTCTTGCTCCGTCCCTCCCCCTTTCCCGGTTCACCGCCCAGTCTGACTGCCCCCTGATTACATTTTAATCTCTGTTTGCTTTGTCGTCACCTTCTCCCAGCTAACAATGTTCTATCCTATTCCTTGAGCTGCATCTCCTTTGATGTCTCAATTTCACACCTTATCCTCCCTTATCTCTGAATCTCCCTCTCCCCTGACTCAGTCTGAAGAAGGGTCTCCACCCAAAACTTCACCCATTCCTTCTCTCCAGAGATGCTGCCCGCCTGTCCCGCTGAGTTACTCCAGCGTTTTGTGTCTCATCTTCGGTGAAAACCAGCATCTGCGGTTCCTTCCCACGCATGATGCGTGGACACTGCTGGAGCTGGTCCATGTTGAGTTGGTGCAATGCCTTGCGTGGGGGCAGTACCCGGGGCAAGGCTGGCATTTCCTCTGCCCACGATTCATCTGAAACATTCACCCCATCAGTGGCAGGGCAAAGGATGCCACACACACAAATGGCTGGAGCCTCTCCCTCTGCTCCTGACTCCGGTATATTGTGTTCAAGAAGGAACCGCAGATGCTGGAAAATCGAAGGTACACAAAATTGCTGGTAAAACTCAGCGGGTGCAGCAGCATCTATGGAGCGAAGGAAATAGGCAACGTTTCGGGACGAAACCCAAAGGAAATAGGCAACGTTTCGGGACGAAACCCAAAGGAAATAGGCAACGTTTCGGGACGAAACCCAAAGGAAATAGGCAACGTTTCATAGATGCTGCTGCACCCGCTGAGTTTCTCCGGTATATTGTCTCAGCTTCCCTGGGCACTGGGAAAGCAAGCGGAGGAAACTCACGAGCATGGTGGTCCTGAGGTCAAACTTTTCGGCCAGCTGGGTGATGTAGATGTGGACGGACACAAGGTCGTTCCTGTCGTTCTCCTCCACTTCGCGGATGATGTCCGCCATCCACTCAAACTGTCGCTGAGTCCGCGTCACCCATATGAAGTACACCTGGTGGGGTGGGATTCACACGCTTTATTACCCGGACAACCCTCGCAAAAGGGAATACAACAGGAAATGCCCTCGCCAAAGACCGGGTGGGACCAAGAGCCTGTTTCCACACTGTACAACTATGATTAGTACTGGCGTCAGGGGTTAAGGGGAGAAGGCAGGAGAATGTCGTGGAGGCCAAGTCGATGGATATTTTTAAGGTAGAGAGAGATAGATTCTTGGTTCGTATGGGTCAGATGTTACGGGGAGGAGAATGGGGTTAGGAGGGAGAGATAGATCAGCCACGATTGAAAGGCGGAGTACACTTACATAGATACATAGATACAAAGAAAATAGGTGCAGGAGTAGGCCATTCGGCCCTTCGAGCCAGCACCGCCATTCAATATGATCATGGCTGATCATCCAACTCACTATCCTGTACCTGCCATCTCTCCATACCCCCTGATCCCTTTAGCCACAAGGGCCACATCTAACTCCCTCTTAAATATAGCCAATGAATTGTGGCCTCAACTACCCTCTGTGGCAGAGAGTTCCAGAGATTCACCACTCTCTGTGTGAAAAATGTTTTTCTCATCTCGGTCTTAAAGGATTTCCCCCTTATCCTTAAGCTGTGACCCCTTGTCCTGGACTTCCCCAACATCGGGAACAATCTTCCTGCATCTAGCCTGTCCAACCCCTTAAGAATTTTGTAAGTTTCTATAAGATCCCCCCCCAATCTCCTAAATTCTAGCGAGTACAAGCCGAGCCTATCCAGTCTTAGTTTAGTTTTGTTTAGAGATACAGCACGGAAACAGGCCCTTCGGCCCACCAGGTCTGCGCCGACCAGCGATCCCCGCACATTAACACTCTCCTACGCCCACTAGGGACAATTATTACATTTACACCAAGCCAATTAACCTACAAACCTGTACGTCTTTGGAGTGTGGGAGGAAACCCGAAGGTCTCGGAGAAAACCCACAGGGAGAACGTACAAACTCCGTACAGACAGCACCCGTAATCGGGATTGAACCCGGGTCTCCGGCGCTGCATTCGCTGTAAGGCAGCAACTCTACCGCTGCGCCACCGTATCCGCCCACGCCACCTTGACGGGCCGAATGGCCTAATTCTACTCCTATTCCTTATGACCTTATGCGAATAGGGGTTAGGAGGGAGAGATAGATCAGCCACCATTGAATGGCAGAGTAGACTTGATGGGCCGAATGGCCTATTTCTGCTCCTATCACTTGTGACCTGATGACTCTATAACACTACTGAATATACAGAGTGATCCTGGGGTATAAGTTCATTGCTCTCTGAAGGTGCCAATGTAAGTAGATGGAGCAGTAGAACAGGTTCATGATATGCTTGCCTTCATTAGTTGGAGCATTGAGTGAAATGGACAGGAAGCCACATTGTATGACTTTAGGTAGGCAACATTTGGAGTGTTGTGTGCAGTTCTGGTCACCCCAATTACAGTAAGGATGTGGGGGCATTGGAGTGAGTGTCAAAGAGGTTTACACAAAGTGCTGGAGTAACTCAGCGGGTCAGGCAGCATCTCTGGAGGATATGAACAGGTGGCGTTTCGGATCGGGACCTTGAGCCTTTAACAAACTGCTGGCTGGTTTAGAGTGTGTGAGTTATGGGAGGTTGGACGAAATGTATGTTTTTCTTTGTGGAGCACTGCAGGTTGAAGAGGAGAAGTTTGAGGCTTGTTTCTGTGCTGGATGACTCCATGACTCATAGCAAAAGGATTTGAGTATAAGAGCAGGGAGGTTCTACTGCAGTTGTACAGGGTCTTGGTGAGACCACACCTGAAGTATTGCGTACAGTTTTGGTCTCCCAATCTGAGGAAAGACATTCTTGCCATAGAGGGAGTACAGAGAAGGTTCACCAGACTGATTCCTGGGATGGCAGGACTTTCATATGAAGAAAGACTGGATAGACTCGGCTTGTACACGCTAGAATTCAGAAGATTGAGGGGGGATCTTATAGAAACTTACAAAATTCTTAAGGGGTTGGACAGGCTAGATGCAGGAAGATTATTCCCGATGTTGGGGAAGTCCAGAACTAGGGGTCACAGTTTAAGGATATGGGGGAAGTCCTTTAGGACCGAGATGAGAAAATCATTTTTTACACAGAGAGTGGTGAATCTGTGGAATTCCCTGCCACTGAAGGTAGTTGAGGCCAGTTCATTGGCTATATTTAAGAGGGAGTTAGATGTGGCCCTTGTGGCTAAAGGGATCAGGGGGTATGGAGAGAAGGCAGGTACAGGATACTGAGTTGGATGTTCAGCCATGATCATATTGAATGGCGGTGCAGGCTCAAAGGGCCGAATGGCCTACTCCTGCACCTATTTTCTATGTTTCTATGTTTTTATGTAGTCTACAAGTGTGGGCTAAACACCTAGAGATTTCCAATCCCAATTTCCAATTAAATTCAATTGAACAAATCCAATAACAATGTCCTTGGGTTTAACTGATCAGTGGACAAAATCCATTCGGGAAGGTTGTCACTACCATTTGCCTATTGAGCCACACGGAACATCTATAATAGCCCACCACCAGATTTAGGAACAGCTTCTTCCCCTCTGTTATCTGAACGGTTCTTCCATAGACTAGGGTGAGGGGAGAAAGATTTAATAGGAACCCTCAGGGTAACTTTTGTACACAAAGGGTGGTGGGCGTATGGAACGAGCTCTGGATGCTTTCAAGTGAGAGCTAGATAGGGCTCTTAAAAATAGCGGAGTCAGGGGATTATGGGGATTATGGGGAGAAGGCAGGAACGGGGTACTGATTGGGGATGATCAGCCATGATCACATTAAATGGCAGTGCTGGCTCGAAGGGACGAATGGCCTACTCCTGCACCTGTTGTCTATTGAGCTGGCAGAGGAGGTAGTTGAGGCAGCTACCATTGCAATGTTTAAGAACACATTTAGACAGGTACAGAGTCTGAGCTACAGGGAGAGGTTGAGTAGGCTGGGACTCTATTCCTTGGAGCGCAGGAGGATGAGGGGTGATCTTACAGAGGTGTGTAAGAATCATGAGAGGAATAGATCGGGTAGATGCACAGAGTCTCTTGCCCAGAGTAGGTGAATCGAGGACCAGAGGACATAGGTTGAAGAGGAAAAGATTTAATAGGTATCTGAGGGGTACGTTTTTCTCACAAAGGGTGGTGGGTGCATGGATCAAGCTGCCAGAGGAGGTAGTTGAGGCAGGGACTATCCCAACATTTAAGAAGTAGTTAGACAGGTGCATGGATATGGGGTATGGAGAGAAGGCAGGGATGGGATACATGATCATATTGAATGGCGGTGCAGGCTCGAATGGCCGGATGGCCTACTCCTGCACCTATTTTCTATGTTTCTATGTTTCTATGACTCTAAACATTGACGTCATCTACACGTTTCTCCCAGTTACCTTCTTACAGACGATCTTGTTGAAGACCGACGACTTGAAGACCAGATCTTTGAGGATTGACGAAAACGGCGTAACACCGATGCCCCCCCCGACCAGAACGGAAACTTCATATTGGTTCCACTCCTGGTGCCCTTCCCCGAAGGGCCCATCCAGGTAGATCTGCAGGAGAAGGCAAGGTGTTTAAGCAGGAACTGCGGATGCTGGAAAATCGAAGGGAGACAAAAAAGCTGGAGAAACTCAGCGGGTGCAGCAGCATCTATGGAGCGAAGGTCACAGGTTAATTCCACTTGTTTAATTCCCACTAGCATCTCGGTAGGAATCAATCCCCCTGCAGGAGGATGAACCAGGGAATGATTAGGTTCACATATGATGAGCATTCGACTGGGCTTGTACTCGCTGGAGCTTAGAAGGATGAGTGTAGCAACATTAGCAGGGCTGCAGAAGATTGGTGGCATCTTGTGGCTGGAGAGTGTTTAACAGGAGCTTCTGTTGTGCTTAACCCCAGTCTTTCACTCGGACACAGTTTGTAGCCGTCCTTCCATTATATTTGGAGATCAGGATTTAAGAATAATCTCCCAAATGGGTGCAAGCCTGGAGAATATTTACAGTAACGTACTGATGGAATTATGCTTATTTTCTCGAGTGCCATACAGATTTATGTTCATCAGGGCTATGGCAAAAGAGGAGAATAATGGGGTTATTGGACCCGGGGTTGTCAGATATAGGGGTTCTTAAGGGGTTGGACAGGCTAGATGCAGGAAGATTGTTCCCGATGTTGGGGAAGTCCAGGACAAGGGGTCACAGTTTAAAGATAAAGGGGAAATCCTTTAGGACCAAGATGAGAAAAACATTTTTCACACAGAGAGTAGTAAATCTCTGGAACTCTCTGCCACAGAAGGTAGTTGAGGCCACAGTTCATTGGCTATATTTAAGAGGGAGTTAGATGTGGCTAAAGGGATTAGGGGGTATGGAGAGAAGGCAGGTACAGGATACTGAGTTGGATGATCAGCCAGAATCATATTGAATGGCGGTGCAGGCTCGAAGGGCCGAATGGCCTACTCCTGCACCTATTTTCTATGTTTCTATGTTTCTATCTCTCCTGCCTAACCCCATTCTCCTGCCTTCTCCCAATAACCTCTGACACCCGTACTAATGAAGAATCTATCTATCTCTGCCTTAAAAATATCCATTGACTTGGCCTCCACAACCTTCTGTGGCCAAGAATTCCACAGATTCGCCACCTTCTGACTAAAGAAATTCCTCCTCATCTCCTTCTTAAAGGAACGTCCTTTAATTCTGAGGCAGTGACCTCTGGTTTCTATGTTTCTATGATATTGTCTTTTAAGTCATACAGTGGAAACAGGCCTGTCAACCCAACTTGCTCACATCCACACCAGTCTTACATGCCTGCACTTGGCCCATATCCCTCTGAACCTGTCCTATCCATGCACCTGTCTAACTACTTCTTAAAAGTTGGGATAGTCCCTGCCTGGCGTATCCATACAGTGATACAGTGTGAAAACAGGCCCTTAGGCCCAACTTGCCTACAAGTCCCAGCTACACTAGTGAAAACGCACACCTCCAGATCCAGGGACAGTTTCTTCCCAGCTGCTATCAGGCAACTGAATCATCCTGCCACAACCAGAGAGCAGTGCTGAACTAGGTACACAAAATTGCTGGGGAAACTCAGCGGGTGCAGCAGCATCTATGGAGCGAAGGAAATAGGCGACGTTTCGGGCCGAAACCCTTCTTCAGACTGATGGGGGGTGGGGGGGAGAAGGAAGGAAAAGGGGAGGAGGAGGAGGAGAACTACTGAACTACTATCTACCTCACTGGTGACCCTCAGACTATCCTTGATTGGACTTTACTGGCTTTACCTTGCACTAAACGTTATTTCCTTATCATGTATCTGTACACTGTAAATGGCTCGATTGTAATCATGTATTGTCTTTCCGCTGATTGGATAGCACGCAACAAAAGGTTTCCATGTGTACTGTAATAACTCTGTGTTTTCTTTTATTTACTGTTGTTTATGGGAGATTGTTCTGCACAAAATCAACATCAATTTCCTTTATCTTATCTCTTGCATATTGGGACATCGTTAGTCACAACAGCGGTAACTGAAATGTCACACATTTTAATCTAGACTTCTGAACTTCGTCCAATTAATTTATGTGCTTCCTTCAATAAGGTAGCTTATACTGCACACAACACTCCAGTTATAGTCCGTGAGTCAGTCAGCGTGGGAACAGGCCCTTCGGCCCAACTTGCTCACGTCTACACTAATCCTACATGCCTGCATTTGGCCCATATCCCTCTGAACCTGTCCTATCCATGCACCTGTCTAACTACTTCTTAAATGTTGGGATAGTCCCTGCCTCAACTACCTCCTCTGGCAGCTTGATCCATGCACCCACCACCCTTTGTGAGAAAAACGTACCCCTCAGATACCTATTAAATCTTTTCCCCTTCAACCTATATCCTCTGGTCCTCGATTCACCTGCTCTGGGCAAGAGACTCTGTGCATCTACCCGATCTATTCCTCTCATGATTCTTACACACCTCTGTAAGATCACCCCTCATCCTCCTGCGCTCCAAGGAATAGAGTCCCAGCCTACTCAACCTCTCCCTGTAGCTTAGACTCTGTACCTGTCTAAATGTTTTCTTAAACATTGCAATGGTAGCTGCCTCAACTACCTCCTCTGCCAGCTCAATAGACAACAGGTGCAGGAGTAGGCCATTCGGCCCTTCGAGCCAGCACCGCCATTCAATGTGATCACGGCTGATCATCCCCAATCAGTACCCCGGTCCTGCCTTCTCCCCATATCCCCTGACTCCGCTATTTTTGAGAGCCCTATCTAGCTCTCACTTGAAAGCATCCAGAGCTCGTTCCATATCCCTTTGTGTACAAAAGTTACCCTGAGGGTTCCTATTAAATCTTTCTCCCCTCACCCTAGTCTATGGAAGAACCGTTCAGATAACAGAGGGGAAGAAGCTGTTCCTAAATCTGGTGGTGGGCTATTATAGATGTTCCGTGTGGCTCAATAGGCAAATGGTAGTGACAACCTTCCCGAATGGATTTTGTCCACTGATCAGTTAAACCCAAGGACATTGTTATTGGATTTGTTCAATTGAATTTAATTGGAAATTGGGATTGGAAATCTCTAGGTGATTAGCCCACACTGGTAGACTACATAGAAACATAGAAACATAGAAACATAGAAACATAGAAAATAGGTGCAGGAGTAGGCCATTCGGCCCTTTGAGCCAGCACCGCCATTCAATATGATCATGGCTGAACATCCAACTCAGTATCCCATCCCTGCCTTCTCTCCATACCCCCTGATCCCTTTAGCCACAGGGGCCACATCTAACTCCCTCTTAAATCTAGCCAATGAACTGGCCTCAACTACCATCTGTGGCAGAAAATTCCACAGATTCACCACTCTCTGTGTGAAAAATGATTTTCTCATCTCGGTCCTAAAAGACTTCCCTCTTATCCTCAAACTGTGTGACCCCTAGTTCTGGACTTCCCCAACATCAGGAATAATCTTCCTGCATCTAGCCTGTCCAACCCCTTAAGAATTTTGTAAGTTTCTATAAGATCCCCCCTCCATCTTCTGAATTCCAGCGTAATTCTAACTACAAGTGGCATCTCCATTGTGTCCATGTGCACCCAGCCTGGCATCCTTGCTGCTCCTACCTTCGGGTTGCCGCCCAGCTTTCCCACGTTCTCTGGCGAGTAAGTCTCCCGTAACTTGGTCGTCCAAGGTCCCACCGCCCGAATGTGGAGGCTGAGGGTGTCCTCGTTTGGCGCGGATGTCAAGGTGAAGGGGTGGTACTCATCGGTCCCTAGAGACAGGCAGGCAATGCGGACCCACTGGCCAGACTTGTACTCAAAGTCCTGGGGGCGCTTAAACTCCAGGTGAGTCACACCTGCAACCAAGGGCAATGAAAGGAAAGGTGAATACTAGTAACAGGCACGGCGGCGCAGCGGTAGAGTTCCTGCCTTACAGAGCTTACAACGCCAGGGATCCGGGTTCGATCCCGACTAAGTTCAAGTTCAAGTGAGTTTATTGTCATGTGTCCCTGTATAGGACAATGAAATTCTTGTTTTGCTTAAGCACACAGAACATAGTAGGCATTTACTACAAAACAGATAAGTGTGTCCATATACCATAATATAAATATATACACACATGAATAAATAAACTGATGAAGTGCAAATAGCAGAAAGTGGTTATTAATAATCAGAGTTTTGTTCGAGCCAGGCTTAATAGCCTTGTGATCATGGCTGATCGTCCCCAATCAATAACCCGTGCCTGCCTTCTCCCCATGTCCCTTGATTCCACTAGCTCCTAGAGCTCTATCTAACTAATTAATCTTCTTGCGTGTGGCATGCACAGCCTAAAGTTGTTGGACAACTTGTTCTATTTGATCTTCCGTTTGTGCACGTCGAGTTGATTGCATTAGTCAAAACAGGGCGGACCACGTGAAGGTTGCAATCTTCCATCCCCTCTATTTAACTAATTCTATCTAACTCTATCTAAATGTGGTTTCTTGGATGTGGCCTGATTAGATTACAGCTAACTTAATGTGTCATTCCAAAATGATAAGGTTCCCCAGCCCTGCCTTAAGTGATACTGCCTACCTTTGGCCCGAAACGTTGCCTATTTCCTTCGCTCCATAGATGCTGCTGCACCCGCTGAGTTTCTCCAGCATTTTTGTCTACCTGGTCAGTTAACCCTTGTGGTTGCGGCTAGCTGGAGATAGCAGGGCTATCACCTTGTGGTGAGCAGGAACATACCTGAGGGCAGCAGATCAGCCTTCACAACAGTCACATCCTTCTTCTTCCTGCTGAGGCTGACGAGTTTGTCGCCCAGGTAGATGAGGCCAGGTGCGATGAAGTACAGGTAGAAACTCTGTCGCTGGATCAGGTTCGAACTCCCGTGGATGAGAATCTGTGGGCGAGAGTTTCGTTTAGTTTAGATCCATGATCGCATGGGCTACAAACTGTAGAACTGCGGCTGTCTAACTCTACAACTCCTCCCCCTTCTGTTGTGGGGTAGACTGAGACTGACTCCCCTCCCCCCCCCCCCCCTTCCCCCCCCCCCCCCACAATCTTCGCACATCCCCAATCCTTTCCACTCCATTTTGGTGGCAAAAACAGGAAAGCAGACTATTATCTAAATGGTGGCCGACTAGGAAAAGGGGAGATGCAGCGAGACCTGGGTGTCATGGTACACCAGTCATTGAAAGTAGGGCATGCAGGTGCAGCAGGCAGTGAAGAAAGCGAATGGTATGTTAGCTTTCATAGCAAAAGGATTTGAGTATAGGAGCAGGGAGGTTCTACTGCAGTTGTACAGGGTCCTTGGTGAGACCACACCTGGAGTATTGCGTACAGTTTTGGTCTCCAAATCTGAGGAAGGACATTATTGCCATAGAGGGAGTGCAGAGAAGGTTCACCAGACTGATTCCTGGGATGTCAGGACTGTCTTATGAAGAAAGACTGGATAGACTCGGTTTATACTCTCTAGAATTTAGGAAATTGAGAGGGGATCTTATAGAAACTTACAAAATTCTTAAGGGGTTGGACAGGCTAGATGCAGGAAGATTGCTCCCGATGTTTGGGAAGTCCAGGACAAGGGGTCACAGCTTAAGGATAAGGGGGAAATCCTTTAAAACCGAGATGAGAAGAACTTTTTTCACACAGAGAGTGGTGAATCTATGGAACTCTCTGCCACAGAGGGTAGTCGAGGCCAGTTTATTGGCTATATTTAAGAGGGAGTTAGATGTGGCCCTTGTGGCTAAGGGGATCAGAGGGTATGGAGAGAAGGCAGGTACGGGATACTGAGTTGGATGATCAGCCATGATCATATTGAATGGCGGTGCAGGCTCGAAGGGCCGAATGGCCTACTCCTGCACCTAATTTCTATGTTTCTATGTTTCTATGTTACTTTAATTTCATGTTTCATGTATTTTGTGTTTTATGACTGTAGGCCGATCAATTTCCCTCCTGGGATGAATAAAGTTCTACGGTAGATAGTATCGTATTACCAGAATGTACAAGATCACGTAGAGGTGATGCGTCACCCAGAATGCGCGGAAGCTCATGCGACGAAATTGGCGGGAGGCGAAGACATAGATAATGGCCAGGACCACAAGCAGCAGAATACCAGTCAATCCTAGGGGACAAGCAGAAGAAATAGCATCATTTTATTGTCTATTGTCTATTGAGACCAGCATTTGTAGGAAGGAACTGCAGACGCAGGTTTCGACCGAAGATGGACACAAAATGCTGGAGTAACTCAGCGGGACAGGCAGCATCTCTGGAGAGAAGGAATGGGTGACGTTTCGGGTTGAGACCCTTCCTTAGACTGAGAGTCGGGGGGGGGGAAAGGGAAATGAGAGATATAGACAGTGATGTGGAGAGATAAATATCGAACAAAGAGGGGTTTGGTTGTGGAATGACCCGAAATGTCACCCATTCCTTCTCTCCAGAGATGCTGCCTCACCCGCTGAGTTACTCTGGCATTTTGTGCCTATCAGGAAACCAGTGTATGGTAACTACCATTCAGCAAAATCATGGCTGACCTCACACTCAGCTGATTCCCATATTCCTTTAATCCCTGAAATCCATTGATCGCTTGCTTTAACCTTCCCAGAGAGAGATTTCCCTCCGCTCCCTGTGGATTCCAAAGATGAACGACCCTCTGAGTGCAGAGACTTCTCATCTCATTCTCCTGCGATGGTTCCCTTGTCCAACGCTCTCCAGTTAGAGAACGAGACTCTCCGCTTTCCCCTTTGCCCATTCCTCCACGATGGGTCGCGACAAAGTCACCCATTTTTACACAAAGGATGGTGGGTGTGTGGAACAAGCTGCCAGATGAGGTAGCTGAGGCAGGGACTATCCCCGCATTTAAGAAACGTGGATAGGACAGGTTTGGAGGGATACGGGCCAAACATGGGCAGGTGTGACAAGTGTAGCTGGGACATGTTGGACGGTGAGGGCAAGTTGGGCTGAAGGGCCTGTTTCCACACTGTATCACTCTGATTATAATGCCCCTGTCCCACTTAGGAAACCTGAATGGAAACCTCTGGAGACTTTGCGCCCCACCCAAGGTTTCCGTGCGGTTCCCGGAGGTTGCAGGTGGTTGCCGGAGGTTGCAGGTCGTAGCCCATGCGATCATGGGTCTAAACTAAACGAAACTCTTGCCCACAGATTCTCATCCACGGGAGTTCGAACCTGATCCAGCGACAGAGTTTCTACCTGTACTTCATCGCACCTGGCCCCATCTACCTGGGCGACAAACTCGTCAGCCTCAGCAGGAAGAAGAAGGATGTGACTGTTGTGAAGGCTGATCTGCTGCCCTCAGGTATGTTCCTGCTCACCACAAGGTGATAGTCCTGCTATCTCCAGCTAGCCGCAACCACAAGGGTTAACTGACAAGGTACACAAAAATGCTGGAGAAACTCAGCGGGTGCAGCAGCATCTATGGAGCGAAGGAAATAGGCAACGTTTCGGGCCAAAGGTAGGCAGTATCACTTAAGGCAGGGCTGGGGAACCTTTTCATTTTGGAATGACACATTAAGTTAGCTGTAATCTAATCAGGCCACATCCAAGAAGCCACATTTAGATAGAGTTAGATAGAATTAGTTAAATAGAGGGGGTGGAAGATTGCAACCTTCACGTGGTCCGCCCTGTTTTGACTAATGCAATCAACTCGACGTGCACAAACGGAAGATCAAATAGAACAAGTTGTCCAACAACTTTAGGCTGTGCATGCCACACGAAAGAAGAAGAATTAGTTAGATAGAGCTCTAGGGGCTAGTGGAATCAAGGGACATGGGGAGAAGGCAGGCACGGGTTATTGATTGGGGACGATCAGCCATGATCACAATGAATGGCGGTGTTGGCTCGAAGGGCTGAATGGCCTCCTACTGCACCTATTTTCTATGTTTCTATATACTTCAAAATGTACACTCTTTTGTAAAATACTAACTACTATGTACTAACTTCAAGAAAATGAAAAAAATGTGTTAATTCTAAAGTTAACTAACCTTTAAATGACTTTGTTGTGACTACTTTCTAGAGTCTAGAGTCGCGTTAGAACTAAATCAGGTGTTAAAATAGCCCTCCTGACTTACTGTTGAAGAAGGAACTGCAGATGCTGGAAAATCGAAGGTGGACAAAAGTGCTGGAGAAACTCAGCGGGAGCAGCAGCATCTATGGTGCGAAGGAAATAGGCAACGTTTCGGGACGAAACCCTTTGGGTTTCGACCCGAAACGTTGCCTATTTCCTTTGGGTTTCGTCCCGAAACGTTGCCTATTTCCTTTGGGTTTCATCCCAAAACGTTGCCTATTTCCTTCGCTCCATAGATGCTGCTGCACCCGCTGAGTTTCTCCAGCACTTTTGTCCACCCTCATGACTTACTAATGTTTTAATTGTGGCCGTCAGTCGGGGAGGATTATTTCGTTGAATCTTCTTTTACTCTTTGGTATTTCAAATACGTTCATTTTAAGATTAAAATAAAAATTAATAAAAGATGAATAAAAAACATATTAATAAAAATAAAAGGATTTGTTCGACAAAATTTGGATTCATTCAAAAGGCCGCACTTAATGGCCTAGTAGGCCGCATGCCGACCAGCGATCCCCGCACACTAACACTATCCTACACGCAGTAGGAACCATTTACACATACACCAAGACAATTAATTAATAGGGAGACTGACAAAAACCTCCGGCAACCGGACCGAAACCTTGGGTGGGGCACAAAGTCTCCAGAGGTTTCCGTTCAGATTTCCTAAGTGGGATCTTATAGAAACTTACAAAATTCTTAAGGGGGTGGACAGGCTAGATGCAGGAAGATTCCCAATCCCAGAGGGTATGGAGAGAAGGCAGGTACAGGATACTGAGTTGGATGATCAGCCATGATCGTATTGAATGGCGGTGCAGGATCTAAGGGCCGAATGGCCTACTCCTGCACCTATTTTCTATGTTTCTATAACTCTATCTGGCTTCATACTTTTGGATGTCAGATAAGGTCAGACTGTAATGAAAAACTGTCCAAACCTACACAATAAGACATAAAGTCTCTCTTCCCTTCTCACCTCTCTCCCATGCAAATGTGTTTCCCAGCTCGTTTGGTTGGTGCATAGACCAGCTAACTTACAATATACCTCCTTAAATTATGTCCGGAGAGAATTAAACTGAACCTGAAAGCCATTGCAAACATTTGATGGTTGATGAATTCGAGTGATTGTGAGCTCAATTCAATGGAGCAATTGCAAATAGCCCAACATCACCCTCGTATTAGTTCTCGGAAGATCAGTGTCTGACGGTTGATCCTTGAAGAGTTAACAAGTACCTGGAATGGTCTCGAAGAACCACCAATAATATTTATGAGGAAGCTCTGATCTACAAATGAAAAAGAAGAAAAGTATATATTTTTGTAGTTAACATTTGTAGGAGCGAAATGGAAAAGCCAGATTTTATTAAACTGGTGATTATGCATCAGAAGGTCAGCTTTGGCTGGCTTTGGTTTCGTAAATCGCCCATTACTTTGAACACCAACTGCCCTGTGGCCTTTCCATTTTTCTCTGACAGCAGTGTAATCATATTGCAACCAACCAGTCACTGGAAACTCTGTTTTTGTGTAATGTCTTTCTGCAGAGACTGAGCTCAGAGTGAGGCCTAGCGTAAATTGGAGGAACAGCACCTCATATTTCGCTTGGGCAGCTTACACCCCAGCAGTGTGAATATTGACTTCTCTAACTTCAAGTACCCTTTGCTTTCCCTCTCTCTCTCCATCCCTCCCCCTTCCTAGTTCTCCGACCAGTCTGACTGTCCCCTGATTAAATGTTATCTCTGTATGCTTCATTATCTCCTTCTCCTCGCTAACAATGATCTATTCTACATTTTCCCCTTTGATGTCGCATTTTCACACCTTACACTTCCTTATCTCTGTGTCTCCCTCTCCCCTGACTCTCAGTCACCCATTCATGCTATCCAGTGACCCAATTATTCCACTATTTATGCACTTGTTTGTAATCTAATTAATAAATACATCAACAACTTTTGATATCCCCAAACCGAATTCAGCAGAAAGACCTCTTCAAAGTTAGCCATATATATATTATTGTTAAAGAAAGGCCACAAAGTGGAGGAGCAACTCAGCGGGTCAGGCAGCACCTTCATAAGTTCATAAATTCATAAGCTATAGGAGCAGAATTAGGCCATTCGGCCCATCAAGTCTACTCTGCAATCCAATCATCTCTGGAGAACATGGATAAGTGGGTGGACCATTCCTCTGTCCATGTTCTTCACACAGGCGCCCTGACCTGCTGAGTTACTCCAGCACTTTTGTGTCCTTCTGTGTACTAACCAGCCTCTGCAGTTCTTTGTTTCCACATTATGAAACAAAGCTTATTTCTTACACAAAGGTACATTGACAGGCTGCATGTTCAAATTGTAGGCAATTATTTCTTAGATCAATAGTGATGTTTAAGAGGCATTTAGATAGTCACATGCCATGCTTTTCTTCATGACAGTACTGTTGGCAAACTGGGCTGAAGGGCCTGTTTCCATGCTGTATTTCTAAACTAAACTAACTTAAGTCTGAAGAAGGGTTTCGGCCCGAAACGTCGCCTATTTCCTTCGCTCCATAGATGCTGCTGCACCCGCTGAGTTTCCCCAGCAATTTTGTGTACCTTTAACTTAAGTTTAGTGTAGTTTAGAGATACAGCACGGAAACAGGCCCTTGAGGCCCCTGAGTCCAAGCTGACCAGCGATCCCCGCACATAAACGCTATCCTACCCACGCAGGTCACGGGGAGAACGTACAAACTCCGCCAGTACAGTGTTAAATAAAAGTTAGATGTTTGGAGAGGTGTACAGATTCACGTAGTTTCACCAGGAGCAAATGAGGACATGCTTCTCGGAGCTGGCACTGCCTGGTGCAATCAGAGTTTCAGATTGCAGTCAAGTCTGGCTCACCCTGAGGAGATGAGATCTTTAGTAATTACACATTCAATTGTAAATTGCAACTCATGCGGGTCGAGACTGTTTTTTTTATCCTTGAAAAATTAACTAAGATTAATTCTGTTGTCGATTTCGGAGGCATAAATGAAGAATATCCTGGCTTGACAGCATTGGGCAACAGCAGGGGGTATTGTTATCAGTTGCCATGCAGGAAGAAGCCCATCACTGTAAGGCTTCCTTTGATCGCTAGTGATTCATCTGTCTACAATAGCAGCTTTGTTCCACTGTGTCCGCCTCCAGGACTTGTCTGCTCCTGGTCTATCCATCCGCTTCCCATGTAAAACCACATGCTTTCCAAGGGACACACTTGTCAGAGGGAAGTGTCACACTATTTAGAAGGATGAGAAGGCATCTTCTAGAAACATAAAAAATTCTTATGGGTTTGGACAGGCAAGATGCAGGAAATTGTTCCCCATGTTGGGGGAGCCCAGAACCAGGGGTCACAAAGTGTAAGAATAAAGGATAGACCATTTAGGACCGAGATGAGGAAATTTTCTTTCACCCAGGGAGTTGTGAATCTGTGGAATTCTCTGCCACAGAAGGCAGTGGAGGCCAATTCACTGGATGTTTTCAAGAGAGAGTTAGATTTAGCTCTTAGGGCTAACGGACTCAAGGGGTATGGTGAGAAAGCAGGAACGGGGCATTTGATTCTGGATGATCAGCCATGATCATTTTGATGCTGGCTCATAGGGCCGATGGCCTACTCCTGCACCTATTGTCTATGTTTCTATGTGGGAGGGGCAGGAATGAGGGATGTCCACAGTACAGGAGAAGGACTGGAGAGTGTCACTCTTGGAGGGGAGGTGCTGAGGTATGGAGGGATGGTACTCAGGGAGCATTTGTTGGAGGGGTGGTACTAACGTAGTATCATACTGTTGGTGATGTTATTACTCTGTTGGAGGGTGGTGCTAAGGATTATTATGGTGCTAATGGAGTATTACTGTTGGAGGGTGGTGCCTCAGGAGTATTACTCTGTTGGAAGGTGGTACTAAAGGAGTATTACTCTGTTACTGGTGGTGTTCAGCGAGTATTACTGTTAGAGGGATAGTGCTAATGGAGTATTACTCAATTGGGGTGGTGCTCAGGGAGTATTATTTTTGGACATAGAGTGTTAATGGAGTATTACTCTGTTACTGGTGGTGCTCAGCGTGTATTAGTGTTGGAGGGATAGTGCTAATGGAGTATTACTCTGTTGGGGTGGTGCTCAGGGAGTATTAATTTTGGACATATAGTATTAATGGAGTAATACTCTGTTGGAGGTGGTTCCCATGGAGTGCTGCACTTTTGGAGGGGTTGTGCTGAGATTATTACTCTGAGGGGTAGCATTAAAGTAGTATCACACTGTTGAAGAGATGGTGATAAGAGTATTACACTATTGGAGAGGTGGTGCTCAGGGAGTATTACTGCTGGAGGGGTAGCACTAAGGAGTAACACTGTTGGAGTTGGTGCCTCTGGAGGATTACTCTGTTGGAGGGGTGGTACTAAAGGAGTATTATTCTGTGTTGGAGGGTTAATACTAAGAGAGTATTACTGTTGGAGGGGTGGTGCAATGGGAGTATCACTCTGTTGCAGGAGTGGTGATGCAGAGTGTTACATTGATGGGGGTTTAGTATTGAGTGAGATGTGTACATCCAGTAACTGAGACATGGTCCACAACTTACCCATCATCGAAGAAGACACTGGGGAAGAGGCAGGCAAGGCTGCTGAGGGAACTGACGCAGAAAGTGTAGACATTTACACCGTGCCCAGCGCTGTGAAAGACTGGAAATAAAGAGAAGGGCAATCCATTAATGTCCTTACAAAACCCTGCCAATACGGTGAATAAACAAGGCCCAGAGTCCCGCAGTTTAAGAATGAGCTTCAACTAACTTCCAGTCTTCAGAGTCATAGAGTGATACAGTGTGGAAACAGATCCTTCGGCCCAACTTGCCCACACTGGCCAACATGCCCCAGCTACACAAGCCCCACCTGCCAGCATTTGGCCCATATCCCTCCAAACCTGTTTAAGAAAGAACTGCAGTTGCTGGTAAAATCGAAGGTAGGCCCAAAATGCTGGAGAAACTCAGCGGGTGAGGCGGCATCTCTGGAGGTGACGTTTCGGGTCAAGACTGAAGTCCATGTCTAAAGAAGGATCTCGACCCGAAACGCCACCCATTCCTTCTCTCCAGAGATGCTGCCTGTCCCGCTGAGTTAAAGGCCTGTCCACTTGGGCGTCATTTGCGCGTAATTTACGCGACATCATTTACGCGTCACGACGCGCACGTGATGCGTGCATGTTGCGTGGTGACGTGGGCAGTAACGCCCCAGGATTTTGAGATGTACAAAACCTTTGCGCGCCATCTGAGTGACGAGCAAATGATGCCCAAATGGGACAAGCCCTTAACTCCAGCATTTTGTGTCTATCTTCGGTTTAAACCAGCATCTGCAGTTCCTTCCCAACCAAAACTCTACATGTGTTCTCCTGTACCTGTGCACACTACAGGTATATTAAGATTAGTCAGGAATTGGGTGGCACGACAGGTAAATTAAATTAGCAGGTAAAGCAAACCAATTCCAAAAGACGTGGTCTACGTTTATGGACCTATTACAAGCATGAGGTGCAATAGTAATTTAAAAAATAAATAAATAAATAAATGGTATCAGGACCTGGCAATGGGAGGTAAAACAACAAAAACAGACTTGGTTGGTGGTCCCCTTTCTGCGGAGTTTAATGTTATAATAGAGCGATTGTCCTTACTTTCTTTTTCTTTCTTTTCTAGGGTCTACTTTCTTACTTTACTTCCTTCTCTAACTTCTTTTCTAAGGGGCTTTCTTTTCCCAACACTCTCCTGCACTTCACGACTCTTGCGCACCTTCTTTACTTTCCTTACTTCTATCTTTTTCTTAAAGCTCAAAAAAAATGAAGCGGTACAAAAAATGTATTAAGATATATGTGTTGTGTGTTATTGTAATTTGCCGTACTTCTAATAAAAATAAATAAAAAAAAAAAAAAAGATTAGTCAGGAATTGGGTGGCACGACACACTTGTTACAATGGAAGACAGGTCCAGCACGAGGATCCGACAATGGGAATGGACTAACTTGAAAGAACGACAGCGGTCATTGCGATCCAACGATGAAAATCCACAGCGGCATCGAAGGGGATGTACTGGTTGAGGAAGGTTTCCCGCAGGAATGTGATGAGGTTGCGGCACATGGTCAGGAGGATGTAGGCGTACATGAAGGAGACACTGGCCGCCGATCCACGCGACACAATGATGCCGACATAAGTGGTTTGGGGAATCCCAGTGGTCTCAGCACCCAAGGCATAATCTGCACAAAAGGTTAAATCAAATACAATAATAAGCGATAGCATCAGAATTAGGCCATTCGGCCCATCAAGTCTACCCCGCCATTCAATCATGGCTGATCTATCTCTCCCTCCTAATCCCATTCTCCTGCCTTCTCCCCATAACCCCTGACACCCTTGTACTAATCAAGAATCTGTCTATCTATTTGGGACGGCAGATGGCACAATGGGCTAAGTGTTCGGCTGGCAACCGGAAGGTAGCCGGTTCGAATCCCGCTTGGAGTGCATACTGTCGTTGTGTCCTTGGGCAAGACACTTCACCCACCTTTGCCTGTGTGTGAATGTGTGTGAATGTGTGTGAGTGATTGGTGGTGGTCGGAGGGGCCGTAGGCGCAGATTGGCAGCCACGCTTCCGTCAGTCTGCCCCAGGGCAGCTGTGGCTACAGAAGTAGCTTACCACCACCGAGTGTGACTGAGGAGTGAATGAATAATGCGATGTAAAGCGCCTTGAGTATTAGAAAGGCGCTATATAAATCCCACCCATTATTATTATTATCTCTGCCTTAAAAATATCCATTGACTTGGCCTCCACAGCCTTCTGTGGCAAAGAATTCCACAGATTCACCACCCTCTGACCAATGAAATTCCTCCTTATCTCCTTCCTAAAGGAACGTCCATTAATTCTGAGGCTGTGACCTCTAGTCCTAGACTCTCCCACTAGTGGAAACATGATCTCCACATCCACTCTATCCATGTTTAAGAAGGAACTGCAGATGCTGGAAAATCGAAGGTACACAAAAAAGCTGGAGAAACTCAGCGGGTGCAGCAGCATCTACGGAGCGAAGGAAAAAGGCTAGTGTTAATGTGCGGGGATCGCTGGCCAGTGGGGACTCGGTGGGCCGAAGGGCCTGTTTCCGTGCTGTATCTCTAAACTAAACTAAACTATCTATAAGGTACATTATGGTCTGAGCGCAGGTATATGGGACTAGGGGAGATTATGTGTTCGGCACGGACTAGAAGGGTCGAGATGGCCTGTTTCCGTGCTGTAATTGTTATATGGTTATATGGTTTATATGGTTATATGGTACACAAAAAATCTATGGAGCGAAGGAAATAGGCAACGTTTCGTCCCGAAACCTTTCGGGTTTCGACCCGAAACATTGCCTATTTCCTTTGGATTTCGTCCCGAAACGTCGCCTATTTCCTTCGCTCCATAGATGCTGCTGCACCCGCTGAGTTTCTCCAGCTTTTTTGTGTACCTTCCACGCTATCCATGTTCTCCAGAGAAGCTGCCTGACCCACTGGAGGTACTCCAGCACTTTGTGTTTTTTTGTTACTGTGCACACCTTGTCGCTTTGACCCGCTTGGGCTGAGGTTGTCACGCAACTTACGGTAGGCGCGCTCCACGAAAACCCCGGCTGCGATCCCATAAAAGATCAGGACACAGATGATATGCCGCCGATAGTTCTCGATGAAGCGCTTGAAATGTTGGATCTTCTGCTGCACCTTGCTCCGGTTGTACTTCTCCCGTTTGGCTTCTGTGAAGGGCTTCGGGTGATAGTACGGTGACCTGTGGCGACATTTGAAATTCCAAATCAGCTCGATGTCCTGTCTACAGATTCATGTTATTCCTTCCCTTCTCCCCAGTTCTTGGACCAGATCGCTACCCACCTGCCTCATACTATTATCTACAGAATTACATATGTTCCAGGAGCAGAATTAGTCCATTCGGCCCATCAAGTCTACTCTGCCATTCAGTCACATAGCTGATCTACCTTTCCATCTCAGGGCGAGGTTGGATAGACAACAGGTGCAGGAGTAGGCCATTCTTATTTTCTACATCTGACCTTCTTGTAACATAGAAACATAGAAATTAGGTGCAGGAGTAGGCCATTCGGCCCTTCGAGCCTGCACCGCCATTCAATATGATCATGGCTGATCATCCAACTCAGTATCCCATCCCTGCCTTCTCTCCATACCCCCTGATTCCTTTAGCCACAAGGGCCACATCTAACTCCCTCTTAAATATAGCCAATGAACTGTGGCCTCAACTACCTTCTGTGGCAGAGAATTCCAGAGATTCACCACTCTCTGTGTGAAAAATGTTTTTCTCATCTCGGTCCTAAAAGATTTCCCCCTTATCCTTAAACTGTGACCCCTTGTTCTGGACTTCCCCAACATGGGGCACAATCTTCCTGCATCCAGCCTGTCCAACCCCTTAAGAATTTTGTAAGTGTCTATAAGATCCCCCCTCAATCTTCTAAATTCTAGCGAGTACAAGCTGAGTCTATCTTTCTATCTTTCCCTCTCAGGGGGAGAGGTTGGATAGACAATGCACAATAGGTGCAGGAGTAGGCCATTCGGCCCTTCGAGCCAGCACCGCCATTCAATGTGATCATGGCTGATCATCCCCAATCAGTACCCTGTTCCTGCCTTCTCCCCATATCCCCTGACTCCACTATCTTTAAGAGCTCTATCTAGCTCTCTCTTGAAAACATTGAGAGAATTGGCCTCCACTGCCTTCTGAGGCAGAGAATTCCACAGATTCACAACCCTCTGTGTGAAAACGGTTTTCCTCATCCGTTCTAAATGGCTTACCCCTTATTCTTAAACTGTGGCCACTGGTTCTGGACTCCCCGAACATCGGGAGCATGTTTCCTGCCTCTAGCATGTCCAAACTCTTAATAATCTTACATGTTTCAATAAGATATCCTCTCATCCTAAATTCCAGAGTATACAAGCCCAGCCGCTCCATTCTCTCAACATATGACAGTCCCGCCATCCCAGGAATTAACCTGGTGAACCTACGCTGCACTCCCTCAATAGCAAGAATGTCCTTCCTCATATTTGGAGACCAAAACTGCACACAATACTCATGGGTTTGCAAGCTGGTGTATTAAATAGAGCTTGGAGCTGCAGAGTGGTGCAGCGGTAGAAGTTGCTGCCCGACATCTCCAGAGACCCGGGGTTCGATCCTGACAACGGGTGCTGTCTATGTGGAGTTTGCGCGTTCTCCCCGTGACCGTGTGGGCTTTCTCCGGGGGCGTTCCGTCCAGTTTACACCCCATTCCAAAGACGTCCAGGTTTGTAGGTTAATTAGTGTTTAAGAAGGAACTGCAGATGCTGGAAAATCGAAGGTACACAAAAATGCTGGAGAAACTCAGCGGGTGCAGCATCATCTATGGAGCGAAGGAAATAGGCAACGTTTCGGGCCGAAACCCGGAAGGGTTTCGACCCGAAACGTTGCCTATTTCCTTCAGGGTTTCGGCACGAAACGTTGCCTATTTCCTTCGCTCCATAGATGCTGCTGCACCCGCTGAGTTTCTCCAGCATTTTTTGTCTACCTTCGTAGGTTAATTAATTGGCTTCGATAAATTTCACCTAGGACATAGAACTAGTAGTAGACTCAGTGGGCTGAAGGGCCGGTCTCCACCCTCCAACCCTAAACTTCATAAATGTCACTTGTTTACTCAAATGCCGAAATGCTGCCAGACCTCAGAATTAAACCAGCCGGGGAAGGAGAACCCTTACTTTTTGTTCTGTCGGTCTCGGTTTCGGAATTCCTGTCCAACCTGTTCCACCGTACCCTCCTGGATGTTCCTAGCGGCGTGCGGAGAACAAGAATGTTATTCATTCGCCACAAGGGAGTCTGTTTTGGTCACAATTGAACTGCCAGACCCTGTAATCTAGCACAAGCAACGATCCACAAGGTTCACTCAGGGAGTGAGGGATACTGGAAGCACTCGCTTGGGCCGTTCCCATCACCTGGCAGCGGGCAGTGGGATCAAGTTCCCCAGCATGGCGCTCCTGGCTCTCCGCTCGCTAAACCCCATCAACAATGGAAACAAATAAAACTAACTTTGAAATTAAGAAATTTATCGCTTCTATCTCCAATAGTAAATAATCCCTCATTGAAACAATCTCTTACTGACAGAACGTATATCTATAGGGAAAGATTAGGAATTAAAAGGATTGGAGACCTGTATGAAATGGGAATTATTTTATCGTTTCAACAATTACAATTAAAATACAACTTGAAAAATAACCAATACTACCCCACTAGCCCCTAGAGCTCTATCTAACTCTCTCTTAAATCCATCCAGTGACTTGGCCTCCACTGCCCTCTGTGGCAGGGAATTCCACAAATTCACAACTCTCTGGGTGAAAACGTTTTTTCTCACTTCAGTCTTAAATGGCCTCCCCTTTATTCTAAGACTGTGGCCCCTGGTTCTGGACTCGCCCAACATTGGGAACATCTAGCTTGTCCAGTCCTTTTATAATTTTATATGTTTCTATAAGAGCCCCTCCCCCTCATCCTTCTAAACTCCAGTGAATACAAGCCTAGTCTTTTCAATCTTTCCTCATATGACAGTCCCGCCATCCCAGGGATCAATCTCGTGAACCTACGCTGCACTGCCTCAATCACAAGGATGTCCTTCCTCAAATTAGGAGACCAAAACTGTACACAATACTACAGATGTGGTCTCACCAGAGCCCTATACAACTGCAGAAGAACCTCTCTACTCCTATACTGAAATCCAATTGTTATGAAGACTAACATTCCATTAGCTTTCTTCACTGCCTGCTGTAACAATAAATCCTCTTGGCCAAGTCTGCGATATGGATTGCTCTCCAGAAATGCATGCAGAGTTATTAGTCCCAACACCCTTCATCTAACATGGAGACTATATTATGAGGCTTGTGCGAAAGACATAAGAATGTTGTTGGTCAGAGACGGGTGTCTCAGTGGCCATGCAATCACAGAGAGATACACAGGAGGCTGGCTCCACCGACGTGCCCATGTTCAGACCTTTGCTCCGGGCCTGTGGTCAGTCTACAATAACCACCCAAATCACCCAGTTGACAGCCGTTTTAATTCCCCTTCCCATGGCGCAGCGGTAGAGTTGCAGCCTCACAGCGCCGGTGACCCGGGTTCGATCCTGACTACGGGTGCTGTCTGTACGGAGTATGCACGCTCTCCCCGTGACCTGCGTGGGTTTTCTCCGGGTTCTTCAGTTTCCTCCCACACTCCAAAGAGGTGCAGGTTTGTAGGTTAATTGGCTTGGTGTAAAATTAACTTAAGGGCCTATCCCACTTGGGAGTCATTTGCGCGTCATTTACGCATCACCACACGCACGTGATGCGCACATGGTGCGTGCTGACGTAGGCAGTGATGTGCGGTCACGCAAGGCGTCCCAGGATTTTGGGATGTACAAAATCCTCGCTCGCCATCTGCGTGACGCGCAAAAAAAGTGGGACAGGCCCTTAAGGCTTAAGGAATCGTTGTGATGTTAAATCTTTACTCACTTATATGGGTTCTTTAGGAAAGACACTCGCTGGAACTTTTTGCCCATGTCTCGGGTTTCCAAACCTGCAACAGATGAAGGCAATATTAAGCAGAGTTTGGTGAACAGTGTTGCCATTTGGTCCATTGGTCACTCAGTAGACAATAGACAATAGGTGCAGGAGTAGGCCATCCGGCCCTTCGAGCCAGCACCGCCATTCAATGTGATCATGGCTGATCATCCCCAATCAGTACCCCGTTCCTGCCTTCTCCCCATATCCCCTGACTCCGCTATCTTTAAGAGTCCTATCTAGCTCTCTCTTGAAAGCATCCAGAGAACCTGCCTCCACCGCCCTCTGAGGCAGAGAATTCCACAGACTCACCACTCTCTGTGAGAAAAAGTGTTTCCTCGTCTCAGTTCTAAATGGCTTACTCCTTATTCTTAAACTGTGGCCCCTGGTTCTAGACTCCCCCAACATCGGGAACATGTTTCCTGCCTCTATCGTGTCCAAACCCTTAACAATCTTATATGTTTCAATGAGATAATAATAATAATAATGGATGGGATTTATATAGCGCCTTTCTGATACTCAAGGCGCTTTACATCGCATTATTCATTCACTCCTCAGTCACACTCGGTGGTGGTAAGCTACTTCTGTAGCCACAGCTGCCCTGGGGCAGACTGACGGAAGCGTGGCTGCCAATCTGCGCCTACGGCCCCTCCGACCACCACCAATCACTCACACACATTCACACACATTCACACACAGGCAAAGGTGGGTGAAGTGTCTTGCCCAAGGACACAACGACAGTATGCACTCCAAGCGGGATTCGAACCGGCTACCTTCCGGTTGCCAGCCGAACACTTAGCCCATTGTGCCATCTGTCGTCTCTCATACCCTCTCATCCTTCTAAACTCCAGAATGTACAAGCCCAGCTGCTCCATTCTCTCAGCATATGACAGTCTCGCCAGCCCGGAAATTAACCTGGGGTAACAAAGCAGCAAGCAATAAGAATTGGTTAAACTGGTAGTCCTAACTCAGTCTATCTCATGATAAAAGGAGAGAGGGGCTTGCAGGAAGTGGACAGCAGTAGGACTCAGGAGAGTCAGTGTGTTGGAAGGGGGAAGAACTAGGACCCAGAACAGTCAGTCAGCTCAGCCTGCCTGCTCCTCCCTCATCTCCTGGTTACCAAACACTTTAATTCTCCTTCCCATTCCCACACTGACCTTTCTGTCCTGGGCCTCCTCCATTGTCAGGGTGAGGCTAAACGCAAATTGGAGGAACAGCATCTCATATTTCGCTTGGGCAGCTTACAGCCCAATGGTATGAACGTTGATTTTTCTAACTTCAAGTAACCCCTGCACTCCCTCTCCCTTACCACCTCACCGCGCCAGAGACCCAGGTTCGATCCTATCTACGGGTGCTGTCTCTACGGAGTTTGTACGTTCTCCCCGTGAACTGTGTGGGTTTTCTCCGAGATCTTGGGTTTCGTCCCACGCTCCAAAAATGTAAAGGATTGTAGGTTAATGGGCTTGGTATAAATGTAAATTGTCCCGTGTGTGTGTGTGTGTGTGTGTGTGTGTGTGTGTGTGTGTGTGTGTGTGTGTGTGTGTGTGTGTGTGTGTGTGTGTGTGTGTGAGTGTGTGTGTGTGTGTGTGTGTGTGTGTGTGTGTGCGTGTGTGTGTGTGTGTGTGTGTGTGTGTGTGTGTGTGTGTGTGTGTGTGTGTGTGTGTGTGTGTGTGTGGGACAGTGTTAAAGCGCGGGGATCGCTGGTCAGTATGGACTCGGTGGGCCGAAGGGCCTTTTTCTGCACTGTATCTCTGTAAATAGGATTGAATTCCCTCACTGGGAAAGGCTGCAGATAAGTGTGTGCGGGGGTACAGGACTACAGAAGTTGGGAAATTCCGAATGAATGAGCGGTGTAATGGGAGTGTGTGTTGTTGGGGCTTCAGGGAGACTGGACGGAGATGGACTGGGAATTTCCCAGTCGAGCGGCTGGAATTCTGCCCTCCCCTCCCTCATCTGTATGGGGAATTTCCCATGGACAATGAGGCTAGGTACTGGACAGTGAGTCTTTTGTTTAAGAGTTGATTAACAAGTATTTAATTGCCTCTCAATGTTACCGGATTCTAAGGAGTTTGTTTTCAATCTTTCACCGGTGTTTATTTGTTAATGATGTTGGGTGTTCATCAATGTCAGAAACACTTGATCCGTTTGACGAAAGGTCCCGACCCGAAATGACGCCTGTTCATTTACAGCCTGACCTCCTGGCTTAAAACAGTGCTTTGTGTTTTTGCTCAAGATTTCAGCATCTGCAGCCTCTTGTGATTCAATGTCTTTGATAGCTTGGACACCTAGCCCACACACTGGAGAGTTTGAGCTTAGATTCAAGATTCAAGAGAGTTTATTGTCATGTGTCCCAGATAGGACAATAAAATTCTTGCTTTGCTTCAGCACAACAGAATAGAATTTAGAAGCGCGCTAGAATTTAGAAGATTGAGGGGGGATCTTATAGAAACTTACAAAATTCTTAAGGGGTTGGACAGGCTAGAATGCAGGAAGATTGTTCCCGATGTTGGGGAAGTCCAGAACAAGGGGTCACAGTTTGAGGATAAGGGGGAAATCTTTTAGGACCGAGATGAGGAAAACATTTTTCACACAGAGAGTGGTGAATCTGTGGAATTCTCTGCCACAGGAGGTAGTTGAGGCCACAGTTCATTGGCTATATTTAAGAGGGAGTTAGATGTGGCACTTGTGGCTAAAGGGATCAGGGGGTATGGAGAGAAGGCAGGTACAGGATACTGAGTTGGATGATCAGCCATGATCATATTGAATGGCGGTGCAGGCTCGAAGGGCCGAATGGCCTCCTCCTGCACCTATTTTCTATGTTTCTAATATAGTAGGCATGAATACAGAACAGATCAGTGTGTCCATCTACCATTATATAAATATATACACACATGAATAAATAAACAGATAAAGTGCAAATAAACAGATAATGGGCTATTAATGTTTAGAGTTTTGTTTGAGTTGAGTTTAATAGCCTGATGGCTGTGGGGAAGCAGATATTCCTGAACCTGGACGTTGCAGTCTTCAGGCTCCTGTACCTTCTACCTGAAGGTAGCGGGGAGATGAGTGTGTGGCCAGGATGGTGTGTGTTAACCAGATAGAGCTCAAACTCTGCATTTTACCAGTTAAGCTATCTCCAGCCTATTTCCTCCCACATATGCTAACTTTATTCTGAAGTCTTTTACCAAAGTCTTTCTCAAAAAGCACATTCACTGGCTCACCCAGATATATTTAAATTCATGTGGAAGGAACTGCAGATGCTGGCTTAAACCGAAGATCGACACAAAAAGCTGGAATATCTCAGCGGGGCAGGCAGCATCTCTGGACTTAACTCATCCTGCACCATTAGAAACTCACAGATGGTTGTCCCGTCCTTTCATTGATTTGAAGGCATTACTTCTTATTCTTCGTGAGTATGGCGTGCACAGGCTAAAGTTGCAGGACAACTTGTTCTATTTGATTGTGCACGCCAGGTTGATTGCGTTCGTCAAAACAGGGCGGACCACGCGAAGGTTGCAATCTCCCACCCCCAAGGCATTACTGACCTTTCACATTGAGTTGGGCAAACTGCAGTTCATCCCCATGATCTCGAAACAGGTAATGGAAGTCCTCCCAGGTGAGGTCGTCTTTGTCCTGAAATCCCGCAGCTTTGAACAGCGAATCCATGATCTCATCCGCCTGCACCTTTGATAAACAGTTGTGGGAGATCTCAATGAAGGACCTGGAAGAACAAAGCATAAACGATGGGCGAGCTAGCACAGATAGTGCTGGTGTACGGGATGATCGCTGGTCGGCGCGGGCTGAAGGGCCCGTTTCCACGCTGTATCTCTAAACAAAATATTTATCCTAGGTACACAAAATTGCTGGGGAAACTCAGCGGGTGCAGCAGCATCTATGGAGCGATAGATGCTGCTGCACCCGCTGAGTTTCCCCAGCAATTTTGTGTACCTTCGATATTCCAGCATCTGCAGTTCCCTTTTGAACAAAATATTTATCCTGTCAGCTTCCCATATAACCATATAACAATTACAGCACGGAAAACAAGCCATCTCGGCCCTTCTAGTCCGTGCCGAACACGTATTCTCCCCTAGTCCCATCTACCTGCACTCAGACCATAACCCTCCATTCCTTTCCCGTCCACATACCTATCCAATTTATTTTTAAATGATAAAATCGAACCTGCCTCCACTACTTCCACTGGAAGCTCATTCCACACAGCTACCACTCTCTGAGTAAAGAAGTTCCCCCCTCATGTTACCCCCTCATATCATGCTTCAAGAAGGGTTTCGGCCCGAAACGTTGCCTATTTCCTTCACTCCATACATGCTGCTGCACCCGCTGAGTTTCTCCAGCTTTTTTGTGTACCTTCATGTTTCAAACAATTCTCTTTACGTACCTAAGAACAAAGGTTCTGAAGTAACTCGGCAGGTCAGGCAGCGACTGTCGAAGGAATTGGGCAGACAGTTTTGGATCAGAATCCTTTCCTCCAGACCCTGACCAAACATCTCCATTTCCTTCCACAGATGCTGCCTGACCTGCTGAGTTCCTCCAGCACTCTGTTTTTGCCCAAAATCCCAGTCTCTTGTTTGAATTGAATAAGTTTGAATACGTTTATTGGCCCAGTATATTCACATACAAGGAATTTGCCTTGGTGCTCCGCTTGCAAGTGACAACATGACATACAGTGACACGACATTCACTAACCCAGAAGTCTTCAGGATATAGAAATATAGAAACATAGAAAATAGGTGCAGGAGTAGGCCATTCGGCCCTTCGAGCCTGCACCGCCATTCGATATGATCATGGCTGATCATCCAACTCAGTATCCTGTACCTGCCTTCTCTCCATACCCCCTGATCCCTTTAGCCACAAGGGCCACATCTAACTCCCTCTTAAATATAGCCAATGAACTGGCCTCAACTACCTTCTGTGGCAGAGAATTCCACAGATTCACCACTCTGTGTGAAAAATGTTTTTCTCATCTCGGTCCTAAAAGACTTCCCTCTTATCCTTAAACTGTGTGGCCCCTTGTTCTGGACTTCCCCAACATCGGGAATAATCTTCCTGCATCTAGCCTGTCCAACCCCTTAAGAATTTTGTAAGTTTCTATAAGATCCCCCCTCAATCTTCTAAATTCTAGCGTGTACAAGCCGAGTCTATCCAGTCTTTCTTCATATGAAAGTCCTGCCATCCCAGGAATCAGTCTGGTGAACCTTCTCTGTGCTCCCTCTATGGCAAGAATGTCTTTCCTCAGATTAGGAGATATATGACGTTTATCTGTGTGCTTACCTCAACAGTACAGAAAATTCCTCTTTTGATAGGAATCCATTGCCGTCGACATCATACATCTGGAACATGAGCTTAGACTTCTCCTCAGGAGATCCTGGGGGTGAAAGAAAACATGAAAAATATATTGGTGTGGTCTCCGCCTTCCAGCACTGACATTGAGTTCTCCAAAGATGGACACAGAATGCTGGAGTAACTCAGCGGGTCAGGCAGCATCTGTGGAGAAAAGGACTAGGGTTGAGACCCTTGTCTACCTCTCTTGTCTAACATCATTGTCTACCTTTCTATTGGTGTAACATGGGTTGCCTTGCATGTCCTACAGACTTGAAATGACATTATTTCCTACATCTGACCTTCTTGTGATTGCCAAGTTAACCCATTTGTCTCCCTCTATTTCAGATATTTCTTTTGACCTATGCATCCCTTCCCCCACAACTGAAAACTAACACATGCTTTCCATTCCGAAGATGGGCCTCGACTGGAATAATCACCCATCCATGTTCTCCAGGGATGCTGCCTAACCCGCTGAGTTACTCCAGCACTCTGTGTCCTTTGTTTGACAACCAGCATCTGTCGCCTCTTGTTTCTACACACTTTCCCTCTTTCCCAGTTCTGGCAAGGCATAGAAACTTAGAAAATAGGTGCAGGAGGAGGCCATTCGGCCCTTCGAGCCAGCACCGCCATTCATTGCGATCATGGCTGATCGTCCCCAATCAATAACCCGTGCCTGCCTTCTCCCTATATCCCTTGATTCCCCTAGCACCTAGAGCTCTAACTAGCACCTAGCATCTTATACCTGAATCTTTATCTGTACTCTCCACAGATGCTGCCTGACCTGCAGAGCACTTCCAACAATTTTATTTTCAGATTTACGGCATTGCCATTTTTTGATATCTATTTTTAAAAATAACCCAATTTTATCATATGTTAGCAAACAATTCCAATTTGCGTGGTCGGTTTTTATCTTAAACGACTCATTTGTGAACTATTAGTAAACAACAGTAAGGTGTATATTCGATGGGCCGAATGGCCTAATTCTGCTCCGATAACTTATGAACCGATGGACAAAAATGACTTTGTTTTCGAGAAAACTTCTGGTGTAGTAAAAACTCCTCTCGGGGTTTACAATCCTAATACAAAGAATGTTGTTGGATGATTGCAATTGCTCCAGCACTCTGGATCACAAGTTAACCTTGAGATTGCCCAAGCAAATGGTTTTCATTCAGTGCCAATCCAAACTGGACCATTTCCATGTCAATTTTAGGAGTGGATTGTGTTTCATGGAGCAATTTTGTAAGTCTCTATCATGGGTAAAAGTTCCTGCATTAAGAGCTAAAGTTTCAGCTTATTTTCATGTTGTGTTCTATAAAACTGGCACATGCCACCAGCATGGATTCTATTAAATGCCTTAAGGACCATGCCACATTCACATGTGTTTGCACATCCTGTTTAGAGCGCGCTGTAGGAAACAGAGGAACAGAGGCCACACAAGTTGGACTCCTAATTTGAGGAAGGACATTCTTGCGATTGAGGGAGTGCAGCGTAGATTCATTAGGTTGAATCTGAATCTGAATCTGAATCTGAATCTTAATTCCCGGGATGGCGGGACAGACATATGATGAAGGAATGGGTCAACTGGGCTTGTATTCACTGGTATTTAGAAGGATAAGAGGGGATCTTATAGAAACATATAACATTCTTAAAGGATTGGGCAGGCTAGATGCAGGAAAAGTGTTCCCGAAGTTCAGGGAGTCCAGAACCAGTGGTCACAGTTTAAGAATAATGGGGAGGCCATTTAGGATTGAGGTGAGGAAAAACTTTTTCACCCGGAGAGTTGCGAATCTGTGGAATTCTCTGCCACAGAGGGCAGTGGAGGCCAATTCACTGGAGAGTCAGATTTAGCTCTTAGGGCTAATGGAATCAAGGGATATGGGGGAAAAGCAAGAACGGGGTACTGATGTTGGACGATTGAATGGGGTGGAAGATTGCAACGTTCAACCTGGCGTGCACAAACAGAAGATCAAACGGACCAAGTTGTCCTACAACTTTAGGCTGTGCACGCCATACGCAAGAAGATCATATCAAATGGCGGTACTGCACGAAGGGCCGAATGGCCTACTCCTGCACCTATTTTCAATGTTTCTAAACACATCAAGCACCGCTCCTTCAGTCCTTACTCACGGATGCCATTTTACTCTCAATTGAATCAATTCCAGACTGGTCACACTTGGTTGGCCATGCACTATATTGCTTCCTCAAACACAAGGGAACTTTGAGGCAATGCGGTCCGTCAAGTGAATCCCTTACACAAGCCTCAATTAAGTCCGATGAGTTCAGCAGACACACCCTAGCTTCAAGAGAATCAATTACACTAAGTACTATCCATAAACCCGAATCTTCTTTTCCCAATCAAATGACCTTTAAAGCACACACACTGTGTCAACACAGCTATGTTTCAGAATGGCCATGATACATATTGTTCCAAAAGCACTGACTTGTTCATCTTCATCCCATGACTTGGCGATTGCAACCTTCGCCCTGTTTCGACGAATGCAATCAACCCGACGTGCACAATCAAATAAGATCAAAATAGAACAAGTTGTACCGCAACTTTAGGCTGTGCACATCACATGCAAGAAGAAGAAGATCCTATGCCTTCATTGCAACATATCCCTGAAAGATCTCAATGCTTAAAAGCAATGTGTAGGAAGGAACTGCAGATGCTGGTTTAAACCGAAGAGAGACACAAAAGGCTGGAGTAACTCAGTAGGACAGGCAGGAGAGAAGGAATGGGTGACGTTTCGGGTTGAGACCCTCCTTCAGACTATTTTTTGAAGTAGGAGAAGTCGAAGGAGAAGTTGTTAATGCCCCTGTCCCACTTAGGAAACCTGAACAGAAACCTCTGGAGACTTTGCGCCCCACCCAAGGTTTCCGTGCGGTTCCCGGAGGTTGCAGGTGGTTGCCGGAGGTTGCAGGTAGTGGAAGCAGGTAGGGAGACTGACAAAAACCTCCGGGAACCTCACGGAAACCTATGGTGGGGCGCAAAGTCTCCAGAGGTTTCCGTTCAGGTTTCCTAAGTGGGACAGGGGCATAAGGGTGAGGACCAACTCCACCAGGCAGAGGAGAGTGTTAGTAGCGGGTATTGTGTTGGTTCACATGCTTGATCAATGGTGTTTTATCATTAATGTTTTATTATTATTAATGTTTAGTGTTTTCTGAGTCATTCGTTACTGTCACTGTATGTCATGTTGTTACTTGTGGGCGGAGCACCAAGGCAAATTCCTTGTATGTGAATACTTGGCCAATAAACTTTAACTTATTTAAATTGGATGGTTCTGCGGTCTTGGAAGAGGGGTCTCGACCTGAAACGTCACCCATTCCTCCTCATTAGAAGCAAGGAGTGGCTTCACCGTGCTACCCCCCCCTCTTACCTTTCATGAATATGATCAGAATGTCAAAGAACTCTCGGAAGGATAGGTAACCATTTCCATCTTTGTCTGCAAGGGAGAACATTTGCTCAACGAACATGGAATCATCCTTTAATCCAAGAGCATCAGCAAACTCCACTCGTGTTAACTCGCAGTTCAAAGATTCCTTTGTCTTCCTCGATATTTCAGTGTTGAAATCCCCGGCATCTGATCTATCAATCTCTAGAACCTGTAGAATAAACATAGAACAGTACAGCACCTGAACAAACCCTTCAGCCTAGAAAGTCCGTGCCAGACTTGATGTCAGGTTGAACTAATCTCCAGTCGATCCATAATGCCCCTGTCCCACTTAGGAAACCTGAACTGAAACCTCTGGAGACTTTGCGCCCCCACCCAGGGTTTCCGTGCGGTTCCCGGAGGTTTTTGTCAGTCTCCCTACCTGCTTCCACTACCTGCAACCTCCGGCAACCACCTGCAACGTCCGGGAACCGCACGGAAACCTTGGGTGGGGCGCAAAGTCTCCAGAGGTTTCCGTTCAGGTTTCCTAAGTGGGACAGGGGCATAACTCTCCATTCCCTGCAGATGCTTGTGCCTATCGAAAAGCCCCTTAAATGCCACTACGGTATCGGTCTGGTAGCACGGACAGCATGGTGACACAGGAATACAGCTACTGCCTCACAGCGCCAGAGATCCCGAGTTCGATCCCGACTACGGGTGCTGTCTGTAGGGAGTTTGCACATTCTCCCCGTCACCTGCGAGATCTTCGGTTTCCTCCCTCACTCCAAAGACGTACAGGTTTGTAGGTTCATTGGTTTGGTGTACGTGTAAATTGTCCCTAGTGTGTGTGTGTAGGATAGTGTTAATGTGCGGGGATCGCTGGTCGGCGCCGACTCACTGCCTTGACTCTCCAATGTAGAAGGACTGAGGTTACTTTATGCTTGATACCACCAGAGCCATCCATCTCCAGTGTGAGTTATCACCAGTTTAACTTGGACGGCACGGTGGTGCAGCAGTAGAGTTGCTGCCTTACAGCGCCAGAGACCACACGGTTTCCATCCTGACTACGGGTGACGTCCGTACGGAGTTTGTACGTCCTCCCCGTGACCTGTGTGGGTTTGCCAGAGGTTGCAGGTAGTGGAAACTTGGTTTCCTCCCACACTCCTAACACCTACAAGTTTGTAGGTTAATAGGCTTGGTGTAAATGTAAATTATTCCAAGTGCGTGTAGGATAGTGTTAATGTGCGGGGATCGCTGGTTGGTGCAGACTCGGTGGGCCAACAGGTCTGTTTCCGCCCTGTACCTCCAAACTCAGATAAAATAAAATAAAATAAAGATATCTGAAGAAAGGTCCCAACCAGAAACAACGCCTAGTTTGGTTTAGTTTAAAGATACAATGCCAAAGCAGGCCCTTCGTCCCATCGAGTCCATGCTGGCCAGCGATCCCCGTACACTAAAGGGCCTGTCCCACTTTCACGACCTAATTCACAACCTTTTTTACTCGTGGACATTTTTCGTCAGGCTAGAAAAACGCCCCGACCTACTTGATGCCACGAGTACCTACGACTAGCATCACGGCCTACTACGACTTAGCTACGACCTCGTGATGACCATGCTGCGAGTATGAGTCAAGGGCAAACTCGGCAGAGGTCGTGAATTAGGTCGTGAAAGTGGGACAGGCCCTTAACACTATCCTACACACACTAGGGTCAATTTGCCATTATACCAAACCAATTAACCTGCAAACCTGTATGTCTTTGGAGCTAGACAAAAATGCTGGAGAAACTCAGCGGGTGCAGCAGCATCTATGGAGCGAAGGAAATAGGCAACGTTTCGGGCCGAAACCCTTCTTCAGACTTTGTCTCAGTCTTTGGAGTACGCCTGCCTATTCATGTTCTCCAGAGATGCTGCCTGAACTGCTGAGTGTCTTTGTGTCTTTTTTTTTTGTAGACCAGCATCTGCAGTTCCTCGCCTACCTTTTATTTCCCATTTCCGTCTTACCTGTGCAAACACTCGCCGGAAGAACGTATCTAAGATCTGGCTTCGCTGCTGTTTGGTGACGGCTTCTTTGAAGATAGTTCTCTGACTTGTCTCGTTGACCAACAGGTGAGCGCCATTGCTGGCAAGATGCTTCCTCAGCTGTTCAATGAATTCGAGGTGGTCCTCCTCTGTGTCAAACAACAGCACCTAATGCAGACCAGAAACAGGAAGAACACGGTCACCAATACAGCGTTGGATCTCCACCACGTGGTAACATTCGTCATTCAACCTTCCGTCTGTAAATGGGCTGTCCCACTGTACGAGCAAATTCAAGAGTTCTCCCGAGTTTCCCCTGATTCGAACTCGGAGATTTACGGTAATGGCCGCTCGTCGGTACTCGGGGCTCTCGTGGACATTTTTCAACGTGTTGAAAAATCTTCACGAGCTTACCGCGTTTCCCGAGTACCTGCCGTTAGCGTTACGAGCCGCTAAGAGACGTCCCCGAGCTCCGACGTACCCGCTACGTACATTCTACGTGCTTACCACGAGTTTGATTTTTTTTTAAACTCGGGAGAGCTCTTGGATGAACTCGTACAGTGGGACAGGGCCCCTCAAGAAGGAACTGCAGATGCTGGTGTAAACCGAAGATAGACACAAAAAGCTGGAGTAACTCAGCAGGACAGGCAGCGTCTCTGGAGAGAAGGGATCGGTGATGGTTCGGGTCAGACTGAAGAATGGACACGACCCGAAACTTCACCTATTCCTCAGAGGGCGGTGGAGGCCGGTTCTCTGGATACTTTCAAGAGAGAGCTGGATAGGGCTCCTAAAGATAGCGGAGTCAGGGGATATGGGGAGAAGGTAGGAATGGGGTACTGATTGGGGATGATCAGCTATGATCACACTGAAGGGCCGACTGGCCTACTCCTGCACCTATTGTCTATTGTCTATTGTCACTCCAGCCTTTAGTGTCTATCACGAATTGTAGTGGTGGTTATTGGGGAAGATGTAAAGATATTCACTGCGATCTTGTGTGGGCATTTTTTAATCGAAGCACATCTATGATATTTTTGCTTACTGGACACCAGAGTAATATCATAGCACGAGAATTGCCACTTGCTTATCCTTTTCTCTTAAGCAGACCCACGCTGGCGAAAACTGCCAATGGGGGAAGATGCCAATGATCAGATTGAAGATATCTGCAACCACGGGACACAGTTTCAGGGGCGGAGGGGAGGGGTGGGAGATGGGGGGGGGGGGGGGGGGGGGGGGGGGGGGGGAGAGAGATCAGGGTAGAGGAAGAGGAAGGGAGGTGGGAGTGGGTGGAAGAAGGGGCTCCACAGGGGGCTACAATGTGAGCTGGGGTCACTGGACCTGGCAGTGGGTGCTGAAGGGCTCGCTGGTGGAATTTGCAACTTGGGATTGAGTTCGGAAGCTGGGACTCTAAACTGCCGGGGAGACAGTAGACGTTCTTTTAGGAAGGAGATGAGGAGAAATCTCTTTAGTCCGAGGGTGGTGAATCTGTGGAATTCTTTGCAACAGAAGGCTTTGGAGGCCAAGTCAAGGGATATTTTTACGGCAGAGATAGATAGAAACATAGAAACATAGAAATTAGGTGCAGGAGTAGGCCATTCGGCCCTTCGAGTCTGCACCGCCATTCAATATGATCATGGCTGATCAACCAACTCAGTATCCCGTACCTGCCTTCTCTCCATACCCTCTGATCCCCTTAGCCACAAGGGCCACATCTAACTCCCTCTTAAATATAGCCAATGAACTGGCCTCAACTACCCTCTGTGGCAGAGAATTCCAGAGACTCACCACTCTCTGTGTGAAAAAAGTTTTTCTCATCTCGGTTTTAAAGGATTTCCCCCTTATCCTTAAGCTGTGACCCCCTTGTCCTGGACTTCCCCAACATCGGGAACAATCTTCCTGCATCTAGCCTGTCCAACCCCTTAAGAATTTTGTAAGTTTCTATAAGATCCCCTCTCAATCTCCTAAATTCTAGAGTGTATAAACCAAGTCTATCCAGTCTTTCTTCATAAGGCAGTCCTGACATCCCAGGAATCAGTCTGGTGAACCTTCTCTGCACTATGGCAATAATGTCCTTCCTCAGATTTGGAGACCAAAACTCCAAACTGTTTGATTAATACGGGTGTCGGGGGTTATGGGGAGAAGGCAGGAGAATGTGGTTAGGAGGGAGAGATAGATCAGCCAGGGACAAGCGGAGATACTCACCAGATCGTACTCCTTGGGAACCTTAAGCAGTAACACCTTCTGATCGTTGTTTGACGTGATAACGTGCATGTCCTTGGTGAGATTAATGATACGGATCGGGGAGCGTTTGCTGTCCATTACCCTGATGCAATAATTGGGATCGAGGCAGAGGTCCACTGGTCGAAGGGACTCGTTAGGTCCTTGCCACTCAGAAGCTAAAGATCGGAGCAGGTGATGGGGTATAGTTTAGTTTATTTCAGTTTAGTTTATTGTCACGTGTACCGAGGTACAAACAAAAACATTTTGTTGCGTGCTAACCAGTCAGCGGAAAGACAACACATAGTTACAATCGAGCCGCCCACAGCTTATAGATCGTTTAAGAAGGAACTGCAGATGCTGGAAAATCGAAGGTACACAAAAAAGCTGGAGAAACTCAGCGGGTGCAGCAGCATCTATGGAGCGAAGGAAATAGGCAACGTTTCGGGACGAAATCCAAAGGAAATAGGCAATGTTTCGGGACGAAATCCAAAGGAAATAGGCAACGTTTCGGGTCGAAACCCGAAGGGTTTCGGGACGAAACGTTGCCTATTTCCTTCGCTTCATAGATTTTTTGTGTACCTTATAGATAGTTTAGTTTAGTTTAGAGATACAGCACGGAAACAGGCCCTTCGGCCCACCGAGTCCCCACTGGCCAGAGATCCCCGCACATTAACACTATCCTACACACACACACACACACACTAGGGACAATTTGACCAAGCCAAGATCTGTACGTCTTTGGAGTGTGGGAGGAAACCGAAGATCTCGGAGAAAACCCCACGCAGATCACGGGGAGAAGGTACAAACTCTGTACAGACAGCACCCGTAGTCGGGATCGAACCCGGCAACTCTACCGCTGCGCCACCATTTAGAAACATAGCAACAGAAAATAGGTGCAGGAGTAGAGGCCATTCGGCCCTTCGAGCCTGCACCGCCATTCAATATGATCATGGCTGATCATCCAACTCAGTATCCTGTACCTGCCTTCTCTCCATACCCCCTGATCCCTTTAGCCACAAGGGCCACATCTAACTCCCTCTTTAATATAGCCCATGAACTGGCCTCAACTACCTCGTGTGGCAGAGAATTCCACAGATTCGCCACTCTCTGTGTGAAAAATGTTTTTCTCATCTCGGCCCTAAAAGACTTCCCCCTTATCCTCAAACTGTGACCCCTTGTTCTGGACTTCCCCAACATCAGGGACAATCTTCCTGCATCTAGCCTGTCCAACCCCTTAAGAATTTTGTACGTTTCTATAAGACCCCCCCTCAATCTTCTAAATTCTAGCGAGCTTCTAAATTCTATTCTGTTGTGCTGAAGCAAAACAAGAATTTTATTGTCCTATCTGGGACACATGACAATAAACTCTCTTGAATCTTGAATCTAAGCTCAAACTCTCCAGTGTGTGAGCTAGGTGTCCAAGCTATCAAAGACATTGAATCACAAGAGGCTGCAGATGCTGAAATCTTGAGCAAAAACACAAAGCACTGTTTTAACCCAGGAGGTCAGGCTGTATCTATGGAGGAAATGAACAGGCGTAATTTCGGGTCGGGACCTTTCGTCAAACGGATCAAGTGTTTCTGACATTGATGAACACCCAACATCATTAACAAATAAACACCGGTGAAAGATTGAAAACAAACTCCTTAGAATCCGGTAACATTGAGAGGCAATTAAATACTTGTTAATCAACTCTTAAACAAAAGACTCACTGTCCAGTACCTAGCCTTCATTGTGAACAATCTTCCTGCATCTAGCCTGTCCAATCCCTTTAATTGTCCATTGTTCCCTGTACACTGAGCGGTTTGCTGGGTTATTTTATCCGTTCCCAATATTATAGGGAAATGAAAATCTACCAATCTCAAAATAATATCGGCTTGCGGTCTGGCATCAATTCCCGTTCGGGGAAAAGAGTTCCAAATGTCCACCACCCTCTGTGGGCTAATGTCTCCCAACTCCACCAGCCAATGTTCTGGCTCAGAAATTTAGATTGTCGACAAACCTTAAAATTCCCAACCAGCAGAAATAACATGTCGCCATTTCCCAATCTGTCCCCTGTAATATTTAGAAAACGTTGATTAAATCGTCTCGTAACCTAACTTCAAGGGAACACCAGCCAAGTTGATGTAAAGGTCTCTTGTAAGCTAACAAGGACGCAAAGTGCTGTACTATGCTGATAGGTTTAGAATGGACTCCCCCTCAATGTCTTTTTCTACTGGTTATGTAAATAGGACTGAGGCATCTTGGCCAGCACTAACTTGTTGGGCCGAAGGACCTGTTTCCATGCTGTTTGACTGCAATGCCTATTTGGGACTGGACTGCCACCCTTGCACATTGAGAAAATCAGGAGCAAAATGTAAAGGGCCTGTCCCACTTGGCTGTCATTTGCGCCTCATTTACGGGTCATATGTAAAATAGGTCGACGTAACGTCGCTCGCAAATCACGCGTCATCAAGCCGTCTGGTGCGCGTGACGTCATTAGAATACCTTGTGGCGCTCGGCGACGCATGGTTACGCGCGGTGACGTAACCATGCGCCACCACGCGATACACGTGAGACGTCGGGACGCCGTCGTGCGACGCAAATGCGTCAGCGTGCGTACGCGATACGTCACGCAGGTGGCGCGCGAGGATTTTGCGTGCAGCACGAAATCTGCGCGCAACTCCACACTCCTCCGTGCCTTTCTGTCCCAGGGAACATCTGCCCTCAAAGGAGGCATTGTACAGGGTTATTCCTATATCTCTCCACATCACTCTCCTCTCTCCCACATTCCATTCACGGTACTCCCCTCCCGAACCAGGTGATCAAGGACATTTCCTTCCACGACTGGAGCTCGAACCAATAATTAACACTGAAAAGTCTCCAATTTCCATGGTCTCCTAGTGTAATTCAATCTTTGCAACACTCATTTCCCCATGGTTAGTTCCTTTGTTACCCATTCCAAAGGATTACTAGGATTTGGAGGAAGTGTAGATAGAGCAGGCCAACTGAGCATCTGTGCATTTTATTTCAACCCATTCTACGTCTCATTGTCACCTTAAGCATTCTCAGGATTGTCTTATCTGGGACGTTCTACTTAAAGGAAGCTGAGACAGGTCATGGGGCCACCATTGTTTTGGCCTGACATGAACCTGACAAGGAGATCAGTGAATGAAAGCACATGCGCTAGTTCTTTAACCAAGATCTTTAGATATCACATAGTTTTTCCCAGTAAAAACGAGTATCAGGTTACCTCTGATTCCTGGTCTATATTCACTCTTCTTTCTTACAGACTCCTGCCTGTTTGTTTTTTGTAGTTTCTTGAACTGTGTTTTACGATACAAGGCCACAGCATAAGCAGGAATCAGGCAAACTGGAAAACAAGAATGATTTTCACATGGTAGACAAAAATGCTGGAGAAACTCAGCAGGTGAGGCAGCATCTATGGAGCGAAGGAAATAGGCAATGTTTCGGGCCAAAACCCTTCTTCAGACTGATGTGAGGGTGGGGGAGCAGGAAGAAGATAGGAAGAGGTGGAGCCAGTGGGCTGAGGGAGAGCTGAGAAGGGGAGGAGAAAGTAAGGACTATCTAAAATTAGAGAAGTCAATGTTCATACCGCTGGGGTGCAGACTGCCCAAGCGAAATATGAGGTGCTGCTCCTCCAATTTACGGTGGGACTCACTCTGGCCACGGAGGAGGCCCAGGACAGAAAGGTCGGATTCGGAATGGGAGGGGGAGTTGAAGTGCTGAGCCACCGGGAGATCAGGTTGGTTATTGCGGACCGAGCGGAGGTGTTGGGCGAAGCGATCGCCGAGCCTGCGCTTGGTCTCACCGATGTAGAGCAGCTGACATCTAGAGCAGCGGATGCAATAGATAAGGTTGGAGGAGGTGTATCCCCGTTTCTCAGTCACTTACGTAAACAGTTTGACACCGAGTACATCATATACCATATCACAACACAAAAGAGAAAACATATACTTATAGACTAAATTACACAACAAGTGGAAATCATGTCCTGTGGCCAACACATTCCTTTGGAAGTGTGTTCGCGGTAATAATGCAGAGAAGGTCGGCTAGTTTGGTGAGATGACATGAAGAGAACAGCTTAACTAATTTGCCTGAGTAGTGTTCACAGAGGGATTAACACGAGTCGGTTGAAGATGTTCCAAGAAATGGGAACATCGTAAAAGTGGGAGGAGACGCGAAGATGCGGGGATACGATACGATAGACCCTTATTGATCCCAGGATGGAAATTGATCAGCCGACAGACATAAAAACTGAGGAAAGACATTGTTGCCATAGGGAGCACAGAGAAGGTTCACCAGACTGATCCCTGGGATGGCAGGACTTTCATATGAAGAAAGACTGGATAGACTTGGCTTGTACACGCTAGAATTCAGAAGGTTGAGGGGGGATCTTATAGAAACTTACAAAATTCTTAAGGGGTTGGACAGGCTAGATGCAGGAAGATTGTTCCCGATGTTGGGGAAGTCCAGAACAAGGGGTCACACAGTTTAAGGATAAGAGGGAAGTCTTTTAGGACCGAGGTGAGAAAATCATTTTTTACACAGAGAGTGGTGAATCTGTGGAATTCTCTGCCACAGAAGGTAGTTGAGACCAGTTCATTGGCTATATTTAAGAGGGAGTTAGATGTGGCCCTTGTGGCTAAAGGGATCAGGGGATATGGAGAGAAGGCAGGGATGGGATACTGAGTTGGATGTGGCCCTTGTGGCTAAAGGGATCAGGGGATATGGAGAGAAGGCAGGGATGGGATACTGAGTTGGATGTGGCCCTTGTGGCTAAAGGGATCAGGGGGTATGGAGAGAAGGCAGGGATGGGATTCTGAGTTGGATGACCAGCCATGATCATATTGAATGGCGGTGCAGGCTCGAAGGGCCGAATGGCCTACTCCTGCACCTATTTTCTATGTTTCTATGTTTAAATACATGAAACATGAAATTAAAGAGACGAGTGGAAAGGATCAGTCTACCCCACGACAGAAGGGGGAGGAGTTGTACAGTTTGATAGATTAGATTAGATTTTATTTGTTGTCATTTGAACCCAGAAGTTTGGTTTCTGCAGTCATACAAACAAGAAGAAGACCCAAGACACAACACAATTCACACAAACATCCATCACAGCGATAGACAAGACGAGAGACATTTATTGTCACATGCACCAATTGGTACAGTCAAATTTGGGGCCAAAATTAAGAGATACAAAGGACATTTATTATCACACACACCAAATGGTGTAGTGACATTTGACTTGCCATTGGTCAGCATACAGCCATACGAATAAAATAAGAGCACAGAACACGATGGTCTTTAACATAGACATCCCCGCACAGCGGAATCAAAGTTCCCCACTGTGAGGGCAGGCTCCAGAGAACAGAGAGCCAGAAGAAGAAGGATCTCCTGTGGCGTTGTATGCGCTGCATCTTGGAGCGCGCACATGTTAGAAACATAGACATAGAAACATAGACAATAGGTGCAGGAGTAGGCCATTCGGCCCTTCGAGCCTGCACCGCCATTCAATATGATCATGGCTGATCATCCAACTCAGTATCCCATCCCTGCCTTCTCTCCATACCCCCTGATCCCTTTAGCCACAAGGGCCACATCTAACTCCCTCTTAAATATAGCCAATGAACTGTGGCCTCAACGACCTTCTGTGGCAGAGAATTCCACAGATTCACCACTCTCTGTGTGAAGAATGTTTTTCTCATCTCGGTCCTCTTATCCTTAAACTGTGACCCCCTAGTTCTGGACTTCCCCAACATCGGGAACAATCTTCCTGCATCTAGCCTGTCCACCCCCTTAAGAATTTTGTATGTTTCTATAAGATCCCCCATCAATCTTCTGAATTCTAGCGAGCACAAGCCGAGTCTATCCAGTCTTTCTTCATATGAAAGTGATCCGTGATGTGGAGTGGGGAGAGGTTTTACTAACCTAGTGGTAAACAGCACAGCAGCACAATGATGATCCCGAAAGGGGCCCCGCTTCCCTCAAAGTAGTTTATGGTGATCGGACCAGTGCAGGGCTCCAAGTCATTGACAGTCAACTGTTTAGGCTGCTGGCATCGGTCCCCTGTTGGAAAACAATCAGCAAGCAAGCACAATTAGAAGGAGAGGTCTCTTTGGAGGAGGAGGCCATTCGGGAGAGATGGATCAGTCATGATTGAATGACGGAGTAGACTTAATGGGCCGAATGGCCTAATTCTGCCCCAATGACATCAACTTTTGAAGGGCAGGGTTGTAGTGTACGTAGTGGGGAGCTATCGCCACCTGCTGGTTCCCTCCCCATTTGCAGAGCGCCATGACTGGGAAGTGTAACGTTGGCCCTCCATTGTTGCTGGGTCTAACTTCTGGAACTCCTTCTCCACCAACAGCCCAATTGGAACACCATGACCTGAAGGACTGGAGAAGGCAGTTCAAGAACGCAGCTCACCGCCACTTTCTCAGGAGCAAATTAGGAAGATTTGTAATTTGCTGTTGATTAGACAATAGACAACAGGTGCAGGAGTAGGCCATTCGGCCCTTCGAGCCAGCACCGCCATTCAATGTGATCATGGCTGATCATCCCCAATCAGTACCCCGTTCCTGCCTTCTCCCCACATCCCCTGACTCCGCTATCTTTAAGAGCCCTATCTAGCTCTCTCTTGAAAGCATCCAGAGAACCTGCCTCCACCGCCCTCTGAGGCAGAGAATTCCACAGACTCACCACTCTCTGTGAGAAAAAGCGTTTCCTCGTCTCCGTTCGAAATGGCTTACTCCTTATTTTTAAACTGTGTGTGGCCCCTGGTTCTGGACTCCCCCAACATCGGGAACATGTTTCCTGCCTCTAGTGTGTCCAAGCCCTTAACAATCTTATATGTTTCAATGAGATACCCTCTCATCCTTCTAAACTCCAGAGTGTACAAGCCCAGCCGCTCCATTCTCTCAGCATATGACAGTCCCGCCATCCCGGGAATTAACCTTGTAAACCTACGCTGCACTCCCTCAATAGCAAGAATGTCCTTCCTCAAATTAGGGGACCAAAACTGCACACTATACCCCAGGTGTGGTCTCACTAGGGCTCTGTACAACTGCAGGAGGACCTCTTTGCTCCTAAATCCGATTCCTCTTATTATAAAGGCCAACATGCCATTCGCTTTCTTCACTGCCTGCTGTACTCAATGGATTGTAGGACTCGTATCCCTGCAGTATCTTCCAATCAATTGGGGATCGATGAAACTCTATGGGAACTGTCACTTCCACCCATTGATGCACTTCCACGCTGCAATGACAACCCATGATCAAAGCTTTTTATCCCAGATTGGTTATTTGAGCAGCTTACCAGCTTTCAGGACAAAGACATCCTTCTGAATTTCGTTTTCGCTGGTGTTTAAGGCGCTCACCAGGACATCAAAAAAAGTCATGCTCCGAATTCTCTTGATTTCTTCATCTGTGAATAACCTGAATCAAATGCAAACATTTGGTGAATTTACCATCAATGTACATTCGTCAAAAACATTCGGCTGGGGCAGAAATTTAAATTGTACTTTAGTGGAAGTGAGTGAATTAGAAAAAAAACATGGAAAAACATTTAAACAATAGGAGCAGGAGCAGGCCCTCCGAGCCAGCACCGCCATTCAATATGATCATGGCTGATCATCCAAATAAGCAGACTTTGGAACCCACCAAGAGTTTCCCTCCACCACCAGGACGCCAGGCCTGCGGTGTGCACCCCCACAAAGTATCCTGCTTGGACAGGCCCGACCAAACCCCTGACCACAACCACCAAGAAGGTCTTCAAAAGGGAACTGCAGATGCTGGAATATCGAAGGTACACAAAATTGCTGGGGAAACTCAGCGGGTGCAGCAGCATCTATGGAGCGAAGGAAAGCGAGTCTGAAGAAGGGTTTCGGCCCGAAACGTCGCCTATTTCCTTCGCTCCATAGATGCTGCTGCACCCGCTGAGTTTCCCCAGCAATTTGTGTACCACCAAGAAGGTCTTCCTGAATAGTGAAAGGCCTGGATATAGTGGGGTGGGGGGGTTGGGGGGGATGGGGGGGGGGGGCGTGGTGGGGGGTGGTGGGTTGATGGGGTGGGGGTGGTAGGATTGGGGGGGGTGGGGGGTTGGGGGGATGGGGGTGGTGGATTGGGGGGTGGGTGGTGGAGGGGGTGGGGGTGGGGTGGTGGTGGGTGATGGGGGGGTTGAAGGTTGTGGGTGGTGGAGTGTTTGCCAACAGCCGACTAGAATCGCGCGGGGGATGATCGAGAGAAGGCAGTGCCGCCCGCCACTTATCAAGTGGCCTCATTCCAGGCTCTCCTCTCTCGTTCCTCTCTCTGCAGCATCTGTTACAATGCCTGTAAAGCTGCCAAAGAGCGCTGAAGCTCACCTTCAATGGTCAAAGTCTAACTCAGCTCCACAATCTCCCAGGGCCCTCTGTCTAAGGATTTCACAACCTGCTGTGTGGCCAGCTGGAACAAAAACCCCAGCCCCACCTTGGTTCACGGGCCCAACACACCATAGGAAGATGTTGGTTGTTCTAAACCTCAGGGGTCTTCCCCACCCCCCCTCCTACAGAAATCACTGCAGCACGAGAAGAACATTTGCTGTAGCTAGTAATCAAAGATGGACATAACATGCTGTAGTAACTCAGCGGGACAGGGAGCATCTCTGCAGAGAAGGAATGGGTGACGCTTTGGGTCGAGGCCCTTCTTCACACTTAGCTAGTAACTCCCCCTCACCCCCGCCAAGGGGATTCTGGAGGCCTTCGGTGAACGCTGGTCGAGTGCATGGTGGATGTGTGGATGATAATGATGTTGACGTTACACTTTAGAGATATAGCGTGGAAACAGATCTGTCGGCCCAATGAGTCCGGCTCGGCCAGCGATCCCCGCACACTAACGCCATCCTACACACACTAAGGGACAATTTACAATATTTTTACCAAAGCCACAATTATTAAGGGTTTGGACACACTAGAGGCAGGAAACATGTTGGGGAAGTCCAGAACCAGGGGACCACACAGTTTAAAATAAGGGGTAAGCCATTTAGAACGGAGACGAGGAAACACTTTTTCTCACAGAGAGTGGTGAGTCTGTGGAATTCTCTGCCTCAGAGGGCGGTGGAGGCCGGTTCTCTGGATGCTTTCAAGAGAGAGCTAGATAGGGCTCTTAAAGATAGCGGAGTCAGGGGATATGGGGAGAAGGCAGGAACGGGGTACTGATTGGGGATGATCAGCCATGATCACATTGAATGGCGGTGCTGGCTCGAAGGGCCAAATGGCCTACTCCTGAACCTATTGTCTATTGCCTATTGACCTACAAATCTGCACGTCTTTGATAAAAATAGTAGATTATCCCTAGTGTGAGTGGGATAGTGTTAGTGTGCGGGGATCGCTGGTCAGTGCGGACTCGGTGGGCTGTTTCCGTGCTGTATCTGCTATTTGGGACGACAGATGGCACAATGGGCTAAGTGTTCGGCTGGCAACCGGAAGGTAGCCGGTTCGAATCCCGCTTGGAGTGCATACTGTCGTTGTGCCCTTGGGCAAGACACTTCACCCACCTTTGCCTGTGTGTGAATGTGTGTGAATGTGTGTGAGTGATTGGTGGTGGTCGGATGGGCCGTAGGCGCAGATTGGCAGCCACGCTTCCGTCAGTCTGCCCCAGGGCAGCTGTGGCTACAGAAGTAGCTTACCACCACCGAGTGTGACTGAGGAGTGAATGAATAATGCGATGTAAAGCGCCTTGAGTATTAGAAAGGCGCTATATAAATCCCATCCATTATTATTATTATTATCTCTAAAACAAAATAAATCCAGCAAAGAATGCAACTGTGTACAGTAATCAACTCGCACCCATTCTGCTGATTCTCAAACCAGTATCTGTCTCCGTCTCGTATGCGTTGGAACTGCTCGATCATGATTTTGTTGAAGAGTTCGTCCGTCCCTTTGCCGTTCTCCAACAGACCCCCCGGACACAGCTCCAAGTTGGATATGTCTCCCCCGTACTGCGCGGCCAACTGGGTAAAGATCTGCAAATGCACAGGGAAGTGAGGATCACTGGGATTGCCGGAGCAATCTGTGGCCGACGGAATTACTACAAAACAAGCCCTGGATAACTTGAAGAGGCGGGAGGATTCGGAAAGGTCACAGAGTCACAGAGTGATACAGCGTGGAAACAGGCCCTTCGGCCCAACTTGCCCTCACAGGCCAACAATGTGTTTAAGAAGGAACTGCAGATGCTGGAAAATCGAAGGTAGACAAAAATGCTGGAGAAACTCAGCGGGTGCAGCAGCATCAAAAGGCACAAAGTTCAAGGCAAATGTAGAATATATCATTGTGAGCAATGGGATGGTGACTATGAGGAATATGAAGTCAAAGGATACAGTCAGAGAAATCGTGGAAGATTTTAAATAACCACTTTGATTGGTGAAATTTCAACAATAACATCTTGTATTCATATCAACTTAATTTAATGAATATCGCAGGAGCGTAATGAAACAAATGTGAAATATGAGTTCAAAGCTAGGATGGAATAGCACACACACACACACACGCACACGCACACGCACACGCACACGCACGCACACGCACGCACGCACGCACGCACGCACACACACACACACACACACACACACACACACACACACACACACACACACACACACACACACACAGGCAGGAAATTAATGGAAGAGTCACTGACCTCTGGGTTCTCGTTGCTGAGCTTGGAGTTAATTTGGCTCCATGCGCTGATGGCAGGGAGCTGGTAGGCTTGCCTCGCTGCGTTGTACGTCGGCAGCCCGTAATCCCGCCCATGCTGGACGGTGAGAGCCACCAGGTCCGACCTGGAGAACTTCAGTGGCCCGTACATGTAATCTGAAAATGAATGGAGCATTCTGTCAATGGATTGGGCGGCAGGGTGGCGCAGTGGTAGAGTTGCTGCCTTAAACCCCTGTCCCACGGTACGAGTTCATTCCAAGAGCTCTCCCGCGTTTGCCCTGATTCGAACTAGGGGATTTACGGTAAAGGCGGTACTCGGGGCTCTCGTGGACATTTTTCATCACGTTGAAAAATCTTCATGAGTCTTCCCGTGCTTACCTGCCGTTAGCGAGTCCTCCCGAGTACCTGCCGTTAGCGCTAAGAGACGTCCCCGAGCTCCGACGTACCCGCTACGTTCATTCTCTGTGCTTACCACGAGTTAGATTTTTTTTTAAACTCGGGAGAGCTCTTGGAATGAACTCGTACCGTGGGACAGGGCTATTAATACAACGCTTGCAATAGGATCATCCACATCTCCAGAACAGAAATATTTCTCATTCAACTGCGCAGATCCTCCAGGGCGGCCACAGACCCAGCTTCGATCCCGACCACGGGTGCTGTCTGTACGGAGTTTGCACGTTCTTCCCGTGAACCCGTTGGATTTCCCCAAAGTCTTCGGTTTCCTCCCACACCCCGAAGACCTACAAGGTTGCAGGTTGTTTAAGAAGGAACTGCAGATGCCGGGAAATCGTAGGTGGACAAAAATGCTGGAGAAACTCAGCGGGTGAGGGAGGCAGCATCTATGGAGCGAAGGAAATAGGCGACGTTTCCGGCCGAAACCCCTCTTCAACTTCAACTAATCTGACTCTGCCAGTGGTGGAGATGTCTTCTCCACATCCATTCTATCTTTGCCTGAAGAAAGTCTGAAGAAGGGTCCTAACCCTATCCATTTAAGAAGGAACTGCAGATGCTGGGAAATCGAAGGTACACAAAAAAGCTGGAGAAACTCAGCGGGTGCAGCAGCATCTATGGAGCGAAGGAAATAGGCAACGTTTCGGGCCGAAACCCTGAAGGAAATAGGCAACGTTTCGGGCCGAAACCCTGAAGGAAATAGGCAACGTTTTGGGCCGAAACCCTGAAGGAAATAGGCAACGTTTCGGGCCGAAACCCTGAAGGAAATAGGCAAAGTTTCGGGCCGAAACCCTGAAGGAAATAGGCAACGTTTCGGACCGAAACCCTGAAGGAAATAGGCAACGTTTCGGGCCGAAACCCTGAAGGAAATAGGCAACGTTTCGGGCCGAAACCCTGAAGGAAATAGGCAACGTTTCGGGTCGAAACCCTTCCGGGTTTCGGCCCGAAACGTTGCCTATTTCCTTCGCTCCATAGATGCTGCTGCACCCGCTGAGTTTCTCCAGCTTTTTTGTGTACCTAACCCTATCCATGTTCACCTGAGATGCTGCCTGACTCGCTGAATGACTCCAGCACTTTGTGTATTTTTATTTGTAAATCAGCATCTGCAGTTCCTTGCTTCAACTGGAGTTGAACCAACAGTCTTCTGAGCTGCATGCAAGAATGCATGAAACCCGCAGTAGGATCTCCCCCTCTCGTGCATGGTGTACAATTGATCAATCAGGTAACTCCTTTGCGGAAACAGTAAATAAAAGGGATTACCTCTCAGGTCTTCCACTATAACGTTGTCTTCTCGTTCAGCAACTTGAGACGCCATCCCAAAGATTAGCTCCTCGAAATCAACGGCAGTTTGTAGATTCGGCTTCTGAAAAATATATTGTCCTTGTAATAACCATTTCAAGCCCCTGTCCCACTTTCCAGAGTTACCACGAATTCACCCGAGTTTCTCCCCTTGATTCAAACTCTGAGAATTACGGTAATCGCCAGCCGTAGGTACTTGGGGCTATTTTATTTTTACTCGAGAACATTTTTCAACATGCTGAAAAAATGTCCCGACTTACCTGATGCCCCGAGTACCTACGACTGACATTAGGAGCTGCTACGAAATATCTAGGGACTCCCACAGCTTCCTACGGACATTCTCCGAGTTTGAATCAAGGGGGAAACTCGGGAGAATTCATGACTAACTCGGGAAAGTGGGACAGGGGCTTTAATCTATTTTAGTCTAGTTTAGACAATAGACAATAGGTGCAGGAGCAGGCCATTCGACCCTTCGAGCCAGCACCGCCATTCAATGGCTGATCATCCCCAATCAGTACCCCGTTCCTGCCTTCTCCCCATATCCCCTGACTCCGCTATTTTTTAAGAGCCCTATCTAGCTCTCTCTTGAAAGCATCCAGAGAACCTGCCTCCACCGCCCTCTGAGGCAGAGAATTCCACAGACTCACCACTCTCTGCGGGGTCAAGGAAAGAGCGTTCACGTCGCGGCCCTGTTTCCACCAATCTTTCCACCACCACGCACAAGTAGCACAAGATTCGCAAGACAGACACCATTGTATGCAGATGCCGAGAAGTGCGTTCACCTCTGGCTGAACAACTTCTAATCTTGTGTGTGGACTCGATAAGATGAAGAAGACCACTCTCTGTGAGAAAAAGTGTTTCCTCGTCTCCGTTCTAAATGGCTTACCCCTTATTCTTAAACTGTGTGTGGCCAAGGTTCTGGACTCCCCCAACATCGGGAACATGTTTCCTGCCTCTAGCGTGTCCAAGCCCTTAACAATCTGATATGATTCAATGAGATCTCCTCTCATCCTTCTAAACTCCAGAGTGTACAAGCCCACAGCCGCTCCATTCTCTCAGCATATGACAGTCCCGCCATCCCGGGAATTAACCTTGTAAACCTACGCTGCGCTCCCTCAATAGCAAGAATGTCCTTCCTCAAATTAGGGGACCAAAACTGCACACAATATAAACAGATCACAAGACAAACAGGGTCCAATGAATCATGGCATCTACCATCTCGTTAGTCACGCTGACTCTAAGTGAAGAGGGAACTCAAGGTTCAGTATGGACAAGCTTAGATGTTTGGCTCTTTTCTAACGAACATGGGGCAACATAGACCAACAAAGGTGACCTGAAGATTGAGCAATTCACCAAATGTCTTCCTCTTGCGTATGGCGTGCACAGCCTAAAGTTGTAAGACACCTTGTTCTGAGGTTATGTGAGGTTATCCATTTTGGTGGCAATAACAGGAAAGCAGACTATTATCTAAATGGTGGCCGACTAGGAAAAGGGGAGATGCAGCGAGACCTGGGTGTCATGGTACACCAGTCATTGAAAGTAGGCATGCAGGTGCAGCAGGCAGTGAAGAAAGCGAATGGTATGTTAGCTTTCATAGCAAAAGGATTTGAGTATAGGAGCAGGGAGGTTCTACTGCAGTTGTACAGGGTCTTGGTGAGACCACACCTGGAGTATTGCGTACAGTTTTGGTCTCCAAATCTGAGGAAGGACATTATTGCCATAGAGGGAGTGCAGAGAAGGTTCACCAGACTGATTCCTGGGATGTCAGGACTGTCTTATGAAGAAAGACTGGATAGACTTGGTTTATACTTTCTAGAATTTAGGAGATTGAGAGGGGATCTTATAGAAACTTATAAAATTCTTATGGGGTTGGACAGGCTAGATGCAGGAAGATTGCTCCCGATGTTGGGGAAGTCCAGGACAAGGGGTCACAGCTTAAGGATAAGGGGGAAATCCTTTAAAACCGAGATGAGAAGAACTTTTTTCACACAGAGAGTGGTGAATCTCTGGAACTCTCTGCCACAGAGGGTAGTCGAGGCCAGTTCATTGGCTATATTTAAGAGGGAGTTAGATGTGGCCCTTGTGGCTAAGGGGATCAGAGGGTATGGAGAGAAGGCAGGTACGGGATACTGAGTTGGAAGATCAGCCATGATCATATTGAATGGCGGTGCAGGCTCGAATGCACCTAATTTCTATGTTTCTATGTTTTTATGTTCTGTTTGATCTTCTGTTTGTGCACGCCAGGTTGATTGCATTCGTCGAAACAGGGTGGGCCACGTGAAGGTTGCAATCTCCCACCCCCTCGTCCAATGTGAAGCCGTCTCGAATGGTTCAAAGTCCTTACCTGTCTGTTCCAGAAATTGTTGCACAGACGTAGGGCTGGAGACTCGGTGTTGGAAACGCCCTGGACCTGACGGAAGGCACAGGTCCTGTTCCTGCGGTGGGCCAAGAGAGAAACGTAGGCCAGAGGAACAGCAGGATGAAACCATGTATTGTTTAATCGTAGACAGACACAAAAAGCTGGAGTAACTCTTAGAATAAAGGGGAGGTCATTTAAGACTGAGGTGAGAAAAAACTTTTTCACCCAGAGAGTTGTGAATTTATGGAATTTCCCTGCCACAGAGGGCAGTGGAGGCCAAATCACTGGATGGATTTAAGAGAGGGTTAGATAGACCTCTAGGGGCTAGTGGAATCAAGGGATATGGGGAGAAGGCAGGCACGGGTTATTGATTGGGGACGATCAGCCATGATCACAATGAATGGCGGTGCTGGTTCGAAGGGCCGAATGGCCTCCTCCTGCACCTATTTTCTAAGTTTCTATGTTTCTAAATCAGCGGTAGACAAAAATTCTGGAGAAACACAGCGCGTGAGGCAGCATCTATGGAGCGAAGGAAATAGGCAACGTTTCGGGCCAAAACCCTTCTTCTGACTGAACCAGTGGGTTTTTGTAATGGTACATGTTGGTGCACTGTACAGCCACCGGGGACGTCTCTTAGCGCTGACGGCAGGTACTCGGGAAGACTCGCTAACGGCAGGTAAGCACGGGAAGACTCGTGAAGATTTTTCAACACGATGAAAAATGTCCACGAGAGCCTCGAGTACCGACGAGTGGCAATTACCGTAAATCTCCGAGTCGAATCAGGGCAAACTCGGGGTGAGCTCTTGGAATGAACTCGTACCGTGGGACAGGGATATTATCTTAAATAAATGTTTTCTCAAGTAATATAGTCCATACAGAGTTCATGCTGATAACCTCAAAGCCACTCAGTTTGTTTATGCAAGAGGCAAGGCTGAGAGGAGCCCGGCCCATTACCTAAACAAATCTCTGCAAATGCTGACCAAATGGAACAATTGAGCAGCTGATGAAAAGCTATTGACCTGAAATGTTAACTCTCTCTCTCTTCTTCAGAGCGGAGACGAGGAAACACTTTTTCACACAGAGAGTTGTGAATCTGTGTGGAATTCTCTGCCTCAGAGGGCGGTGGAGGCCGGTTCTCTGGATGCTATCCAGAGAGAGCTAGATAGGGCTCTTAAAGATAGCGGAGTCAGGGGATATGGGGAGAAGGCAGGAACAGGGTACGGATTGTGGATGATCAGCCACGATCACATTGAATGGCGCTGCTGGCTCGAAGGGCCTGAACCTATTGTCTTTGTCTATTTTCTATTCTCCATTGTCGCTGTTTGGCATGCCAGGCATTTCCAGCAATCCCCCTCATTTTGCCCATTTTCTGGACCATTTGATTTCCATTGAGCAGGTAGGTCTATTTGTCTTTTAATTGGGAAGGCACAGAGGCTGCCTCCAGAAGTAAACACTGCCCAGTCCATCATCGGCTCTGACCTCCCTTCCATCGAGGGGATTTATCGCAGTCGCTGCCTCAAAAAGGCTGGCAGTATCATCAAGGACCCACACCATCCTGGCCACACACTCATCTCCCCTGCTACCTTCAGGTAGAAGGTACAGGATCCTGAAGACTGCAACGACCAGGTTCAGGAATAGCTACTTCCCCACAGCCATCAGCCTATTAAACCTGACTCGGACAAAACTCTGAACATTAATTATTTAAGAAGGAACTGCAGATGCAGGAAAATAGAAGGTACACAAAAAAAGCTGGAGAAACTCAGTGGGTGCAGCAGCATCTATGGAGAGAAGGAAATAGGCAAAGTTTTGGGCTGAAACCCTGAAGGAAATAGGCAACGTTTCGGGTCGAAACCCTTCCGGGTTTCGGCCCGAAACGTTGCCTATTTCCTTCGCTCCATAGATGCTGCTGCACCTGCTGAGTTTCTCCAGCTTTTTTGTGTACCTAACCCTATCCATGTTCACCTGAGATGCTGCCTGACTCGCTGAATGACTCCAGCACTTTGTGTATTTTTATTTGTAAATCAGCATCTGCAGTTCCTTGCTTCAACTGGAGTTGAACCAACAGCCTTCTGAGCTGCATGCAAGAATGCATGAAACCCGCAGTAGGATCTCCCCCTCTCGTGCATGGTGTTTCGGCCCGAAACGTTGCCTATTTCCTTCAGGGTTTCGGCCCGAAACGTTGCCTATTTCCTTCAGGGTTTCGACCCCGAAACGTCACCCATTCCTTCACTCCATAGATGCTGCTGCACCCGCTGAGTTTCCCCAGCTTTATTGTGTACCTCTGAAAATTAATAGCCAATTATCTGTTTATTTGCACTTTATCAGTTTATTTATTCATGTGTGTATATATTTATATAATGGTATATGGACACACTGATCTGTTCTGTATTCATGCCTACTATGTTCTGTGGTGCTGAAGCAAAGCAAGAATATCATTGTTCTATCAGGGACACATGACAATAAACTCTCTTGAATCTTGAATCTAAAACACTCTTGACTCCACCAAATGGGACGGCCTTTGGATTCTTTGGAAAGGTACATCAGTCTGGGCAATGCACCAGATAGGGTCTCATTCCACCAACTAAGTGCATGGCTCATATTGAGATAGCAATATAAAAACATGAAATAAGCCAATTTTCTTTCTCCCTTACCTCATGTAAACTCCAGGTGGTACCATGCTGGCGATGGATTTCAATGAAGCGATTTGAAACTCAGGCGAGATCCCAGGGTCGATAAACTTCTTGTAATCTGTGGATCCCAGCTTCTGGTTAGTAAAGCCAAACTTGCAGGTTTTAAAAACCCCTTACGATGGAAAAATCCCTTCACCTGCACCTTACCTGTGTAATTGGGTAAATGTTGTCCCAGGTGCTGAGGTAACCATTCGTACAGTGCGATGTTCTGCAGAAAGAGAATATGGTTTAGTGGGGAGTCATGAAGAAAAGCAACGATTTCAGTTTGTACGTGTACATTGGTTTAGGGCACTCATATTTAAGACTGAGGTGAGAAAAAAAAATTTCACCCAGAGAGTTGGGAATTTGTGGGATTCGAGCCAGCACCGCCATTCATTGTGATCATGGCTGATCGTCCCCTATCGATAACCCGTGCCTGCCTTCTCCCCATACCCCTTGACTCCACTAGCCCCAAGAGCTCTATCTAACTGTCTCTTAAATCCATCCAGCGACTTGGCCTCCACTGCTCTCTGTGACAGGGAATTCCATAAATTCACAACTCTCTGGGTAAAAAAGTTTTTTCTCACCTCAGTCTTAAATGACCTCCCCTTTATTCTAAGACTGTGTGGCCCCTGGTTCTGGACTCGCCCAACATTGGGAACATTTTTCCTGCATCTAGCTTGTCCAGTCCTGTTATAATTGTATATGTTTCTATAAGATCCCCCCTCAGTGTGTGTGGGGGTGTTAGGTATTTAATTCCTCTTGGCTTCAGCCTGCCTTACCTGGAACGAGGCAAGAACCCACTTTCTTGCATGCTGGAAAATATCTTCGTCTGACCAAGAAGGGTAGCGAGCTTTAAACTGGGCGGCCAGGCGATTGTGGTACTGGAACCAGATGATGTTCTCCGCCAGGATGAATGGGTTTTCATTAACTCCTGCATGTCCAAAATCTAACGCAACATGTCATGAATTAAGAACATGGGTAAACAAACAGCACCTCTTTCTTAAAAACACCAGGCAAACCCCCCAAGAACAATAGACTCCTCCATCGACTCCTTTAAGTCGAGGCTCAAAACCTCTTTCTACTCCCTAGTATTTTTGAGTCCCTCTGAGATGGGCGCTGAAAACAGTGTATGTATGCAGTGTTAGGTCAGTGTACCATTGTATGTATCACATTAGTAGCTGCACTGATGTACAGCACTTAGGTCAACGTAAGTTGTTTTTAAATGTGCTATACAAATAACATTGACTGACTGACAATAGACAATAGGTGCAGGAGTAGGCCATTCGGCCCTTCGAGCCAGCACCGCCATTCAATATGATCATGGCGGATCATTCCCAATCAGTACCCCGTTCCTGCCTTAGACAATAGACAATAGACAATAGACAATAGACAATAGGTGCAGGAGTAGGCCATTCGGCCCTTCGAGCCAGCACCGCCATTCAATATAATCATGGCGGATCATCCCCAATCAGTACCCCGTTCCTGCCTTCTCCCCATATCCCCTGACTCCGCTATCTTTAAGAGCCCTATCTAGCTCTCTCTTGAAAATATCCAGAGAACCGGCCTCTGAGGAAGAGAATTCCACAGACTCACAACTCTCTGTGAGAAAAAGTGTTTCCTCGTCTCCGTTCTAAATGGCTTACTCCTTATTCTCTCCATATCCCCTGACTCCGCTATCTTTAAGAGCCCTATCTAGCTCTCTCTTGAAAGTATCTCTTGAGGATCACGGGTCCCTGCCAAACAGGTTCAGTTTTTACATTCATCGTTACATCAATTTTGGCCGTACGGCGAAAAATATGCCGAAAGCACTTTATTCGGTAACTGTGTTGTAATAATGGCTTCAAAGGCATGGACGAGTGGTAAAAAAGAACAAGGGTCATGAGTGCAGAGAGATCGGAAACTAATTCCGCCATTCTTTGCAACAAATATATGCACATATAAACATTGGATTTTTAAATGGAATAATATTTAGCAGTATGTGCAGGAAGGAACTGCAGATGCTGGTTTAAACCGAAGGTAGACACAAACTGCTGGAGTAACTCAGCGGGACAGGCAGCATCTCTGGAGAGAAGGAAATGGTGACGTTTCGGGTCGAGAGATCAAGAGATCAGCAAAAAGCTAGATGGATATTTTTAAGGTAGAGATCGACAGATTCTTGAATTAGTACGGGTGTCAGGAGAATATGGGGGGGATGGCAGGAGAATGGGGTTAGGAAGGAGAGGTTGATTAGCCATGATTGAATGGCGGAGGTGTTTTATCATGAATGTTGTATTATTATTAATGTTTAGTGTTTTCTGAGTCATTCGTAACTGTCACTGTATGTCATGTTGTTACTTGTGGGCAGAGCACCAAGGCAAATTCCTTGTATGTGAATACTTGGCCAGTAAACTTACTTACTTAGACTCGATGGGCTGAATGGCCTAATTCTGCTCCTATCACTTTTGAGCTTAGGAAAGTGAAACCAGGTCCTGCTGAAATGCGGACTAATTTGCACTGATTCATAATGCATTAAATAAGCCTATTTTCAAGCATGTCATGATCTATGTTTAGGAAGGAACTGCAGATGCTGGAAAATCGAAGGTAGACAAAAATGCTGGAGAAACTCAGCGGGTGCAGCAGCATCTATGGAGCGAAGGAAATAGGCAACGTTTCGGGCCGAAACCCTGAAGGAAATAGGCAACGTTTCGGGCCGAAACCCTGAAGGAAATAGGCAACGTTTCGGGCCGAAACCCTGAAGGAAATAGGCAACGTTTCGGGCCGAAACCCTGAAGGAAATAGGCAACGTTTCGGGCCCAAACCCTGAAGGAAATAGGCAACGTTTCGGGCCGAAACCCTGAAGGAAATAGGCAACGTTTCGGGCCGAAACCCTGAAGGAAATAGGCAATGTTTCGGGCCGAAACCCTGAAGGAAATAGGCAATGTTTCGGGCCGAAACCCTGAAGGAAATAGGCAACGTTTCGGGTCGAAACCCTTTCGGGTTTCGACCCGAAACGTTACCTATTTCCTTCGCTCTGTAGATGCTGTTGCACCCGCTGAGTTTCTCCAGCATTTTTGTGTACCCATGTCATGATCTAATTGTCCAACCACTGTGAAACTGAGTTCAATGTTATGAATTCACCGTAGAAACCGCGTAGCCCGGTGTCACCGTTGGAAGGATCGGGGTGGTTCCACATCATCAGCTTTCCCACGCTGGGCTTGGGAAGTCGGGGATCACGGCCCGAAGCCAGCCGGCCGTCCGAGAAACTCCGCAACTCGTCACTCCAGGAGTGAGAGGATCCATAAATGGAGCTGCCGTCGATCCACGCAGTCACCTCGTTGACCTGTTGCAAAGGAAACGACAAAAAAGGCTCAGCCAACTGCCGTACTGTTATCTGAACCATCCTGAGCTGCTGAAATGTGTGGGAAGAGGAAGCCTCCACCCTAAACGTCATCCATTCCTTCTCTCCAGAGATGCTGCCTGTCCCGCTGAGTTACTCCAGCATTCTGTGTCTATCCTGACTATCCCTAATCAGTCCTTTCCTCTCCAAATGTCACAGTATTCAGTATTCAGTATTTATTTAATATCATTTTCACTGAGTACTTGCATACACAGAGGAAACGAAAAAACGTTACTCGATCAGTTTCCATTCAGTGTAGTTAATTTAAAAAGGATCAATACATATAGCTTTAAAAAAAAAATGTTAATTAAAAATTTTTTTTTTTTTAACTGTGTATATGTGGGAGGCGGGGGGGGGGGAACTTTTTAAAATCTCTTCCCTGTACGGGAGACCAGACTTTTTTCCTGTCGGGTCTCCGTTGTCATTGGGGCCTAGCACCGTGGAGCGGCCTCCAGCCTGAACGACCTGGGGGCTCCAGTCACGGAGCCTGCAGAGCTGCGGACTTACCATCGTGGCCGGCATCGGAGCGTGGGGAGCGGTGGTGACTCGCTGCTGCGGCCCGACCACGTAGCTCGGAGGCTCCAGCTGCAGGTCCAGTGGACTGTCGGGACATCGGGAGCTCGCGGGTCCGGGTGGAGAGACCGCTTCCCGGAGCTCCCGCAACGCGACTTCTCTAGCCCGAGTCGGGGGGTTGGAACGACCCGGAGCGGGGCCGTACATCGCCCGGCGCGGCTTCATGGCCGTGGGACATTCCAGCGCCCGCCGGGGCTCCAACTTTGTGACATTTAGACCGGGAGCGGGGCCGTACATCGCCCCGGCACGGCCTAAAATGGCCGTGGGACTTATCATCGCCCGCCTGGGGCTTGGACATCGGGAGAAAAAATGGAGAACAGGGGAGAGAAAAGACTTTGCCTTCCATCACAGTGGGTCCACTGTGATGGATGTTTTTGTAAATTGAATTGTGTGTGTGTCTGTAGGATATTGTCTTTGTTTGTATGGCTGTGGAAACAGAGTTTCGTTTGAATGTGTTGGTGAACGATATATGGGGAGGGGACACAGTCCGTTAACCAGTCTTATTGCCTGTGGGAAGAAGCTGTGGAGCATCCTGCTGGTTTTGCAGCTGATGCTCCTGTACCTCTTCCATGCTGGAGTAACTCAGCGGGTCAGCCCTACACTCGCCACCCTCTGTGTGGAAAAGTTACCCCTCAGATTCCTGTGACATCATTAATGTTTTCAAATGTTTATGCAAATAGTAACAAGTTTTTTTTTTAAGTAGATGTAATTATTTCATCCATCATAGTTAATGAATGCTTTTGAATGTCAGCGATATTTTGAAGTCTTGACAGAGTTGACAGATGGCTTAGTGGGGGGAGGGTGTGGCCGTTTTGAAGTGAAAGGTTTTCCTGGTTGGTTGTATGTCAAGTTCCCCTAGGCTCATACTTGTAAGGCTTGGTAACATTGCAGGAGGCCACAGTTGGGCGCAAAGCTTCACTAGCAGGGCAGCACGGTGGCACAGCGGTGGAGTTGCTACCTTACAGCGAACTGGGTTCGATCCCGACCACGGGTGCTGCCTGTACGGAGTTTGTACGTTTTCCCCGTGACCACATGGGTTTGCTCTGAGATCTTCGGTTTCCTCCCACACGTACAGGTTTGTTGGTTAATTGGCTCGGCTTTGATTACTTGGTATAAGTGTAAATTGTCCCTGGTGTGCTTAGGCTTGTAATGTGCAGGGATCGCTGGCCAGCATGGACTCGGTGGGCCGACGGGCGCTTTAAGTCTAAACTAAACTAAAGTAGGGTACAGGATGCTCTTGTCATATTTTTCTCCATGGAGGGCAGGGAGATGAGGGGTGATCTTATAGAGGCGCATAAAATCATGAGAGGAATAGATCGGGTAGATGCACAGAGTCTCTTGCCCAGAGTAGGTGAATCGAGGACCAGAGGACGGAGGTTTAAGGTGAAGGGGGAAAGATTTAATAGGAATCTGAGCGGTAACCTTTTCACACAGAGGGTGGTGGGTGTATGGAACAAGCTGCCAGAGGAGGTAGTTGAAGCTGGGACTATCCCAACATTATAGGAACAGTTAGACAGGTACATGGATAGGATAGGTTTGGAGGGATGTGGACCAACGCGGGCAGGTGGGACTAGTGTAGCTGGGACATGTTGGTCGGTGTGGGCGAGTTGGGCCAAAGGGCCTGTTTCCACTCTGTATCTCTCGATGACTCTAAGATAATAAGTTTATGACTCGATGATAGATGCATTAGGTTTCGAAGAACTGCATATTTCAACGGTGAAGTCAACGATAGAAGCCTTTCAGGAAATTCCTGGTCATATTCTCATTGCCCTTGATGAATAGAAATACATTTCCGTATCTAATGGAATATTCTCTAATTTCAAGTAACCCTTGTGTTCTCTCTCTCTCCGTGCCATCCCCACCGTAGACGCCCTATGAGTTTCACTGTCAATAGGCACAAAATGCTGGAGTAACTCAGCGGGACAGGCAGCATCTCTGTAGAGAAGGAATGGGTGATGTTTCGGGTCGAGACCCTTCATCAGGCTAAAGGGCCTGCCCCACTTGGGTGTCATTTGCGCGTCATTTATGCGACATCATTTACGCGTCACGTTGCACGACACGCACGTCGTGATGCGAGCATGGTGCGCATTACGCGCGCATGGTGCGTGGTGAAATAGAACCAACGCGGTCACACGCGGCGCCCCAGGATTTCGGGGCGTACAAAATCTTTGCGCGCCATCTGCGTGACCCGCAAATGACGCGCAAGTGGGACAGGCCCTTTAGAGTCAGGGAGAGGAAAACTAGAGGTATGGGAAGGTAGATGAATGAATCAGAAATGGTGGAGCCCACAATGGTCCATTGTTGGCTTGGAGCGAGGTGATAATGAATACGATACGATTAAATTTTATTCACCCCGGAGGGAAATTGTCTGCCGACAGATGAATAAAGTTCATGAATACAAATGGTGAAATTAGCAAGAGGATTAGCATGGGGGGAGGGACGGAGAGGGAGGGAATTCAAGGGTTACGAAGTTAGGGAAATCAATTATTATGCTGCTGGGTTGCAAGCGATACAGCGTGGAAACAGGCTCATCGAGCCCTCCCCAACCATAACTAGTTCTATGTTATTCCGCTTTTGCGTCCACTCCCTGAACACCAGGGGCAATTTTTAAAGAGCACAGAGTATAAATGTGGAGGAGAGAACTGCAGATGCTGGTTTAAATCGAAGACAGACACAAATAGCTGGAGTAACTCAGCGGGACAGGCAGCATCTCTGGAGAGAAGGAATGGGTGATATTTCGGGTCGAGACTGGTTCTCTGGTTCTTGATTTCCCTTTACTCTGCGTAAAAGACTGCGATGAAGGGTCTCGAACCGAAACGTCAATCATTCCTTCTCTCCAGAGATGCCGTCCGACCTGTTGAATGACTCCGTGTTTCAGAAGGAACTGCAGATGCTGGAAAATCGAAGGTAGGCAAAAATGCTGGAGAAACTCAGCGGGTGAGGCAGCATCATCGATAGAAACATAGAAACATAGAAAGTAGGTGCAGGAGTAGGCCATTCGGCCCTTCGAGCCTGCACCGCCATTCAATATGATCATGGCTGATCATCCAACTCAGTATCCTGTACCTGCCTTCTCTCCATACCTCCTGATCCCTTTAGCCACAAGGGCCACATCTAACTCCCTCTTAAATATAGCCAACGAACTGGCCTCAACTATCTTCTGTGGCAGAGAATTCCACAGATTCACCACTCTCTGTGTGAAAAATGTTTTCCTCATCTCGGTCCTAAAAGATTTCCCCCTAATCCTTAAACTGTGACCCCTTGTTCTGGACTTCCCCAACATCGGGAACAATCTTCCTGCATCTAGCCTGTCCAACCCATTGAGAATTTTGTAAGTTGCTGCCTCAGCCGCTGAGTTTCTCCAGCATTTTTGTCTACATGATGAATTTTTCAATTTTTTTTCAATTCTTTTATTTATTAGAAGCAAATGCACAAAAATAGAACCAACGGCATATGAAATAATACAGTTATTGTACAGCTTAAATTTTAACTTTTAGCTATAGTTAGAAAAAAAGCAAGAAAGAGAAAAAGTGAAATGTACAAAGATAGAACCACTCAAAGTGGTGAAAGAAAGAAGAAAGGAATACTCAAATCCTGGATAAACGCTCCTATACCAACAATAAATATGTGGATTTCAAATATGTTCGAAACATTACACCTGGAAGATATGAGACTCCTCCTTGCAGGCAAAGCAGACCACTTCCAAAAGGCGTGGTCTGCATTTATTGACTTACTACAAGTATAAGGTGCAACAATAATTTAAAAAATACAGGATCTGGTAACGGGGGGATGAAAAATATGAAGTTGGCATATCCCTTTTTGCGTGTTTTTTTTATAATAGACCAACTGTTTTTCTTTCTTTTCTAGGGTCTATTTCTTAACTTTCTTCTCTAACTCTTTCTCTAATGGGCTTTTTTTTTCCAACACTCTATCGCACTATCATGACTCTCTTTCACTTTCTTTACTTCCTTTATTTCTATCTTTCTTAAAGCTCAAAAAATGAAGGGGTACAACAAATGTAATAAGATATATGTGGCGTGTACTACTGTAACTTATTGTACTTGTAAAAATAAAAAAGAAAAAAAAAAGAAAAAGAGAAAGAGAGAAAGAGAAAGAAAGAAAAAAGTGGTGATATACCTGCCTTGCATTCCTCCCCACCCATCACCCAACCTGTAATTAGATTTAACTCCAAAGTTGTGTTGCACCATACTATCCTTGTAATAAATCAATGAATGGTGTCCAGGTCTTCGAAAAATGATCTGGTTTTTCAGCTAAACTTACAAAATTCTTAAGGGTTGGACAGGCTAGATGCAGGAAGATTGTTCCCGATGTTGGGGAAGTCCAGGACAAGGGGTCACAGCTTAAGGATAAGGGGGAAATCCTTTAGGACCGAGATGAGAAAAACATTTTTCACACAGAGAGTGGTGAATCTCTGGAATTCTCTGCCACAGAAGGTAGTTGAGGCCACAGTTCATTGGCTATATTTAAGAGGGAGTTAGATGTGGCCCTTGTGGCTAAAGGGATCAGGGGGTATGGAGAGAAGGCAGGGATGGGATACTGAGTTGGATGATCAGCCATGATCATATTGAATGGCGGTGCAGGCTCGAAGGGCCGAATGGCCTACTCCTGCACCTATTTTCTATGTTTCTATGTTTCTAAGTCTAATATTTTCCGTTTTCCTGTCTAGATGTGTCAAGTCTACCTGTTGAATGACACCAGCATTTTGTGTCTATCTTCGATTTGAACCAGCACATCTTTGGAATGTGAGAAGAAATTTGTCACAGTGAGAACGTGCAAACTCCACACAGACAGCACCCGAGGTCTGGATGGAGCTCGGGTCTCTGCCGCTGTAAGGCAGTGTCACCCCGCCTCCCCACCACATCCCTTGTTACCTGTATCCTTGGGTTGTTGGGGCTGTGTCCCGAATGCTTGTCCCATCCTCTCCGCCGAAACTGCAACCTCACGCTTTGCGTTCCGTTGGGATCAAAGACCGAGTCGCCACTTGGGATGGGAATGTCGAGGAATTCCGGCGGGCAGGCTGGATACCTCGTGTCCAGGATCTCACTTATCACATGATAACCTGCGCAAGCGAGGAAAAAGCAAGTCAATAATGGCGGCACTGTGGCGCAGCGGTAGAGCTGCTGCCTTGCAGCGCCGGAGACCCGGGTTCGATCCCGACCACGGGTGCTGCCTGTACGGAGTTTCTACGTTTTCCCCGTGACCACATGGGTTTGCTCCGAGATCTTCGGTTTCTTTCCACACGTACAGGTTTGTTGGTTAATTGGCTCGGCTTTGATTACTTGGTATAAGTGTAAATTGTCCCTGGTGTGCTTAGGCTTGTAATGTGCAGGGATCGCTGGCCAGCATGGACTCGGTGGGCCGAAGGGCGCTTTAAGTCTAAACTAAACTAAAGTAGGGTACAGGATGCCCTTGTCATATTTTTCTCCATGGAGGGCAGGAGGATGAGGGGTGATCTTATAGAGGTGCATAAAATCATGAGAGGAATAGATCGGGTAGATGCACAGAGTCTCTTGCCCAGAGTAGGTGAATCGAGGACCAGAGGATGAAGGTTTAAGGTGAAGGGGGAAAGATTTAATAGGAATCTGAGCGGTAACCTTTTCACACAAAGGGTGGTGGGTGTATGGAACAAGCTGCCAGAGGAGGTAGTTGAAGCTGGGACTATCCCAACATTATAGGAACAGTTAGACAGGTACATGGATAGGATAGGTTTGGAGGGATGTGGACCAACGCGGGCAGGTGGGACTAGTGTAGCTGGGACATGTTGGCCGGTGTGGGTGAGTTGGGCCAAAGGGCCTGTTTCCACTCTGTATCTCTCGATGACTCTAAGATAATAAGTTCATGACTCGATGATGGATGCATTAGGTTTCGAAGAACTGCATATTTCAACGTTGAAGTCAACGATAGAAGCCTTTGAGTAAATTCCTGGTCATATTCTCATTGCCCTTGATGAATAGAAATACATTTCCGTATATAATGGAATATTCTCTAATTTCAAGTAACCCTTGTGTTCTCTCGGGTTCGATCCCGACTACGGGTGCTGTCTGTACGGAGTTTGCACGTTCTCCCCGTGACCTGCGTGGGTTTTCTCTGAGATGTTCGGTTTCCTCCCACACTCCAAAGACGTACAGATCTGTAGGTTAATTGGCTTGGTCTAAATGTAAATTGTCCCTAGTGTGTGTAGGATAGTGTTAGTGTGCAGGGATCGCTGGTCGGTGCGGACTCGGTGGGCCGAATGGCCTGTTTCCACGCTGTATCTCTAAACTAAACTAAATGGTAGCTTAACCCTGTCACCTCTCATTAAAAAGCACAACAGTGAATGGTTGCTTAAGCAGTAACAAATCCCACATTCTCACGCACTCCAGAAAGATGCCTCTCCTAAATGTTTTACTCAAATTTTTTTGCATCGGTCCGTTGGGGGCAGTGGGATGTCAGGAGCGCCGATCTCTGATCTCCAGGTGACCTCTGCCCTCTGCCTTTGGATGGGGCAAGATGAGTTGGTAGTTCAGTCAGATTAGTTCAACCCGATCACAAGAGGTTAGTGATGGCAACCAAAGATGACTTCCTCCCATCTAGACTTTCTCATAGACCACTCCTACCTTAGCCCAATACGTGGACTTCCGTCAAGCACAGAAAGTGGAATCAGCTGAGAGTTTAGAGATACAGCAGGGAGACAGACCCTTCGGCCCATCGAGTCCTCGCCCACCATCGAGCACCCGTTCCCACTAGTCCTTTGCCAACCAATCTTCCCATCCACTCCACACAGACTATGGGCAATTGACCTCCAAACCTGCACATCTTCGGAATGTGGGAGGAAACCGGGACACCCGGAGAAAAGCCCACGCGGGTCACGGGGGGAGAACGTATAAACTCCGCGCGGGCAGCGCCTCTAGTCAGGATCGAACGTGGGTCTCTGGATCTGAGAGGTAGCTTCTCTACCACTGCGCCTAAGTCAGAACAATTGCACTACTACGACTGTAGGTACATATATATATTTATTGCTCACTATTCTATGTTCGCTCTTCTGGGGGAGATGCTAACTGCATTCCGTTGTCTATGTACTGTACACTGGACAATGACAATAAATTTGAATCTGAATCTGAATCTGAATCTGAGAACATGCACATCAGGGACACCAACAAGACGGAATAAACTCAAGATTTCCTCTGGTCAGCAAGTGTGCAAACATAATAAGTATTCCTGTGAAGATATTGCTGCCACTTACAATGTAAATGCATTTTTTTTTTTGGCTGCCCTGAATTCATTATAGTTGTGGCATAGAAAACGCTCCTCACCGAAGAAAACGCTTAACACAGTGCTGTTCTTGAGAGACTGCAATCCCGAAGATCCATTGGCGATTATATTGCTGATAACTCGGGCATTTGGCACCTCAGGCTCTTTCAAAGCCTGATAAACGCCATCGGCATATCTGGCAGGCATCAGACGCATGAACGGAGAACCTGCAAATGAAACACATCTTCAGGCATTCATCACGGAAAATGGAATGCCTACTTTCATTGAGGCTTGACCAGAGTGGATGTAGCGGATGCGAAAAGCCCCATGGTACCATTCCAAAAGACACTGCTTAGTAATGGGTGATGTAAACCTTTCCTGCTCAGCTGATTTTCTGACGAGATACTAGAAACATAGAAACATAGACAATAGGTGCAGGAGGAGGCCATTCGGCCCTTCGAGCCAGCACCGCCATTCATTGTGATCATCTCCTATCAATAACCCGTGCCTGCCTTCTCCCCATATCCCTTGACTCCACTAGCCCCTAGAGCTCTATCTAACTCTCTCTTAAATCCATCCAGTGACTTGGCCTCCACTGCCCTCTGTGGCAGGGAATTCCACAAATTCACAACTCTCTGGGAGAAAAAGTTTTTTCTCACCTCAGTCTTAAATGCCCTTTATTCTAAGACTGTGTGGCCCCTGGTTCTGGACTTGCCCAACATTAGGAAATTTTTTCCTGCATCTAGCTTGTCCAGTCCATTTATAATTGTATATGTTTCTATAAGATATCCCCTCATCCTTCTAAACTCCAGTGAATACAAGCCTAGTCTTTTCAATCTTTCCTCATATGACAGTCCCGCCTTCCCAGGGATCAATCTCGTGAACCTACGCTGCACTGCCTCAATCACAAGGATGTCCTTGATATTAGTGACTCACCTAAATGTTCGCTAATACATAAACTGAGGAAATAAAACATGATTTTTATAGGTGAGGCTAACACTAAAAACTGTTGTCGTATTAGTTCTAGACTATTACACTGTTGAGTCTCATTGTCTGAAACTCATTTTCATCTAGCCCACAGCTGTTTCCTTTGTCATCGTAACTTTTTTGCTTGTCTTTCATTCATTTATAGACAATAGACAATAAGTGCAGGAGTAGGCCATTCGGCCCTTCGAGCCAGCACCACCATTCAATGTGATCATGGCTGATCATCCCCAATCAGTACCCCGTTCCTGCCTTCTCCCCATATCCCCTAACTCCGCTATCTTTAAGAACCCTACCTAGCTCTCTCTTGAAAGTATCCAAAGAACCGGCCTCCACCACCCTCTGAGGCAGAGAATTCCACAGACTCACCACTCTCTGTGTGAAAAAGTGTTTCCTAGTCTCTGTTCTAAATGGCTTACCCCTTATTCTTAAATGTTCTATATCTCTCTACATCACTGTCTATATCTGTTTTTTTCCTTTCCCCTGACTCTCAGCCTGAAGAAGGGTTTTGGGCCGAAACGTTGCCTATCTCCTTCGCTCCATAGATGCTGCTGCACCCGCTGAGTTTCTCCAGCATTTTTGTGTACCTTCTATTTTCCAGCATCTGCAGTCCCTTCTTAAACATGCTGTCAGACCCACTGAGTTACTCCAGATTTTTGTGTTTAACTTCGGATTAAAGCAGCGTCTGCTGTTCCTTCCTCCACTAAAGATATTAAATAGGTCTCTTACCAGCCGAGCCTCGTTGATGATGGGCGAGGTTGTTGAACCACCCGTCGTATCTCTGAATTTCCCAGTTGATATTATTTTGGGCATCTGAGGGAGAATAAGAGAGTTAAGGACCTGTCTCACTTTCCCGAGTTATTCACAAATTCTCCCGAGGTTTCAAACTCGCAGAATGTTCGTAACGAGTCCGTAAGAGTCCGTGGATATATCGTAGCCGCTCGTTACGCCAGTCCTAGGTACTCGGGGCTATTTTTCTACTCGTGGACATTTTTCATCAAAACATCTTGAAACGGAGACAAGGAAACACTTTTTCTCACAGAGAGTGGTGAGTCTGTGGAATTCTCTGCTGCAGAGGGCGGTGGAGGCAGGTTCTCTGGATGCTTTCAAGAGAGAGCTAGATAGGGCTCTTGAAAATAGCGGAGTCAGGGAATATGGGGAGAAGGCAGGAGCGGGGTACTGATTGTGCATGATAAGCCATGATCACAGTGAATGGCGGTGCTGGCTCGAAGGGCCGAATGGCCTACTCCTGCACCTATTGTCTATTGTCCTGACTTTCCTGATGCCCCGAGTACCTACGGCGGGCAAAACGAGCGCGACGATATATCCACGGGCTCCTAGGGACTCGTTACGAACATTGTGTTTTTGATTTTCTGTTTTTGGATTGAATTCTGTTTTTAATTTGTGTCTCTGTGATGTCTTTATTACTTGTTATATTCCGATTATATGTTATTCCGACTACTATGTAAGGTGTCCTTGAGATGTCTGGAAGGCGCCCATTAAATAAAATGTATTATTATTATTATTATTCTACAAGTTTGAAAACTCGGGAGAATTGGTGAATAACTCGGGGAAAGTGGGACAGGCCCTTTATGAATGGGTGAACTGATCAGATGAATAAACCATGCATGAAGAAAATATAATTGATTAGTAATATCTGTTCATGAAGAAAAGCAATTCAAATCAGAATGTACTTCACAGGGTGGAGAACACAGGGAAAGATGGGTGTCGATGTTAAAACTGGATATGGATCTCATGCAGGTGGAGGAGATTAGTTTCACTTGACTTTAGGTTCAGCACGGACATTGCGGGCCAAATGGCCTGTTCCTCTGCTGTCCTGCTTTATGTTCTATGTATCTAAAATAGGAGGAAGTAAAACTTATTTTCACAGTGAGTGACTCAGTTGAATCAGCGCTTGTTCTCATGTGGAGAATCTCTTGAGAAGCGACGGCATCAAGGTTGAAAAATAAACAGTTCAGAGGCTTAATCCAGGTGTTGTACCAACAATGGTATTGGTCTTGGGATAGAAGTCAAGGCAAGTCAAGTCACTTTTATTTCTATAGCACATTTAAAAAACAACTCTCGTTGGCCAAAGTGTTTTACATTGGTGGAGGTACTAATGTTATACAACAGTGGTTCATAGATTAAATACATACATAAATACATACATATGGCCCTCCCTCAGATGACGTCAAGAAAGGCTTGGGAGTACGGATGAGTTTTTAGTCTCGACTTAAAGGAGTTGATGGAGGGGCAGTTCTGATAGAAACATAGAAACATAGAAAATAGGTGCAGCAGTAGGCCATTCGTCCCTTCGAGCCTGCACCGCCATTCAACATGATCATGGCTGATCATCCAACTCAGTATCCCGTACCTGCCTTCTCTCCATACCCCCTGGGGATGGGAAGAGGGATGCTGTTCCACAGTCTAGGAGATGCAACTTGAGCTTATGCCTAGACCGGGCCTTTGCAAGAAATTAGTCTTGTATTGTGAGCCAGACTTCCAGTGTCGATGTTAAAACACTGCTTCTGAAATGTATGTGCGAATGGTATGTTAGCTTTCATAGCAAAAGGATTTGAGTATAGGAGCAGGGAGGTTCTACTGCAGTTGTACAGGGTCTTGGTGAGACCACACCTGGAGTATTGCGTACAGTTTTGGTCACCAAATCTGAGGAAGGACATTATTGCCATAGAGGGAGTGCAGAGAAGGTTCACCAGACTGATTCCTGGGATATCAGGACTGTCTTATGAAGAAAGACTGGATAGACTTGGTTTATACTCTCTAGAATTTAGGAGATTGAGAGGGGATCTTATAGAAACTTACAAAATTCTTAAGGGGTTGGACAGGCTAGATGCAGGAAGATTGCTCCCGATGTTGGGGAAGTCCAGGACAAGGGGTCACAGCTTAAGGATAAGGGAGAAATCCTTTAAAACCGAGATGAGAAGAACTTTTTTCACACAGAGAGTGGTGAATCTATGGAATTCTCTGCCACAGAGGGTAGTCGAGGCCAGTTCATTGGCTATATTTAAGAGGGAGTTAGATGTGGCCCTTGTGGCTAAGGGGATCAGAGGGTATGGAGAGAAGGCAGGTACGGGATACTGAGTTGGATGATCAGCCATGATCACATTGAATGGCGGTGCAGGCTCGAAGGGCCGAATGGCCTACTCCTGCACCTAATTTCTATGTTTCTATGTTTCTATGTAGTGTCTCTGAGCTCAATGTGCGAACGTTACCACAGAGAGAGCCTTGTAGTTATAACGGTAGATTCAATTGTCCAAGTTGCATCTGATTGCGACACCTCTTTATATCCCCGCAGGTGGATTTGAAATAGCCCCACGGTACCATTCCAAAATACTCTGCACCCATTACCAATTTGTCGGCAATACTTTCATTCACAACCATTCAGTAGCTCCTTATTCAACTTTAATTTTGCGAGAGGATGTTTTCAATAGTGGGAGAGTCTAGAACCAGAGGCCACAACCTCAGGATAAAGGACGTACCTTTAGAAAGGGGATGAGAAGGACTTTCTTCCATCAGAGGGTGGTGAATCTGTGGAATTCATTGCCGGCAGTGAAGGCCAAGTCAATCATGGATATTTTTAAGGTGAAGAGGGACAGATTCTTGATTAGTACGGGCTTCAGGGGTTATGGGGAGAAGGCAGGAGAATGGGGTTAGGAGGGAGAGATAGATCAGCCGTGATTGAATGGCGGAGTACACAATGGGCCGAATGGCCTTATTCTGCTCCTGGAACGTAGGTACTTATGTTCTGGATAAAGAACCAATGTTACTTACTGACGAGGGTAAGATGGGGGATGTGAAACCAGACCGAGGTCACCAGTGTCCAGATGGTTGCCCGAGACATGTCCTTTTCGGGATCTAACACTCTCACTTCTGTTTCTGAATTGTTCCGTTTCAATCACAAATGATCCACGGGAATCCTGACGAGGTAACAAGTTACAAATAGTTTACAAAACTAATCTCAGACTATTGAGTCTGTCTGAAGAAGGGTCTCGACCCGAAACGCCACCTATTCCTTCGCTCCATAGATTCTGCCTCAGTTTCTCCAGCATTTTTATCTCCCCAGACTATTGATAATCAGTTGCCAATAAAAATACTTTCCTTCCCAGCAACCTTGTTGCTGCTGCGCCCGCTGAGTTTCCCCAGCAATTGTGTGTGCCTTTGTTATGACCTTGTTATGAGATGGTTGCAAATCATGTTCTCATGCATCCCATCAAATCCATGCTAACGCCCAGAGAATTCCCATCTATCCTATTAGTCATAGTCATAGTCATAGTCATAGTCATTGAAACAGGCCACCTGTACTACTTGCCCACACCAGCCAACATGTCTCATCTACATTAGTCCCACTTGCCTGCAGTTGGCCCATATCCCTCTAAACCTAACCTATTTTAAATGTTTATTAAACATTTTAGTTTAGTTTAGTTTATTTGTCATGTGTACCGAGTTGCAGTGAAAAGCTTGTCTTTAGTCAGTGGAAAGACAATACATGATTACAATTGAGCAATTTACAGTGTATAGATAGGTACATGATAAGGGAGCAATGTTTATTATAACCATATAACCATATAACAATTACAGCATGGAAACAGGCCATCTCGGCACTTCTAGTCCGTGCCGAACACTTATGCCCCTGTCCCACTTAGGAAACCTGAACGGAAACCTCTGGAGACTTTGCGCCCCGCCCAAGGTTTCCGTGCGGTTCCCGGAGGTTTTTGTCAGTCTCCCTACCTGCTTCCACTACCTGCAACCTCCGGCAACCACCTGCAACCTCCGGGAACCGCACGGAAACCTTGGGTGGGGCGCAAAGTCTCCAGAGGTTTCTGTTCAGGTTTCCTAAGTGGGACAGGGGCATTACTCTCACCTAGGCCCATCCACCTGCACTCAGACCATAACCCTCCATTCCTTTCCCATCCATACACCTATCCAATTTATTTTTAAATGATAAAATCGAACCTGCCTCCACCATTTCCACTGGAAGCTCATTCCACACAGCTACCACTCTCTGAGTAAAGAAGTTCCCCCTCATGTTGCCCCTAAACTTTTGTCCCTTAATTCTCAAATTGCAAGGTAAAGCCAGCAAAGTCTAATCAAGGATAGTTCCAGGGTCACCAATGAGGTAGATAGTAGTTCAGGACTGCTCTCTGGTTGTGGTAGGATGGTTCAGTTGCCTGATAACAGCTGGGAAGAAACTGTCCCTGAATCTGGAGGTGTGCGTTTTCACACTTCTGTACCTTTTGCCTGATGGGAGAGGGGGGAAGAGGGAGTGGCCAGGGTGCGACATGTCCTTGATTATGTTGCTGGCCTTGCCGAGGCAGCATGAGGTATAAATGGAGTCGATACAATGGAGTTTAAGAAGGAACTGCAGATGCTGGAAAATCGAAAGTAGACAAAAATGCTGGAGAAACTCAGCGGGTGCAGCAGCATCTATGGAACGAAGGAAATAGGCAACGTTTCGGGCCGAAACCCTGAAGGAAATAAGCAAAGTTTCGGGCTGAAACCCTGAAGGAAATAGGCAACGTTTCGGGTCGAAACCCTTCCGGGTTTCGGCCCGAAACGTTGCCTATTTCCTTTGCTCCATAGATGCTGCTGCACCCGCTGAGTTTCTCCAACATTTTTGTGTACCTTCGATTTTCCAGCATCTGCAGTTCCTTCTTAAACATAGATCATGACATGCTTGAAAATAGGCTTATTTAATGCATTATGAATCAGTGCAAATTAGTCCGCATTTCAGCAGGACCTGGTTTCACTTTTCCTAAGCTCAAAAGTGATAGGAGCAGAATTAGGCCATTCAGCCCATCGAGTCTAAGTAAGTAGGTTTATTGGCGTTGCCTATTTCCTTTGCTCCATAGATGCTGCTGCACCCGCTGAGTTTCTCCAGCATTTTTGTCTACCTTCGATTTTCCCAGCATCTGCAGTTCCTTCTTAAAGATATTGGGGTTATTAGGATGTTCTATTAATGGCCAAAACAACTTTTATTAATTTTCCACATCCGGAGTAGTGCCAATGTTGTGAGTGGTCGGAATTACAGTCCTTTTGAAACCGTTTCTGGATCCACCCTATCCTCCCCTGCGAATGCTGTTCGACCTGCTGAGTCTATCCAGTCCCATCCATTGTGTAGCTGATCTCCCTAGGTCAAGTTACTGCCTTGGGGACCTCGCTGGTACATTCCAGTAAACCTTGACATTAAAACACTAAGTGCCGGAGGAACTCAGCGAGTCGGGCAGCAACTGTGTGTGGGAGGGAGGGGAACATCGTCTTATCCACTCCCTCCACAGATGCTGCCTCACCCGTCCAGACCTTTCTTCAGACCAAACTAATTCCCATGTGAAGCGCTTTGGTAAGTTGTTGTTATGTCAATAGGATTATCTTGTTATTAGTGATTTCAGAGAGCGAAGGCGTTGGACTTCCTTCAACTAATGTCTGTGCATCCGTGGAGGGAGTGGATAGAGGGTGTTCCGGGAAAACAACCCCCCCACCCCCTCCCTCCCTCCCACACACAGATGCTGCCTTTGACCCGCTGAGATCCTCCAGCACTTATATTCTTTTTACTCAGGAGTCCAGCACCTGCAGTTTCTTTTGTGACTACTTTCCAAGGACACCTCCCTTGTCTTTCATACGCGATCTATTCCCCGCTACACGTCCTCAAGACTTAACGAGAGGATTCAAACAGGCTGTGTGGAGATGGTTTGAGCGAGGAATACTGGGGGAACTCAGTGGGCCAGTCAGCATCTGCCGAGGGAAAAGACAGATAGATTCCTGGCCCCAAACATCGGGGGTCCATTCCCTCCAGAGATGCTGCCTCTGCCTGACCCGCTGAGTTACTCCATCGCTTTGTGCTCGACGCAAGATTCTAACACCTGCAGTTCGGGATCGGGCCCCTTCCTCAGACTGCGTTGAGTTAAAGTAAAAGTGATTATATCTAACTCTCAGGTGGACAAAAATGCTGGAGAAACTTAGTGGTTGAGGCAGCATCTACGTTTCGGGTCGAGACCCTTCTTCAGACCAATCTAATTCTCATGTCAAGCGCTTTGGTAAGTTGTTGTTATGTCAATATGATTATTTTGTTATCGCCATTAACCTGCCTTTAGGAATTTCAGAGAGCGAAGGCGTTGTACTTCCTTCAACTGATGTCTGACCCGTGTGTCAAAGGAACTACAGATGCTGGTTTAAACCGAAGATAGACACAAAAAGCTGGCGTAACTCAGCGGGACAGGCAGCGTCTCTGGAGAGAAGGAATGGGTGATGTTTGGGGTCGAGGCCAGTCTGAAGAAGGGTCTCCACCCGAAACGTCACCTGTTCCTTCTCTCCGGAGATGCTGTCTGTCCCGCTGAGTTACTCCAGCATTTGTGTGTCTATCTTCTGTGCAAACTGTGGATGGGTTGAAACTTACTGGTTAATTTACATAGAAACATAGAAAATAGGTGCAGGAGGAGGCCGTTCGGCCCTTCGTGCCAGCACCGCCATTCATTGTGATCATGGCTGATCGTCCCGAATCAATAACCCGTGCCTGCCTTCTCCCCATATCCCTTGATTCCACTAGCCCCTAGAGCTTTATCTAACTCTCTCTTAAATCCATCTGGCCTCCACTGCCCTCTGTGGCAGGGAATTCCACAATTTGCCCTGAAACTTCACAATTCCCTGTAACACAGCGCTGGAACCTGTAGAGGTGAAACAGACAGGAGACTGCAGATGCTGGAATCACAGCAACAACAAATAAACTCAAACTGCTGAGGAATTGTCCAGACCCAAAACGTCGCCTGTCCCACCCCCCCCCCCCTCCCCACCCCCCCCCCCCCCCCTCCGCGAATGCTAACTGTTTCTTAAATGTTGGGATAGTCCCAGCCTCAACTGCCTCATCTGGCAGCTCGTTCCATACACCCACCGCCATTTGTGTGAAAAAGTTACCCCTCAGATTATTTGCCCCTTCACCTTGAACCCATGTCCTCTGGTCCTCGATTCCCCTACTCTGGGCAAGAGACTCCGCGTCTACACGATCTCTTCCTCTCGCCCTGTCTGTTGCTTTATGCTCTAGATATGACAATCCAATCCAATCAGAAATTGCAAGCGCTTACGCAATGAAAGGCTAGCAATAGAGACGGGCGGGTACAAGGAACGGCAAGTGCTGGTCCACAAACAAAAGATATGAAGTGCTGGAGTAACTCAGTGGGTTAATTAGGCAGCATTTCTGGAGAACATGGGCAGATGATGTTTCGGGTCGGGGCCCTTCTTAAGACTGGAAGGGAACGTTTCTTCCAACGCCAATCGCCAGTAACTATTGTAACTAGACTCAAAAAGCTGGAGTAACTCAGCGGGTCAGGCAGCATCTCTGGGGAGAAGGAACGGGTGGCGTTTCTGGTCGAGACCCTTCTTCAGACCCGAAACGTCGCCTATCCATTTTCTCCAGCGATGCTGCCTGTCCCGCTGAGTTACTCCGGCATTTTGTGTCTCTCTTCGGTTTAAACCAGCATCTACAGCTCCTTCCTACAGTCAACTATTGCAGCTATCACACGACTCCACACCGCGACCGTCTCGGCTCAACGCGACCACGAGGTCGCGTAATTTGCGTGCCAAGGACACGTAAGTGGGACAGGCCCTTACCTCTAGCGCCGGACACCGCAAGACCAATCTGCAACAGGCCCGTCTCATCTACAGCACAGTGACAACCGACAAAAGTTGAAGCTAAAGAATTTGACCTATTACATGCAACATACGAACTAGTTATTCCAGATACGACAGGCGGGGATTTGAAATCAGTTTACGCATTTGCTTTGTGTCGGGAGGAACTACAAATGCTGGTTTACACCCAAGGTAGACGCGTCTGTATCTGTCAAGCCCCTGTCCCACTTGCGTGTTACGCGACGCCTTGGTCGCGTTGAAGCGCGACGGTCGCGCGAAGGTCGCGTGCGATTCCTACACGCCAAAGCATCCGCGCAGACAAACACAAAATGCTGGAGTAACTCAGCGGGGCAGGCAGCATCTCTGGAGAGAAGGAACAGGTGATGTTTCGGGTCGAGACCCTTCGTCAGATTTCAATCTTCCCGGATCACCCGTTCCCGCGAGTCGTGATTCTCAGTCTGAAGAAGGGTCTCGACCCCAAACGTCACCCATTCCCTCTCCCCAGAGATGCTGCCCGTCCCGCTGAGTTACTCCAGCATTTTGTGTCTGCCTGCGCGGATGCTTTGGAAACTGAGATATGTTGCAATATTTTTGCCACCTGACCCGCTGAGTTACTCCAGCACCTTCTACTTTGCTCAAGATCTCGCCCCATTCCCCCACACAAACGCTGCCCCACCCGCCGAGTAACTCCAGCACTTTATGTCCCCTTTGGCAAGTCAGCATATGCAGTTCCTCGTGTCATCTGGCGCCTGCGATATCTTGGGAGATATTTGAATCCTGATTCCTTCTCTGTAACTTTTACTGATAATAAGAACAATATTTTATACGTAGACCGCGAACTACCGTAACTCAGCGGGACAGGCAGCATCTTTGGAGAAGGAATGTGTGATGCCTTGGGTCAAGACCCTTCTTCAGGCTGAAATTCACGGTCTATAGATTGTTGTCTGAAGAAGGGTCCCGACCTGAAACGTCGCCCATTCCTTCTCTCCAGAGATGCTGCCTGTCCCGCTGAGTTACTCCAGCTGTTTGTGTCTATCTTCGGTTTAAACTAAGTTCCCCCCCACAGCGATCTACATACAGTATTGTCCCCGGATCCCAGCTCCAGATTACGCGCTGTGTGTGAATCCTGGTCTAAGTACACCGGCGAAGTTCTTACCTGCAGCGCCGAGTTTCATCCGAGCTAGCGCATTGACAGGTGCCGCTGAGCGGAGACGAAGATACTCTTCAACATCCCTGGAGGAGGGTCGATGTTACGTGTGTAGGAGAATTTGCATCCGCTACCAGGAAGAAGACGATGACTCCAAAAATTCCCACTTTTAATTATTTACTGAATATCTGACGTAAATATTTGGGGCCAATCCGGATGAGTGGGAACCAACAGGGGGGTATAAATTGGATGGGTCTGCAGGCTGGGGACACTGCTTGCTAAGTTTCCTCGGCTTCTACATTTCGCCTTCGTGGTTCAAAGCGGGACCTGAACTCTGTGGCGACTCCAAACCAAACCAAACCTGGGTTAAGGTGAGTGGATCAGAACTCCATCACACACACACACACACACACACACACACACACACACACACAGACACACACAGACACACATAGACACACACACACATAGACTCACACACATAGACACACACACATAGACCCCCCCACACACACACACACACACACACACACACACACACACACACACACACACACACACACACACACACACACACACACACACTCATACACCCCCACACACACACACACATAGACACACACACACAGACACACACATAGGCACACACATAGATACATGCATAGACACACACATAGACACATGCATAGACACACATAGACACACACACACACACACACACACACAAAGACACACACACACACAGGCGCACATAGACACACACAAACACCCACACACATATAGACACACACCCACATAGGCACACACACACACACACACACACACACACATAGACACACACACACACACACACACACACACATACACACAGAGACACACATAGACACACACACACACACACCCACACACACACACACAGGATTGGAATTAAATTGTTGTGACATTTTCTTTTTGGAATTGTTAAATTCCTGGGAGTGAAAAATTAATTGAGAACCTACTCAAACTATCGAAAGTTCGTCACAAAATCACTGTCCATGTAAAAGATCAAAAGCTGAAAAAACACTGCAGATGGGAGACAAAGGACAGTATTTATTGGAAGCGGTGTGGTTTAGCACAATTTGAGAGCGAGGGAGTTGGTACATCGAAGTGTCCCTTTGGGCTGCGGCGAGCAATCCCTGGCAAGTGGTGACAATCCGCTCGACTGTCTCCTCGCTCTGTAAAATAATTTGATGTTGCAATCTGACAAAGGTTTTTCTGTTCAATAACAGAACACGAATTGTTTGATCGGATTTAAAGCAATGTTAACGGGAAATCTCTTTTTTTGGGCAAAACCCCAAAATGTAACGTGTTGGAAGGAACTGCAGATGCTGGTTTAAACTGAAGATAGACACAAAACGCTGGAGTAACTCAGCGGGACTGGCGGCATCTGTGGAGAGAGGGAATGGGTGACGTTTCGGATCGGGAGGGTCTCGACCCGAAATGTCACCCATTCCTTCTCTCCGGAGATGCTGCACGCCCCAAAATGTAACATATGTAATACGTTTGTAATATAAAAGGCAATATATTTTGCAAAACTCAGTGCGTGGCAAAATTACTGGGGGAAACACTATTCCTTGTGGTATACAAAAATGCTGGAGAAAATCAGCGGATGAGGCAGTATCTATGGCTTGTGGTACAATTTGATGCATGTATTTAGTGATTTGATTTGTAACCTATCTATTTTCTCTGGAGATGCTACCTGACCCGCTGTTACTCCAGTATTTCGTGTCTTTTCCTGTGTAAACCAACATCTGCAGTTCCTTGTTTCCAGATTTTGGTGCATATATATATATATATATATATATATTTAGCGTTTTTGTCCTATTTCAGACTTTCATCATCTTTTTAATGTCACATGAAAAATTGCGCCTCTCCGCCTGAAAATAACATTATCTTTTCTCCCTCCACACGACGCAGAAGCCTCAGCTATGACTTTATTCAACGGGATTGCTCCTTTTTACATCCACGAACGAACCGCGTTCGTCTTCGGCCTCACGCTGCTGGTGGTGATCCTCGTCTTCCTGGTCCTCGCCGCGACTTTCCTCATTATTCTCCCCGGGATCAGAGGGAGAGGGGTGAGTGAGACAAATCGCTCCTTCCTCAAGCGAGCCGGCTTCCAACCTGCAGTTATTACACCACCACCAGCCCACAGACACGGCATGTTTAGTTCTCTCAGTGTGTTGGCTGTATCGTAGTTCTTGTGCATCACAAGTACAACATGGCCCGAATCGCCGTCAAACATCATGTTTCCGCTCATATGTATATATCCCTTCGAGCCAGCACCACCATTCAATGTGATGATGGCTGATCATCCCCAATCAGTACCCCGTTCTTGCCCTCTCCCCATATCCCCTGACTCCGCTATTTTTAAGAGCCCTATCTAGCTCCCCCTTGAAAGTATCCAGAGAACCTGCCTCCACTAAGGCAGAGAATTCCACAGACTCACAACTCTCTGTGAGAAAAAGTGTTTCCTCGTCTCCGTTCTAAATGGCTTACTCCTTATTCTTAACAGAATCATTAATATATATGTGTGTGTTCGTGTGTATATAGGTGTATATGTATAGATGTATAAATAGGTATATATATCTATATCTATATAGATATATATATATGTTTGTGTATGTATAGGCGTATATATAAGGGTGTGTGTATGTATAAATATATATATATATATATATATACGTGTGTGTATGTGTATATATATATAAAATTATAAGAGATGGTGTGTATATATATATATATATATATATAATATTATATATATTTACACACCCTCATAATATATATATATATATTATGTATATATTATGAGGGTTTATGTATATATATATAAACTATCTCTTATAATTTTTATTTAGTCAACATTAATTTCCCAATTTAAAAATTAGTTTCATCTGTTAAAAGTACCGATGAAACGACATTACAACTGCCACAGAAAGTAGTTGAGGCCAGTTCATTGGCTATATTTAAGAGGGAGTTAGATGTGGCCCTTGTGGCTAAAGGGATCAGGGGGTATGGAGAGAAGGCAGGTACAGGATACTGAGTTGGATGATCAGCCATGATCATATTGATTGGCGGTGCAGGCTCGAAGGGCCGAATGGCCTACTCCTGCACCTATTTTCTATGTATCTATGTATCTATTATTTAGCTTCCCATCGCTAATTAATGATGAAACGATTGTTTAATTCGATCGGTGAAATTCTGTTTTGACCAAAGAAAACTTGTTTCCATTTTGTGAGCTTCTTTTTCTCTTTTCTCGCAGAGAATCTATTCGTTCTGCAGAGTCATCCTAAGCCTGCTGGTTGGAGTGATAATTGTTGGTATGTAATAATAATAATAATAAATTTTATATTTAATGGGCGCCTTTCATACAAAATCTCAAGGACACCTTTCATAGTAATCGGAATAAAAACATATAATCGGAGTAAAACAAGTAATTAAAGACATCACAATGACACAAATTAAAAACAGAATTCAATCCAAAAACAGAAAATCAAAAACACAGTGTGAAGAGAGAGCAGCGGCAACCAATTCGTGCCAGCGTCCACTCTCCCTTCACGGCAGCCATCTTGGACACAGACCTACAAGACTAGTTAGACAAAAAAAAAATCATCCCCCCACAGTGGATAGCACTGTTGAGGAAGGCACAATGTCCAGTCCCCACCCCATGTTCACCCCAAAGTCAGGCCTATTGAGGCCACCGCAATTGCCTCTACGGAGGCCCGATGTCCCTGGCCGTTCTCACCGGGTGGTCTTGCCCCGGCGTCGGGAGAGTCCTTTCGGCGGCTGGGCCACTTGGAACGGCCGCTTCTTGGTTGGAGCCCGCGGCTGCCGAAGCCGACAAGGCCGCGCCGGTTTGGCGCTCCTAGGCTCCAGATGAAAAAGTCGGCGCCCGCTCTCGTCACTGCCGCCTTGCCGCCTCTACGCACGCCGCCTCTCCGCTCCGCAAACCCGCAGCCCGGAGATGTTGCTCACGGCGGTCCAGCTCGCCAGAGCTCCAGCGCGGCGACCCAGGCAAGGCATCGCCCGCTCCGCTCCGCTCCAGCGCTCCAGCGCTCCAATGCAGTGCCGCCACGCAGGCCGAGGTGCTGGGTGGTTCCCGCCAAGAAACGGCGCTCCAAGCCCGCTGGTAGGCCATGCCGACGGGTCGACGGGCAGCCCGGAAAAAAAGGCTGCCACACCGACCAGGTAGGGACCTATAAATAAAGTAACACCTACCCCCCCACATTAAAAGACCATATCCCCTACAAACAAAAAAACAGGACTCACTAAAAACTGTAGAACCTCTGTGAAAATTATTTTCCTTTTGTACAGTTTACGGTAGCACCAGCTATCATGAAAATAGTTAGCAGGTCAGGCAGCATCTGTGGAGGCAATTGCTTGTGTTATTTCTTTATCCTCCTGTTTTTGAGATCTAACTGCCTGAAATCCCGACTTCCTTTCACCCAGGGGAAGGGGAGAGAGCAATCATAACATCGTAATAACTCAAAAGTCCGTATGATCCTGAAGAATTGGTTAGATTTTTTTCTGCAGTGTAAGTACAACGTGATATGTCACCAAGAATGGGCAAATATCATGCTTCACTTGAGCCCCAATGGGCAGAATTGGCCCTAGTCAGACTTGGGATAGCCCATTGACCCGGGTTTGATTCTGACCACGGGTGTTGTCTGTACGGAGTTTGTACGTTCTCCCTGTGACCTCATGAGTTTCGGCCGGACACTCCAAAGAAGTACAAATCCTAACCCTAACCCTAACGGTAAATTTCCCTAACGTTTGGGATAATGTTAGTGCGCGGGCATCGCTGGTCGGCACCGGCTCGGTGGGCCGAATGGCCTGTTTCCGCAGCCCTATCTCTAAAACTAAACGGGGATAAAACCCACTTTCCCCTCTTACAACTCTCAGCAAAAGAGAAAACATTTCAGAAAAGAAAACTACGTGACATGTAAGCAAAGCGTTTCGCCTGCTCCACTGGTTGTGTGCACTGATCCAGTCTGTTTAAGAATTGCCACAATGGCCATTGTGCCTGCTGTACAAATAGCGTGGATGTGCTTCGTGAAGTGCGTTTTAAACTCCTACCACTTGACTACACAAAGTGGCTTCACCCCGGGCTATGTGTCTTTGCAGTATTATATTAACAGTAGCATTGTTAATACAGGACTGAAAATATGCTGAGCCCAGGGTAAAAAACAACGTGAATGAAAACATAAAATGTGGTACTGTTAAAGTTCGATGCCGATTTCTTCAGTCAATCCATTTTCATCAGCAAATGCCAAAGTGTCAGTGATGTGTGACCCAGAGTTTGAATCGATTGAATCATTATCTATCTGTCGGGGATTACTGCACGCATTTCTCTACTGAGCTGAGCGGGACAATAATCCTGCCTTCCTAATGCCTGGTTGATTTTATGAGCACACCAGAACTCTCAAGAAAGGGTTTCAACTCCTTGAATATCCGGGTGTTTGTGGATCATCCCAATCCACATTTTACTGATGAAAGCAAATTGTTGCATTTAGCCTTATGTTGAGTTTAGTTTATTGTCACGTGTACTGAGGTACAGTGAAAAGCTTTTGTTGCGTCCAACCCAGGCGACCACTATAGACACGGAAGCAGATCGACATACGCGTATCACAGTCCCTCCACACTCTTGAATCTCTACTCCTGCAGTAACATTCCTTACTTTAACTATGATCTTCTTAAACTCTTCAGATATCTTTGGTGACCCTGGGACTTCCCTTGATCAGACTTTGCTGGCTTTACCTTGCACTAAACGTTATTCCTTTATCATGTATCTGTACACTGTAAATGGCTCGATTGTAATCATGTTTTGTCTTTCTACTGACTGGATAGCACGCAACAAAAGCTTCTTGCCATTGAGGGAGTGCAGCGTAGGTTCTCCAGGTCAATTCCTGGGATGGCGAGACTGACATATGATGAAAGAATGGATCGACTGGGTTTATGTTCAAGAAGGAACTGCAGATGCTGGAAAATCGAAGGTAGACAAAAATGCTGGAGAAACTCAGTGGGTGCGGCAGCATCTATGGAGTGAATGAAATAGGCAACGTTTCGTGCCGAAACCCTTCTTCAGACTGAAGAAGGGTTTCTGAAGAAGGGTTTCGTGCCGAAACATTGCCTATTTCCTTCGCTCCATAGATGCTGCCGCACCCGTTGAGTTTCTCCAGCATTTTTGTGTACCTTCGACTGGGCTTATATTCACTGGAATTCAGAAGGATGAGAGAGGATCTTATAGAAACATATAAAATTATTATATTGACAGGCAAGATGCAGGAAAAATGTTCCCAATGTTGGGGGAGTCCAGAACCAGGGGGTCACAGTTTAAGAATAAGGGGTAGGCCATTTAGGACTGAGATAAGGAAAAACGTTTTCACCCAGAGAGTTGTGGAATTCTCTGCCACAGAAGGCAGTGGAGGCCAATTCACTGGATGTTTTCAAGAGAGAGTTAGATATAGCTCTTAGGGCTAACGGAATCAAGGGATAAGGGGAGAAAGCAGGAACGGGGTACTGATTTTGGATGATCAGCCATGATCGTATTGAATGGTGGTTAGACACAAAATGCTGGAGTAACTCAGGCAGTATCTCTGGAGAGAAGGAATGGGTGACATTTCGGGTCGAGACCTTTCTCCAGTGGTGCTGGCTAGAAGGTCCGAATAGCCAACTCCTGCGCCTATTTTCTATGTTTCTAAATTAAATTAAATTAAATTTCTTTATTTATATAGCACATTTTTAGTCAACTTGCATTGACCCCAAAGTGCTTCACATAATTACATCCACACACACAGGCAAAGGTGGGTGAAGTGTCTTGCCCAAGGACACACACAGGCAAAGGTGGGTGAAGTGTCTTGCCCAAGGACACAACGACAGTATGCACTCCAAGCGGGATTCGAACCGGCTACCTTCCGGTTGCCAGCCGAACACTTAGCCCATTGTGCCATCTATGTCTCTCACTGTACCTCGTGACATTAAACAAAACTGATCTGATTATTCATTCTGCAGTGGTCAACTTTACCAGTGACTGGGAAGAGGGACACGTCACAGTGAACACGACCTACAAGGCTTTCAGCAGTGAGATGATAACAGCAAGGGTGGGTCTCCAGATTGGACTGGCAGGGATCAACGTAACTCTGAAAGGTAAGTCATCTCTCTGCATTAATGCAAGTTTGTATTGATTGTGAATTACTAGTAGGTCTATCATGATGCCAATGCTGGAGGACCTCACTTGGTCAATACTTTCAAGAGAGAGCTAGGTAGGGCTCTTAAAGATAGCGGAGTCAGGGGATATGGGGAGAAGGCAGGAACGGGGTACTGATTAGGGATGATCAGCCATGATCACATTGAATGGTGGTGCTGACTTGAAGGGCTGAATGGTCTACTCCTGCACCTATTGTCTATTGTCTATTGACATCACTGTCATGCCAGCCTCCACTACCACCCGTGGCAACAATTTACGAGCCACCTCCGCATATCTACTTTAAACATTGTCCCTCTCGTCTTATAGCTATGTCCTCTAGTATTTGGTGAATATAATGCCTGAACCAAACTGGGATGTTGGGACTGACATATGACGGAAGAATGGATCGATTGGGCTTATATTCACTGGAATTTAGAAGGACGAGAGGATATCTTGTAGAACCATGTAAAATTCTTAAGCGATTGCAGGAAAAATGTTCCCGATGTTGGGGGAGCCCAGAGCCAGGGGTCACAGTTTAAGAATAAGGGGTAGGTCATTTAGGACTGAGATGAAGAAAAACTTTTTCACCCAGAGAGTTGTGGAATTCTCTGCCACAGAAGGCAGTGGAGGCCAATTCACTGGATGTATTCAAGAGAGTTAGATATAGCTCTTAGGGCTGATGGAATCAAGGGATATGGGGAGAAAGCAGGAACGGGGTATTGATTCTGGATGATCAGCCATGGTCATATTGAATGGCCGTGCTGGCTCGAAGGGCCGAATGGTCTACTCCTGCACCCATTTTCTGTGTAAGTTAATATGTGCGGACTGCGGGTGGGTGGGGATGGTATTGTGTAATTGGGGAATTCAGTGCTGATATTAGAAACATAGAAACATAGAAAATAGGTGCAGGAGTAGGCCATTCGGCCCTTCGAGCCTGCACCGCCATTCAATATGATCATGGCTGATCATCCAACTCAGTATCCTGTACTTGCCTTCTCTCCATACCCCCTGACCCCTTTAGCCACAAGGGCCACATCTTATGCCCCTGTCCCACTTAGGAAACCTGAACGGAAACCTCTGGAGACTTTGCGCCCCACCCAAGGTTTCCGTGCGGTTCCCGGAGGTTGCAGGTGGTTGCCGGAGGTTGCAGGTAGTGGAAGCAGGTAGGGAGACTGACAAAAACCTCCGGGAACCGCACGGAAACCTTGGATGGGGCGCAAAGTCTCCAGAGGTTTCCATTCAGGTTTCCTAAGTGGGACAGGGGCATAACTCCCTCTTAAATATAGCCAATGAACTGGCCTCAACTACCTTCTGTGGCAGAGAATTCCTACTGGCTTATAAATATTACTGGCTTAGTTTCCCCTTTGATTGTGTAAAAAGACCAGCACATCCCAAGCAAAGTGTGACTTCATGTGATAAAGACATTACATCCTCAAACAGGTTTTGCAGAGCTGGGCAAGACAGTGGGAACGGAAGAATGAAACATCACAATTAGAATGAAGTGTAGATTGTAAATGATTAACGTAACTCAATAAATGTGGCAGTATTATTCGCAATCCAGATCTTATAAGATTACACACTGATAAGCACTGAAATGAAATCAATGAAATGAATGTAATTCAAAGTGATTATTCAGCACTGTTTGTCAACCGTGACAACGAAACACAGTGTGCCTGAGTTTGTGAACATTTGCTCTGTTTTTTAATCTAACAGGCAGTAGAGCTCAGTTAACTTGACCGATGTTTCATAGAATGTAGGACATGGAACTGTAGAGTAACAGGCCCTTCGGCCCACAATGTCTGTGCTAAACTAACCTCCTCTGTCTGGATGTTTACAGCATCCCCCCATTTCATGAATGGGTTTGTTTAGATTCGACTGGAGGTGCATATCTTTACCAAACCATTTTATAATGAGTTAGTCGCCAGAGTAGTTCAGCCAAGGCTGGTTTAGCGGTAGAGTTGCTGCCTCACAGCAAAATGCAGCGCCAGAGACCCGGGTTCGATCCCGACCATGGGCGCTGTCTGTACGGAGTTTGCACGTTCTCCCCGTGACCTGCGAGGGTTTTCTCCGAGATCTTCGGTTTCCTCCCACACTCCAAAGACGTACAGGTTTGTAGGTTAATTGGCTTGGTGTAAATGTAAAAAATGTCCAGTATAAAATTGTCCAACCTCCAGTATAGTCTCGGGCGGACTCTTCGGAAGGTACAAGGTACAACAGGGAAATATGTCTATTCCTTCCTACACACTCCCCCAAATGATGCTGCCTGACCCACTGAGTTCCTCCAGTAACTTGTGCTATAACATGCCTTTTTCCAGCCAAATTTCTTTGTGAATGATGTTGTTTTTGCCGACCCCCTATGATTAATGTGGCCCCCAATGCCATTTGTTGACAGGTCTTCCCGTGAACCAGCTGAATGAAACCATCAACTACAATGAAAACTTCCTGTGGAAATTTGAGTTAAATTACGATGAGCAAAGTCACAAAGGATTCGAACGAGGGCTTCCAAATCCGATTTTGTATATTGCTGAGAAGTTTACTTCAAAAGCCCCTTGCCTCATCAATGTACAGTACCGGTTCTCTGGGCATTATGCAACAGCTATGATGTGGTAAGCAAAACTCATCATTACATTTCAAATAGGACCATGAAAGATCAGAAGAGTTTATTAATATAAGATGATTCTCCAGCACTTTCAAAGCACTAATGGGCCTGTCCCACTTACGCGACTTTTTCGGCAACTGCCGGCACCCGTCATCGGTCGTTGCAGGTGGCCGGAAATGTTCAACATGTTGAAAATCCAGCGGCGACCAGAACAAGGTACGACTCTTTGGGCGACTGCTCACGACCGTACGGGCTTCACCCCGCGACATGTCGCCTGTATGGCCGTGAGTCGTCTCCTCAGTCGCCCAAAGAGTCGTAGCGTCTTTCTATAGCTATATTTAAGAGGGAGTTAGATGTGGCCCTTGTGGCTAAAGGGGATCAGGGGGTATGGAGAGAAGGCAGGTACAGGATACTGAGTTGGATGATCAGCCATGATCATGTTGAATGACGGTGCAGGCTCGAAGGGCCGAATGGCCTCTACTCCTGCACCTATTGCCTATGTTTCTATGTTTCTGGTCACCGCTGGACTTTCAACATGTTGGAACTTTTCGGCGACCTGCAACGACCTATGACAGGTGCCGGCAGTCGCCGAAAAAGTCGCCCAAAGGTGGGACAGGCCCATTAGAATCAAGGCCCGTGTGGGGTCTTCTAAATGAAGAGAGAGTGATACAATAGTAGACACAAGGAACTGCAGATACTGGTTTACAAAACAAGGCACACAATGCTGGAGTAACTCAGTGGGTCGGGCAGTATCTCTGGGGAACATGGATAGGGAATTCTAGGCATTTTAGGGCGTCTTGGTCAGGAGGGGCTGAAGGGAGATAAAACTTGAAGAGAGGTGGAAACAGGGCAAGGTCTGCCCTGTGCATAGTAGATATATCTTGCGGAGATTTTGCAGTGAAAAAGTTAAATGTTGACACAACGAACTGCAGATGCTGGTGATGTTTTTATCTTTGTTAAAATCAGTGCTTTTATTGTGGAAAAGCCGGTATTCAAGTTCAAGTTCAAGTGAGTTTATTGTCATGTGTCCCTGATAGGACAATGAAATTCTTGCTTTGCTTCAGCACAACAGAACATAGTAGGCATTGACTACAAAACAGATCAGTGTGTCCATATACCATTATATGGGACGACAGATGGCACAATGGGCTAAGTGTTCGGCTGGCAACCGGAAGGTAGCCGGTTCGAATCCCGCTTGGAGTGCATACTGTCGTTGTGTCCTTGGGCAAGACACTTCACCCACCTTTGCCTGTGTGTGAATGTGTGTGAATGTGTGTGAGTGATTGGTGGTGGTCGGAGGGGCCGTAGGCGCAGATTGGCAGCCACGCTTCCATCAGTCTGCCCCAGGGCAGCTGTGGCTACAGATGTAGCTTACCACCACCGAGTGTGACTGAGGAGTGAATGAATAATGCGATGTAAAGCACCTTGAGTATTAGAAAGGCGCTATATAAATCCCATCCATTATTATTATTATTATTATATAAATATATACACACATGAATAAATAAACTGATAAAAGTGCAAATAACAGATAATGGGTTATTAATGATCAGAGTTTTGACCGAGCCAGGTTTAATAGCCTGATGGCTGTGGGGAAGTAGCTATTCCTGAACCTGGATGCTGCAGTCTTCAGGCTCACGATGAATAAATGTACATACGCCATTGCCAGAAAGCAAAATAATGATTTTTAACTTCATAGTACATTGTACCAACATGTGCCATTACAAAAACCCACTCGTTCAGTCAGAAGAAGGGTTTCGGCCCGAAACGTTGCCTATTTCCTTCGCTCCATAGATGCTGCTGCACCCGCTGAGTTTCTCCAGCACTTTTGTCCACCTTCGATTTTGCAGCATCTGCAGTTCCTTCTTAAACACTGGTTAAGATAGTGGATACTGTGTTATTAACCACAATGGAATTCATTTTGCAAATACATCTAAAGCCATTTTATGCCATTGGCTGTAAATCTAAAGCTATAAAGACGTTTTGGATCGAGACCAGGAAGCATCTATGGAGCGAAGGAATAGGTGACGTTTCGGGTCGAGACCAGGAAGCATCTATGGAGTGAAGGAATAGGTCGGTCGAGACCAGGAAGCATCTATGGAGCGAAGGAATAGGTGACGTTTCGGGTCGAGACTAGGAAGCATCTATGGAGTGAAGGAATAGGTGACGTTTCGGGTCGAGACCAGGAAGCATCTATGGAGTGAAGGAATAGGTGACGTTTCGGGTCGAGATCAGGAAGCATCTATGGAGCGAAGGAATAGGTGACGTTTCTGGTCGAGACCCTTCCGGGTCTCGACCCGAAACGTCACCTATTCCTTCGCTCCATAGATGCTGCCTCACCCAGCTGAGTTTCTCCAGCATTTTTGTCTACCTCTAATCTAAGTTTATCTTTTGTTCTTTCTGCTTCAGGGTGGCTTTCTGCGCCTGGATCATCTCCAATATCCTCTTCTGCATGTCAACGATTGTCTACGGAGGCTACATGACCCTGGTCACGTCTGCGTTCATGATCTTCGGAGTCATCTCGTTTGCCACCACCCGCAACGTCCCGCGATGCATCATTCAGTTTGGACCAACCACACTGAGGACGAGTCTGAGCGTTTCCTTCTGGTTAACATTGGCGACTGGTGAGTGCTTGGGACATTCTGCGTGTTACAATCCAACCTGTGTTATGGGGTTGATCTTAAGAACGAGAGAGATACGTCTGTTCCAGAACAAATTGCTTGGACCAGAACCATCCACCAAGGCTTCTCAGTGAGGGCATGTACCACACAGGCATTGTTCCCTGCCTACTAACATGAAAGGATGCCCTAAAACAGTTGTGCCAAGGTGTAGACTGGCATTTCTCATGCATTCCATCGCCTGACAAGGTGGTCTCAACAGTGGGGGAATGCCTGGGTGGCTGAAGCTCAAGACCCACGATGGGGCTTCCAGTTGTTGCTTAAAGGGCCTGTCTCACTTGGCCGACATTTGCGCGTCATGTGGATGATTTTGTACATCACAAAATCCTGCGACGCTGCGCGCAGCCGCGCTTCACTGCCTATGTCATCACGCACCGTGACACGTAAATGATGCGTAAATTACACGCAAATGACAGCCAAGTGGGACAGGTCCACAGATTCACCACCCTCTAAGGCTAAAGCAATTCTTCCTCATTTCCATTCTAAAGATATGTTCTTTAATTTTGAGACTGTGCCCTCTGGTCCTAGACTCTCCCACCAGTGGAAGTACAGTATCCTCCCCACATTCACAATATTAGTCTAGTCTGGTTTAGTCTACTGAGCCCGCACCGAACAGCGATCCCCACACATTGACACACAAACCAGGGACAATTTACAAAGTATACCAAGCCAAGTAACCTGCAAACCTGCACGTCTTTGGAGTGTTGGAGGAAACTGAAGATCTCGGAGAGAACCCACGCAGTTCACAGGGAGAACGTACACACTCCCGAAAGACAGCACCCGTTGTCTGGATCGAACCCGGGTCTCTGGCGCTGTAATGCCCCTGTCCCACTTAGGAAACCTGAACGGAAACCTCTGGAGACTTTGCGTCCCACCCAAGGTTTCCGTGCGGTTCCCGGAGGTTTTTGTCAGTCTCCCTACCTGCTTCCACTACCTGCAACCTCCGGCAACCGCCTGCAACCTCCGGGAACCGCACGGAAACCTTGGGTGGGGCGCAAAGTCTCCAGAGGTTTCCGTTCAGGTTTCTTAAGCGGGACAGGGGCATAAGGCAGCAACTCTACCACTGCGCCACCAAATCTAAGCCTGTTCTACCATTGGGGTCCTCTCCTTGGGCCGTGCGTTGTCAGGAACCTTCTCTCCTTGACCCTGCCCAGGTGACTCTAGGAGAAGGGGGCATTTTATCAGGCTCACTCCTTTCCCAATGGAAAAAATAACCAACTAACCGATTCCTTCTTCTCTGCCATGCAGCATTGATGTGTCTCCTGCTCGGAATTGTCATAATAGCTATGGATCACTTTATGCCGGAGAAACTGAGGGCCTTTTTCATACTGAACGGGGAGGATGATGATGAGGATGAGATGACACATGGAATCATTAACAATTATTTCAACGATGATTGTATAGACACTATAATTTTAAAGGTGAGTTTAAACAGGGTTTATGACAGAATGTATTATTTTTCACTTTGTCTCCTAAATGCCACCATTTTCCCCAAAATGACACTTGCTCCAACCCTGTTGTCCTTCAAGCATTCAGGCCAAGTGCTAGTTAAAAAGGGTGGATGGTCAAGATGCCTTTGTTTAGTTTCGAGATGCAGTGTGGAAACAGGCCCATCGAGTCCCTGTCGCCCGACAATCACCTGTTCGCACTGGCTCTGTGTTTCCCCGCTTTCTCATCCACTCCCTACCCACTAGAGGCAAATAAACAGTGGCCCAGCACGCGTTTGGGATGTGAGAGGAAACTGGAGGAAACCCACGGCAAGAACGTGCAAACTCCACACAGACAGCACCCTCCCGAGGTCAAGATCGAAAAGCGGGTCCCCGGAGCTGTGAGGCAGCAGCTCTAACAGCTGCGTCATTGTGCCACCCCTTGCTGAGATAAGAATCTATAAAGCACTCTCTGCCTGCTCGCTACAAGCGATGCTGCAATCTGAACAATCTACAAAAGTTTTCTGCAGCAACTCACAAAGAATTTTTGGATCATGCAAGTTCCACCGTTTGAAAGAAAATACGTACCCTGCGTTCAGTTTAGTTTATTGCATTTCTCATTCCAAATCAAACTTAGAAATACACTGAAGATAGACACAAAAAGCTGGAGTAACTCAGCGAGACAGGCAGCATCTCTGGAGAAAAGGAATGGGTGACGTTTCAGGTCGAGACCCTTCTTCAGACATTACTTCCATGTGTAACTGGATAGAGGGGTATGGACCAAATGTGGGCAAACGCTGAGAGAATGGAGCGGCTGGGCTTGTACGCTCTGGAGTTTAGAAGGATGAGAGGAAAGTCTCATAGGGGACCTACTTTCTATGTTTCTATTTATCTATTCATGGCAACACCTCAAAATCTCCCCGCAGAAACTCCTGAAGATCTAAAATAGACAATAGACAATAGGTGCAGGAGTAGGCCATTCAGCCCTCCGAGCCAGCACCGCCATTCAATGTGATCATGGCTGATCATCCCCAATCAGTACCCCGTTCCTGCCTTCTCCCCACATCCCCTGACTCCGCTATTTTTAAGAGCCCTATCCAGCTCTCTCTTGAAAGCATCCAGAGAACTGGCCACCAGAGAATTCCACAGACTCACCACTCTCTGTGAGAAAAAGTGTTTCCTCATCTCCGTTTTAAATGGCTTACTCCTTATTCTTAAACTGTGTGTGGCCCCTGGTTCTGGATTTATGTTCCACTAAATCATCCCTCAATCTTCATAACTCCAACAAATGTATGTCTTCAATACTATGATTCTGAGTATCTACATGTGGATTTATTGTTTCCAAATCTTTTTGTTTCAGGACACAAAAAGTAGTTTAAAAAACAAGGACTTTGTTGTTTACACCTAATGTCGATCATTCCACTGGACTGAGAGGTAATTTGTTCATCTATTCTATATGGTATCATCTCAGGACTATTTTATGACCATGTTACTGCTGAGCTGAGAATTGTTACATGAGAATGAGAGAATGTAGAGGAAGGAACTGCAGATGCTGGTTTACACCGAAGATAGACTGGAGTAACTCAGCGGGTCAGGCAGACAATAGACAATAGACAATAGGTGCAGGAGTAGGCCATTTGGCCCTTCGAGCCAGCACCGCCATTCAATGTGATCATGGCTGATCATCCCCAATCAGTTCCTGCCTTCTCCCCATATCCCCTGACTCCGCTATTTTTAAGAGCCCTATCTAGCTCTCTCTTGAAAGCATCCAGAGAACCGACCTCCACCGCCCTCTGAGGCAGAGAATTCCACAGACTCACCACTCTCTGTGAGAAAAAGTGTTTCCTCGTCTTCGTTCTAAATGGCTTACCCCTTATTCTTAAACTGTGTGGCCCCTGGTTCTGGGCTCCCCCAACATTGCGAACATGTTTCCTGCCTCTAGCGTGTCCAAGCCCTTAACAATTTTATATGTTTCAATGAGATACCCTCTCATCCTTCTAAACTCCAGAGTGTACAAGCCCAGCTGCTCCATTCTCTCAGCATATGACAGTCCCGCCATCCCGGGAATTAACCTTGTAAACCTACGCTGCACTCCCTCAATAGCAAGAATGTCCTTCCTCAAATTAGGGGACCAAAACTGCACACTATACCCCAGGTGTGGTCTCACTAGGGCTCAATGAGATACCCTCTCATCCTTCTAAACTCCAGAGTGTACAAGCCCAGCTGCTCCATTCTATGGAGAAAAAGATGGAGAAGAAATAGGTGACGTTTTGGGTTGAGACCCTTCTTCAGACTTCAGAAACGTCACCTATTCCTTTTCTCCGGAGATGCTGTCTGACCCACTAAGTTACACCAGATTTTTTGTGTCTATCTTTGGTTTAAACCAGCATCTTCAGTTCCTAAGTTCCTGCAGATGAATACAAAAGCAATCGGTTAGGTGAGGTGGCTCAGCAAGGTAACCAGGCACACAAAAATGCTGGAGAAACTCAGCGGGTGCAGCAGCATCTATGGAGCGAAGGAAATAGGCAATGTTTCGTGCCGAAACCCTGAAGGAAATAGGCAACGTTTCGGGCCGAAACCCTGAAGGAAATAGGCAATGTTTCGGGCCGAAACCCTGAAGGAAATAGGCAACGTTTCGGGCCGAAACCCTGAAGGAAATAGGCAATGTTTCGGGCCGAAACCCTGAAGGAAATAGGCAACGTTTCGGGTCGAAACCCTTCCGGGTTTCGGCCCGAAACGTTGCCTATTTCCTTCGCTCCATAGATGCTGCTGCACCCGCTGAGTTTCTCCAGCATTTTTGTGTACCTTCGATTTTCCAGCATCTGCAGTTCCTTCTTAAACACAAGATAACCATGCAGCTAAATGACTGGTGTTCTCTGTTTGTTTCCAGGTTTGGGAAGGCAGTGCCAAGTCCACTCAGCAACATTTGTCGGGCTCGAGAATGTAACGCTGTACTTGATCGAACAAATCAACAGGACCATTTGCGTTTTTTTATTTGTGAACTTTTAACCAAGTATCCAATTGCCCAGGACTGCTCCAGTGAAAGTGGGACCTGAGTTTGAAATCCTTGGAGGGGGAGTTTTCGATCCATGGACTTAAAACCAAATTCGAGCTACGTTTCTTTTGCGTCCTGTCCCCAGGCTGGTTGTCGATGCCAAGCCTGGATCTTGACTGTGTTAACAGGACAAATCATTGACATTGTGACTCGATCGTTGAGACACAACTTCACGTTGAACATGTGTGGCATGCCAAAGGCTATATTGAGCGGTAGATATAGAGCCATTGCACTTTATTGATTAATGTTGGAGTTATTCATGAACACTTTGACGGGCATTTTTGAATCAGGAGTAAGTGGTCAAATAGGTGTCTTTTAATCTTAGATTTCACCATTAGACGACGCGCGTGTAGATGTGTTTACCCTGTTTAAATTATTCACTCTTCACAATATTATTATTTCTAAAAACTTCAATCTTCGATTGTGTGGACATACATTTTGACACAAGGTCTATCATTTAGTGCACTGACTGACTGATTTCCTACAGTAACAGAAGTCTGCCATGTTGGGATAGTAACTGGACTGGGATGAGAACTTGCAACCCGAAGACCTGACCTGAAATGTCGCCCATTCCTTCTCTCCAGAGATGCTGCCTGTCCCGCTGAGTTACCCCAGCAATTTGTGTCTGTTCCCTCGGAGAAGGTGGTTTGGAGATACAGAGCTGAAACAGGCCCTTCAGCCCGCCGAGTCAGCACTGACCAGCAATCCCCGCACATTAACACTATCCTACACCCACACCCACACCAGGGACAATTTACACTTACACCAAGCCAATTAACCTACAAACCTGTACGTCTTTGGAGTGTGGGAGGAAACCGAAGATCTCAGAGAAAGCACATAAGATTGTTAAGGGCTTGGACACACTAGAGGCAGGAAACATGTTCCCGATGTTAGGGGAGTCCAGAACCAGGGGCCGCAGTTTAAGAATAAGGAGTAAGCCATTTAGAACGGAGACGAGGAAACACTTTTTCTCACAGAGAGTGGTGAGTCTGTGGAATTCTCTGCCTCAGAGGGTGGTGGAGGCCGGTTCTCTGGATGCTTTCAAGAGAGAGCTAGATAGGGCTCTTAAAGATAGTGGAGTCAGGGGATATGGGGAGAAGGCAGGAACGGGGTACTGATTGGGGATGATCAGCCATGATCACATTGAATGGCGGTGCTGGCTCGAAGGGCCAAATGGCCTACTCCTGCACCTATTGTCTATTGTCTATTGAAAACCCACGCGGTCAAGGGGAGAATGTACAAGCCGTGCAGACAGCACCCGTAGTCAGGATCGAACACGGGTGTTTGGCGTTGTAAGCGCTGTAAGGCTGCGCCACCGTGCCGACCCTGGTTTAGAAATTAATTAATTGGTTTAGAAATTAAAGGTCATGATTTTGTTTCTGATGGGTGGAAACACAAAGGCTATTGGCTTGTATCTCACTAGGAATGCCACGTGGATAAATCACCCTAGGGTGAAACGTCTATTCATTGAATCATGTACCCCGATATGTGTTCGATATCCGTGCCCATCCCAACTTATTGTGAAGCAATAATTGTGAGCGAGAGGGAAGAGTTCTACTCGCTGAGTACGTTGACTTTTCCTCGTTGACATTTCCAAAGCAAACTTTCCTTGCGATATCCTTAAGACAGTTCGTGTGCATGTTTGCATCTCTGGAGAGAAGGAATGGGTGACGTTTCGGGCCGAAACATCACCCATTCCTTCTCTCCAGAGATGCTGCCTGTCCCGCTGAGTTACTCCTTTTTGTGTCTTGTCTTCGGTTTAAACCAGCATCTGCAGTTCCTTCCTACATATTTTGTGAGAATGTTTACTATGTCGCTCTGTTTAAGCAGTGCCATTGTCTGAGCCACCACTATTTGTATGACTCCATTCACACTGTTTGCAAGTCTTAATTTCATATTTATTAAATGGACGTTATGAAGGAATATCCTCAAATGCCGTGTTTGTTTTCTCATATTTCAAGGTAGCTGTGGAAGAAAGCAAGGAAGGGCACATTCAGAGCTAACAATGTCTTGTATTCGTGAGGATCCTTACTTAAGGATCCTTATATATGAGGGAAAACGTTTTCACACAGAGAGTTGTGAATCTGTGGCATTCTCTGCCACAGGAGGCAGTGGAGGCCAATTCACTGGATGTTTTCAAGAGTGAGTTAGATTCAGCTCTTAGGGCTAACTGGACCAAGGGATATGGGGAGAAAGCAGGAACGGGGTACTGATTGTGGATGATCAGCCATGATCACATTGAATGGCGGTGCTGGCTCGAAGGGCCGAATGTCCTACTCCTGCTACTATTTTTATAGTCGTTTATTAAGGATATATGTTTGTATTGTATTATGGTGGTGGGTTCTGGCTTGTTTTATTATAATATAAATATTATTTTTGAATAATTGAATACATTTCTCGATTAAAAAAAAATAGAGAGCATACTAACTCCACCGCTGAAAGTACCTGAGGTCAGGTTGGGACCCTGGTCCCTGGCTGCACCACATTCACCCTAACATAGAAAACATAGAAACATAGAAAATAGGTGCAGCAGTAGGCCATTCAGCCCTTCGAGCCTGCACCGCCATTCAATATGATCATGGCTGATCATCCAACTCCGTATCCTGTACCTGCCTTCTGCCACAGAAGGTAGTTGAGGCCAGTTCATTGGCTATATTTAAGAGGGAGTTAGATGTGGCCCTTGTGGCTAAAGGGATCAGGGGGTATGGAGAGAAGGCAGGGATGGGATACTGAGTTGGATGATCAGCCATGATCATATCGAATGGCGGTGCAGGCTCGAAGGGCCGAATGGCGTACTCCTGCACCTATTTTCTATGTTTCTCTCCATACCCCCTGATCCCTTTAGCCACATCTAACTCCCTCTTAAATATAGCCAATGAACTGTGGCCTCAACTACCTTCTGTGGCAGAGAGTTCCAGAGATTCACCACTCTCTGTGTGAAAAATGTTTTTCTCATCTCGGTCCTAAAGGATTTCCCCCTTATCCTTAAACTGTGACCCCTTGTCCTGGACTTCCCCATGTCATGTCTGTGGGATCCGAACCAAGGGAGTGGAGCTACATAAATAGACCAGAGACCTGCAGTGCAGTTATACTCAGTGTTTATTGCAGAAGGCCTGTTGTCTGGGAAATTACAGCACGGTGTTTCTGAAGGGTAACCTGTTCAGTGGTCAAGAATGTCAAAGGGTAAGAGCCACTATCAGAAGAAGCTGTTCAGAAGAAGCTGTGCTGGGGGCACTGCTTGGTTTGGCATTGGTTTTGTTGTGGTGGGCATTGTTGTTGTGGTGGGCACAGCTGTGGGCAGAGGGATGGGCACTGCTGTTGCTGCTGTGCTTCGCAGTTGATGAGGATTTTGATCCCGGAGCCTTTCTTAGCGCACTCGAATGCTTCTGGGGCTTGCTCCAGCGGGAAGCGGTGTGTGATCAGAGGCTTCACATCCACCTTCTTCGAAGCGATCAGGGCGATGGCTGTTGGCCACCTGAAACGGGAAAGAAGAGAGAGTTATACAGCGTGTAATAATAATAATGGATGGGATTTATATAGCGCCTTTCTAATACTCAAGGCGCTTTACATCGCATTATTCATTCACTCCTCAGTCACACTCGGTGGTGGTAAGCTACTTCTGTAGCCACAGCTGCCCTGGGGCAGACTGACGGAAGCATGGCTGCCAATCTGCGCCTACGGCCCCTCCGACCACCACCAATCACTCACACACATTCACACACAGGCAAAGTTGGGTGAAGTGTCTTGCCCAAGGACACCGCGACAGTATGCACTCCAAGCGGGATTCGAACCGGCCACCTTCCGGTCGCCAGCCGAACACTTAGCCCATTGTGCCATCTGTCGTCCCAATGACTAGCCTGTCCAATCCTGCAGGGGTTGGACAGGCTAGGTTGCAGGAAAATATGTTGGGGGGGGAGTCCAGAACCAAGGGTCACAGTTTAAGATAGACAAAAGTGCTGGAGAAACTCAGCGGGTGCAGCAGCATCTATGGAGCGAAGGAAATAGGCAACGTTTCTGGTCGAAACCCAGAAGGGTTTCGACCCGAAACGTTGCCTATTTCCTTCAGGGTTTCGGCCCGAAACGTTGCCTATTTCCTTCAGGGTTTCGGCCCGAAACGTTGCCTATTTCCTTCAGGGTTTCGTCCCGAAACGTTGCCTATTTCCTTCAGGGTTTCATCCCGAAACGTTGCCTATTTCCTTCAGGGTTTCGTTCCGAAACGTTGCCTATTTCCTTCGCTCCATAGATGCTGCTGCACCCGCTGAGTTTCTCCAGCACTTTTGTCTACCTTCGATTTTCCAGCATCTGCACAGTTCCTTCTTAAGTCACAGTTTAAGAATAAAGAGTAGACAAGGCCATTTAGGACTGAGACGAGGAAAAACCTTTTTCACCCAGAGAGTTGCGAATCTGTGGAATTCTCTGCCGCAGAAGGCAGTGGAGGCCGATTCACGGGATGTTTTCGAGAGAGTTAGATTCAGCTGCTAGGGCTAACGGAATATCAAGGGACACAAAATTGCTGGAGCAACTCAGCAGGTGCAGCAGCATCTATGGAGCGAAGGAAATAGGCAACGTTTCGGGCCGAAACCCTTCTTCAGACTGATGGGGGGTGGGGGGGGGGGGGGAGAAGGAAGGAAAAGGGGAGGAGGAGGAGGAGCCCGAGGGCGGGCGGATGGGAGGGTGGGAGGAGACAGCTAGAGGGTTAAGGAAGGGGAGGAGACAGCAAGGGCTAGCAAAATTGGGAGAATTCAATGTTAATGCCATACGGACGCAAGGTCCCCAGACGGAATATGAGGTGCTGTTCCTCCAATTTCTGCTGTTGCTCACTCTGGCAATGGAGGAGACCCAGGACAGAGAGGTCGGATTGGGAATGGGAGGGGGAGAAGGAATATCAAGGGATATGGGGAGGAAGCAGATTTTGGATGATCATATTGAATGGCGGTGCTGGCTCGAAGGGCCGAATGGCCCACGCCTGCACCTATGACTGCCGGCATATGGCTCTGTGGAGTAGAGCACTCATTTCTGCTTATGACTATTCAGGGCTACAGGTACAAATCCCACTGCGGATTTGAACATGTATCTAGGTCACATCTCTCATGGCAACGCTGCAGTCATTTGGACAGACACCAGCATTTGTCCAACTATGGCACGGTGGCACAACGGTAGAGTTACTGCCTTACAGCGCCAGAGTCCTGGGTTCGATCCCGACTACGGGTGCGCAGTCTGGGACCCAGAAAGTGAGTGTTCTTTATTTTAAATATTTGTGCTTTGTACAATTGTAGACAATAGATAATGAACACTAGGTGCAGGAGTAGGCCATTCGGCCCTACGAGCCAGCACCGCCATTCAATGTGATCACGGCTGATCATCCCCAATCAGTACCCCGTTCCTGCCCTCCCCCCACATATCCCCTGACTCCGCTATCTTTAAGAGCCCTATCTAGCTCTCTCTTGAAAGCATCCAGAGAACCTGCCTCCACCGCCCTCTGAGGCAGAGAATTCCACAGACTCACAACTCTCTGTGAGAAAAAGTGTTTCCTCGTCTCCGTTCTAAATGGCTTACTCCTTACTCTTAAACTGTGTGTGGCCCCTGGTTCTGGACTCCCCCAACATCGGGAACATATTTCCTGCAGTAATTCTTTTAATTACTTAAAATTGTCTTCAGGTGGTCTTTAGATTTCGTTTTGCAAAATTGTTTCATGTTTTGGATGCTAGTGGGTCATGTCCATGGTTGGAGACTCTGCCACCTCTTGGACCAACTCTGAGACCACCCAGCCAAACAAGCCAGCCTCCTGGGACAGACAAAGGCAAGTTGTGGCAGAGGACACATAGGAGCTGACAGGACCCAATGCACAGTGCTGGTCATTTTTACATTCTATATGTTCAATGAACCTCCAAACCTGCACATCTTTGTGGAGTGTGGCAGGATAGCAGAGCTCCTGGAGAAAACCCACGAGGTCCCAGGGAGAACGTCCAGACTCCATGCAGGCAGCAGCCGCAGTCAGGATCGAACCCGGGTTCCCCTGGCTCTGCAAGGCAGCAACTTTACTGCTGTGCCACCCTGCCACTCACTTGGCCAGTGTTTTTGCAGTGTAACCCCAGATATTTCAGGATCTAACTGCCCCGCACAATAACACACGAGGTAAACACAGACTGTTCTTTATTCTTGTTAACAGTCGACATTCTAAACAAAGATGGGCTGATTCGCAGGAAGAATATTATTTGCTCGGGCTTAAAATGCAGGAAGCAATACTGGCCGAGGGCCACCGTCAGGGGAGTCACACTGACATTTCATAACAACACCTTCTTTATGAGTGGAAATGGATCGTAGAACATAAAGCAGCACAACGCCAAGTTAAACCGATCTCACCTACCTGGACGTGGTCCATATCTCTCAATTCCCTGCAACTTAAGAGGCTATCTAAAAGCCTCTTAAATAGAAACATAGAAACATAGAAATTAGGTGCAGGAGTAGGCCATACGGCCCTTCGAGCCTGCACCGCCATTCAATATGATCATGGCTGATCGATTAAATGCACTAATGTAGCCGTCTCCACCACATCACCCCTGACAATGCGTTCCAGGCCCCCACCTCTCTGTGCAAAAAAAACTTGTCCCCCCCATTAAACATTTGCCCTCTCACCGTATAGCTAAACAAGTTTCCCCCTTCAGCTTCCGACGTTCCAGAGAAAACAATCCAAGTCTGTCCAACCCTCTCCCTGCAGCTTGAACCCGGCTACTCCAGGCAGCGTTCTGGTAAACCTGCTTTGCCACCTTCTCCAGAGAGTCCACATCTTTCTTGTTTGGGCGGCACACAGTGGTGCAGCGGTAGAGTTGCTGCCTTATGCCCCTGTCCCACTTAGGAAACCTGAACGGAAACCTCTGGAGACTTTGCGCCCCCCCCCACCCAAGGTTTCCGTGCGGTTCCCGGAGGTTTTTGTCAGTCTCCCTACCTGCTTCCACTACCTGCAACCTCCGGCAACCACCTGCAACCTCCGGGAACTGCACGGAAACCTTGGGTGGGGCGCAAAGTCTCCAGAGGTTTCCGTTCAGGTTTCCTAAGTGGGACAGGGGCATTACAACGCTTGCCGCGCCAGAGTGATACAGTGTGGAAACAGGCCCTTCAGCCCAACATTGGGATAGTCCCAGCCTCAACTACCTCATCTGGCAGCATGTTCCATACACCTACCACCCTTTTTGTGTGAAAAGGTTACCCCTCAGATTCCTACTACAGTAATTCTTTTCCCCTTGAACCTGTGTGCTCTGGTCCTAGATTCCCCTACTCTGGGCAAGAGACTCTGTACATCTACCTGATCTATTCCTCTCATGATTTTATACACTCCTGTCTATACAGAGTTTGTACGTACTCCCCGTGACCACGTGGGTTTTCTCCGAGATCTTCGATTTCCTCCCACACTCTAAAGATGTACAGGTTTGCAGGTGAATTGGCTTGGTGTAGGTTAAAATTTTCCCCAGTCTGTTAGTGTTAGGGTAATGTTAATGTGCGGGGATCGCTGGTCGGTGCAGACTCGGTGTTTCCGCTGAAGGGTCTGTTTCCGCACTGTATCTCTAAACTTCTGTCTTTCTGCAGTTGTACAGAGTCCTAGTGAGGCCATACCTGGGGTATTGTGTGCAGTTTTGGTCTCCAAATTTAAGGAAGGACATTCTTGCCATTGAGGGAGTGCGGCGTAGGTTCACAAGTTTAATTCCCGGGATGGCGGGACTGTCATATGTTGATAGAATGGGGCGGCTGGGTTTGTACACTCTGGAATTTAGAAGGATGAGACGGGATCCTAATGAAGCATATAAGATTATTAAGGGATTGGACACGCTAGAGGCAGGAAACATGTTCCCGATGTTGGGGGAATCCAGAACCAGTGGACACAGTTTACGAATAAGGGGTAGGCCATTTAGAATAGAGATGAGGAAAAACTTTTTCACCCAGAGAGTTACGAATCTGTGGAATTCTCTGCCTCAGAAGGCAGTGGAAGCCAATTCTCTGGATGTTTGCAAGAGAGAGTTAGATAGAGCTCTTAAAGTTTGCGGAGTCAGGGGATATGGGGAGAAGGCAAGAACGGGTTACTGATTGTGGATGATCGGCCATGATCACATTGAATGGCGGTGCTGGCTTGAATGGTCCTCCACCTATTGTCTATTGTCTATAAAACAAAAATACTTACGTGTTTGTGTATTTAAAGCTCCCGCGGATGTCAACCTCTCTGACAGTTGCATGTAACACAGGAACATTTGATGTGTTACATTGCAGGCCAACCAGCACAACAATCCCTCCAGGTTTGACAGCCTGTGTGTTAGAGACAAAATAATGTTAGGAAAGCTGAGCCAAGATATATCGCAATTTGTGCTGCATTACAGTAAACGTTCAATGTTTAGAATAATAACTATTCATACCACAAATCCAACGCGTACCCAACTCAATGTGTAGTAACCAGTTTAATTCATGTATAAAAAAGTACACAAAAGTGCTGGAATAACAAAGACATACAGGTTTGTAGGTTAATTGGCTTGGAATAAGTGTACATTTTGCCGATGTTTGGGGGGAAAAATGCCGATTTTTTTGGTGACTGCCGGCAAGATTGTCTGGCGTATCAGGTCACCAAAAAATTTGCGGGAGAAGGCAGGAACGGGGTACTGATTGGGGATGATCAGCCATGATCACATTGCAGGAAGATTGTTCCCGATGTTGGGGAAGTCCAGGACAAGGGGGTCACAGTTTAAGGATAAGGGGGAAATCTTTTAGGACCGAGATGAGGAAAACATTTTTCACACAGAGAGCGGTGAATCTGTGGAATTCTCTGCCACAGAAGGTAGTTGAGACCACAGTTCATTAGCTATATTTAAGAGGGAGTTAGATGTGGCCCTTGTGGCTAAAGGGGTCAGGGGGTATGGAGAGAAGGCAGGTACAGGATACTGAGTTGGATGATCAGCCATGATCATATTGAATGGCGGTGCAGGCTCGAAGGGCCGAATGGCCTACTCCTGCACCTATTGTCTATTGTCTGTTGTCTATTACATTGGGAAGGGGTGAGTATTTCCTGTGCCTGGGAAGAGGGTAACGAAATGACAGGGATGTGGGATAAAAAAAAATCTGGATCTTTAAGGCGGAGACTGACAGATTCTTGATTGGTACGGGTGTCAGGGCTTAGGGGGGGAGAAGGCAGGAGAATGGGGTTAGGAGGGAGAGATAGATCAGCCATGATTGAATGGCGGAGTAGACTTGATGGGCTGAATGGCCTAATTCTACTCCTAAAACTAGTGAACTTGTGATAAGCAATGGACGGATATGTGACCTGAAGCGTTGCCTGTCAACATTTCCCTCCTCGGATGCTGCCCGACCGACCCCCCCCCCTGGCTCCCTCCAGCACTACTTAATCTATGAACCACTGTTGTACCTCCACCAATGTAAAGCACTTTGGCCAACGATAGTCGTTTTTAAATGTGCTATAGAAATAAAAGTGGCTTGACTTGACTTTTTGCGTCTTGCCCAAGAGGTTTTAGGCCTTGCCCGCCGGTTGTACAGATTAATAATAATAATAATGGATGGGATTTATATAGCGCCTTTCTAATACTCAAGGCGCTTTACATCGCATTATTCATTCACTCCTCAGTCACACTCGGTGGTGGTAAGCTACTTCTGTAGCCACAGCTGCCCTGGGGCAGACTGACGGAAGCGTGGCTGCCAATCTGCGCCTACGGCCCCTCCGACCACCACCAATCACTCACACACATTCACACACATTCACACACAGGCAAAGGTGGGTGAAGTGTCTTGCCCAAGGACACAACGACAGTATGCACTCCAAGCGGGATTCGAACCGGCTACCTTCCGGTTGCCAGCCGAACACTTAGCCCATTGTGCCATCTGTCGTCCCGAACGATTGAACGATCCCTACAGTTGTGAAGCCAGAGACTTACATAGACACCAGCCTGGATGCAGGTATCAGCCCCAGTGCAGTCAATGCACACGTCAGGCATGGCGCAGAGAGAGGACTTTACTTTCTGGGCCAACTCCATAGGGCACGTGCACTTATCCACTTTCAAGACAATGGTGGCTCCCAAGCATTTTGCCTTTTCCAAACGGTCCTGACACAAATCTGCAAGAGGGCAACGAGATTAAGAAATACATCCTTCCCGTATCTCCATTGGGAACAAGGTTGTGAGAGCATCCCGTCCCTCAATGACTGGTTTCCGCACATCCCTCCCACATCTCTCCCTGCCATCCCCATGCAACTACATTGAATTATCAGAGACATACATTGGGAAGACGGTCAGAACCCTTTGTCCCAGGGTGGACAAGCCCAACACTGGAGGACACAGCTATAAAGTGAGAGCGGGAAAGTTGAACGGAGACACATGTGGGGCAGGTTTATTTACACAGAGAGTGGTGGGGCCTGGAACGCAAACGCATTGCCAGTGGTGGAGGTGGAGGCAGATACAATAGTGGCGTTTGCGGCGTTTGGGGCATGTGGAAATGCAGGACATACAGGCCCGATGAGATCAGTTTAGCTGGGCATCATGTTCAGCACAAACATTGTGGGCCGAAGGGCCTGTTCCTCGGCTGTACTGTCCCCCATGTTCTATGTTCTAATTCTACCATGCATCTTCCTCCTTCCGTTAAAAACACGTCTCACAACCTAAGCTTCTGGTCATCTGCTGTCGGGACATGCTGTCAAAGGAGATGTGTGGGGCAAGGTTTTTTCTACACAGAGGGTGGTTTGTGTGACTGGAGATGGTGACAGAGGCAAATGCGATCGTGGCATTTAGGAGACTTGGGATAGGGATATAAAGAAATAGGGAGGTCGGTTAGGGTTCGACCAGTGTAGATGGGGCAATTTGGTCGTGTTTCCACCATGTATGACCCTATGATATGCAGGGAATGAGGGGATGTGGGCTATGTGCGGGTAGATAGATGATGGTCTTGGCACCATGTACAGCATTGTGGCTTCAGGGACATTTTCTTGTCCTGCACCATTCTATGTTCTACCAAACTATCCCACCAACCCATCACTTGTAAATCCAATTGCCCATTTATTTCTTAAGCAGTTCTTATTAATTAATTTTGTAATAAACACGATGCATTTGTTAATGGGGTGAAGTGAAACTCTAATGTAGGAAAACAACGTGGAACTCTTAATGCGGTTAAGACACCAGGGGTGCATCATTAAGGGCCTGTCCCACTCGGGCGCCGTTTGCGCGTCTCACGCAGGTGGAGAGCGAAGATTTTGCGGATCTCAGAAATCCTGGGGCGCCGGGCGCCGGGCGTGAGCGTGCGTCACTGCCTATGCCACCACGCGCGCGTAATGCACGCGTAAACAATGTTGCATAAATGACGGGCAAATGTGGGACAAGCCCTTTAAGGTAGACAAAAATGCTAGAGAAACTCAGCGGGTGAGGCAGCATCTATGGAGCGAAGGAATAGGTGACGTTTCGGGTTGAGACCAGGAAGCATCTATGGAGGGAAGGAATAGGTGACGTTTCGGGTCGAGACCAGGAAGCATCTATGGAGTGAAGGAATAGGTGACGTTTCGGGTCGAGACCCTTCGCTCCATAGATGCTGCCTCACCCCGCTGAGTTTCTCCAGCATTTTTGCCTACCTTTGATTTTTCCGGCATCTGCAGCTAATGTTTGACCTTTCTCAGGATTTGTGGACTGTGCCTCTCTTCACAATCCAGACCTGTACTGGATTGGGGATGATCAGCCTACTCCTGCGCCTATTGTCTATTGTCTATAAAGTGGCAGGTAGACAAGGTGATGAAGACATGTGCACAGGCAGGCAAGGTTGATCGGAAAGGTTTAGAAGGATACAACAGAGAGTGGTGAATCTGTGGAATTCTCTGCCACAGAAGGTAGTTGAGGCCACAGTTCATTGGCTATATTTAAGAGGGAGTTAGATGTGGCCCTTGTGGCTAAAGGGATCAGGGGGTATGGAGAGAAGGCAGGGATGGGATACTGAGTTGGATGATCAGCCATGACCATAGTGAATGGCGGTGCAGGCTCGAAGGGCCGAATGGCCTCCTCCTGCACCTATTTTCTATGTTTCTATATGGGTCAAACGCAGACTAGTGTAGATGGGCACGTTGGTGGGCAAGACTGAGTTGGGCTGAAGAGCCTGTTTCCATGCTGAATGACTCCAGCCTCGATCACCCCTGCATGTCGCTCCTACCAGCAATTAAGCGACGAGTCACTCAGAATGTGGATGCCATCGAGTCACATTCCAGTGTACACATTCCTCAACCTCGGAGATTTAATCCGTTTGATGGGAAGGAAATAGCCCTTGGCAAGACCAGCAGTTGTTTCCCCAAACTAAGTTGTCCCTTGACAACCAGCAACCCCTCGTACGCTGCGGTGGGTGGAGTTAGTGATGGGACTCCCATGCAGAGCTGGGAATACCCGGGAATACTTTTGACAGGGCTAACGAATACGGAGCACGGGAGCCCATCAACACCTCGGGGTCCAGTGGAAGAGAGGTCGCGGTTACAAAAACAACGCACTCAATTGCAATGGAAAAATAACTCATTCAGGTTCGGAATGTATTCTGTAAACACTTACCACATACTACAGTCAGAGTCACTCCTATGGCCTTGCAAGCAAGAAGAGTCATCAGGCCAATTGGTCCTTTACAGATTAAAGAAAACATTTGTTAGAAAGACATGGAGTTTTACTTCCTACTTTACATCCATTTCCAAATGCGCTCAGTAACGTCGCCCATCCACGTTCTCCAGAGGTGCCGCCTGGCCCACTGAGTTACTCCAGCATTCTGTGTCTCCGTTTGCATTTATATCATTTTCTCTCTCGATCATATGGATATCGACTCCATGTGACCTGAAGAGGTCATAGAAATACAAGAGGAAACAAGAGTGCTGGAGTAACTCAGTGGGCCAGGCGACACACCTCTGGAGAACTTGGATCGGTGACGTTATTGATCAGGACCCTTCTTCAGATCGCAGGTACACAAAAATGCTGGAGAAACTCAGCGGGTGCAGCAGCATCTATGGGGCGAAGGAAATGGGCAACTTTTCGGGCCGAAACCCTTCTTCAGTCTGAAGTTTGAAGGGTTTCGGCCCGAAACGTTGCCTATATCCTCCGCTCCATAGATGCTGCTGCACCCGCTGAGTCTCTCCAGCATTTTTGTGTACCTTCGATTTTCCAGCATCTGCACAGTTCCTTCTTAAATTCTTCAGATTGCATTTGGCAATGGATGCCTGTAAATGGACAGTTTATGATCTGGATATTTTAAGGGTTCCTGAGCCAGCACATGTGTGCAATCACCACCCATATGCAGTGGAATGCAAGGTTGCAGTGGTTGCAATGGGGCTCTCCACATGAGGGCTCGCGTCTTCTCAGTGCACAGCTGTAGACAGAGGCTTCCTGGTGAAGGATCCCCAGTGCTACTGTCTGCAGCCTGGGTTGTGAGTGCCCGACACACTGAGCCGAACCATGGTCAAGGATCGAGTCAGGGAGTCGGCAGCGTTTATTCGTCTTAGGGACCGACATCGGAACCAGCGTCGGAAAGCACGATGGCCCGGGGACATGCATGAGGGGCCAAGTTACTGGGCTGCTTCACTTACACATTAACAGGCCTGCAAACGCAACCACTCACAGATTAACATAGAAACATAGAAAATAGGTGCTCCTGCACCTATTTTCTATGTTTAAGAAGGAACTGCAGATGCTGGGACATCGAAGGTACACAAAAATGCTGGAGAAACTCAGCGGGGTGCAGCAGCATCTATGGAGCGAAGGAATGGGTGACGTTTCGGGGTCGAAACCCTGAAGGAAATAGGCAACGTTTCGGGTCGAAACCCGGAAGGGTTTCGACCCGAAACGTTGCCTATTTCCTTCAGGGTTTCAGCCCGAAACGTTGCCTATTTCCTTCAAGGTTTCGGCCTGAAACGTTGCCTATTTCCTTCAGGGTTTCGGCCCGAAACGTTGCCTATTTCCTTCAGGGTTTCAGCCCGAAACGTTGCCTATTTCCTTCAGGGTTTCGGCCTGAAACGTTGCCTATTTCCTTCAGGGTTTCGGCCCGAAACGTTGCCTATTTCCTTCGCTCCATAGATGCTGCTGCACCCACTGAGTTTCTCCAGCATTTTTGCGTACCTTCGATTTTCCAGCATCTGCAGTTCCTTCTTAAACATAGAAAATAGGTGCAGGAGTAGGCCATTCGGCCCTTCGAGCCAGCACTGCGCCATTCAATATGATCATGGCTGATCATCCCCAATCAGTACCCCCGTTCCTGCTTTTTCCCCCCATATCCCTTGATTCCTTTAGCCCTCAGAGCTCATACGCATTCCATTGCATTTGCTGATGATTAAGTAGGAATTAATGGGCAAATAATGAGTAACAAATCTAACCGTGAGCTGACTTTGTCGTGGCGGGAACGGGTCAGAAGCACGTGATTCCATTGGAGATTTCTCACTATTAAGTGGCTGCTACATAATGTACAGGGTAACCCTCTAACCATATACCAATTACAGCACGGAAACAGGCCATCTCGGCCCTTCTAGTCCGTGCCGAACACGTATTCTCCCCTAGTCCCATCTACCTGCACTCAGACCATAACCCTCCATTCCTTTCCTGTCCATATACCTATCCAATTTATTTTTAAATGATAAAATCGAACCTGCCTCCACCACCTTCACTGGAAGCTGATTCCACACAGCTACCACTCTCTGAGTAAAGAAGTTCATAGAAACATAGAAACATAGAAATTAGGTGCAGGAGTAGGCCATTCGGCCCTTTGAGCCTGCACCGCCATTCAATATGATAATGGCTGATCATCCAACTCAGTATCCTGTACCTGCCTTCTCTCCATACCCCCGATCCCTTTAGCCACAAGGGCCACATCTAACTCCCTCTTAAATATAGCCAATGAACTGGCCTCGACTACCCTCTGTGGCAGAGAGTTCCAGAGATTCACCACTCTGTGTGAAAAAAGTTCTTCTCATCTCGGTTTTAAAGGATTTCCCCCTTATCCTTAAGCTGTGACCCCTTGTCCTGGACTTCCCCAACATCGGGAGCAATCTTCCTGCATCTAGCCTGTCCAACCACTTAAGAATTTTATAAGTTTCTATAAGATCCCCTCTCAATCTCCTAAATTCTAGAGATTATAAACCAAGTCTATCCAGTCTTTCTTCATAAGGCAGTCCTGACATCCCAGGAATCAGTCTGGTGAACCTTCTCTGCACTCCCTCTATGGCAATAATGTCCTTCCTCAGTTCCCCCTCATGTTACCCCTAAACATCTGTCCCTTAATTCTCAAGTCATGTCCTCTTGTTTGAATCTTCCCTACTCTCAGTGGGAAAAGCTTATCCATGTCTATCCCTCTTCATCATTTTAAAGACCTCTATCAAGTCCCCCCTTAACCTTCTGCACTACAAAGAATAAAGACCTAACTTGTTCAACCTTTCTCTGTAACTTAGTTGCTGAAACCCAGGCAACATTCTAGTAAATCTCCTCTGTACTCTCTCTATTTTGTTGACATCCTTCCAATAAGTAGGATTATTCATCGTCTTTACCGGACGGGGCATGTTATTCATGGGCAAGGCTTCGGAGATGATATTGGCGGAAAAAACAGGCACTTACCAGCTCCGCAGATGAAAACTTTCTGACCCACTTTTACTCGTCCTCTGTGGCAGGCGTGTAGTGCGACACAAAGTGGCTCAACTAAAGCACCTTCTTCTAATGTTACACATTCAGGGAGTCTAAAAATAGAGAGCATACGACAATTAGCGCTGTGGGATAAGGACTCGATGGATCCTGTCTGTGGTGTGTGGTTCCTTAAGGGCCTGTCCCACTTGCTGATGTTTTCGGCATATCGGTGTAGCCAAAAGATTTTGAACGTTTCAAAATCCAGCGGCGACACAGAAAAAAATGTTGTTACACTTGAAATAAAACACCGCGCGTCGATCCGGCATCATTGACTGACGTATATGGTCTCCGAAAAATATGTGGCGTGATGCCTCGTCACGCGCGTCAATTTCGGTGATCTGATACTCGACTCCATCCAAGGACCCAAGCAGTCGTTCCAGGTGTGACAGAGGTTCACCTGCACCTCCTCCAACCTCATCTATTGCATCCGCTGCTCTAGATGTCAGCTGATCTACATCGGTGAGACCAAGCATAGGCTTGGCGATCGTTTCGCCCAACACCTCCGCTCGGTCCGCAATAACCAATCTGACCTCCCGGTGGCTCAGCACTTCAACTCCCCCTCCCATTCCCCATCCGACCTCTCTGTCCTGGGCCTCCTCCATGGCCAGAGTGAGCACTACCGGAAATTGGAGGAACAGCCCCTAGATTCCGCTTGGGGAGTCTGCATCCTGGTGACATGAACATTGAATTCTCCCAATTCTGTTAGCCCTTGCTGTCTCCTCCCCTTCCTTTCTTTCCCTCAGCCCTCGGGCTCCTCCTCCTCCTTTTTCCTTTCTTCTCCCCGCCCCCCACCCCCCATCAGTCTGAAGAAGGGTTTCGGCCCGAAACGTCGCCTATTTCCTTCGCTCCATAGATGCTGCTGCACCCGCTGAGTTTCTCCAGCAATTTTGTGTACCGTCAGTCAATGATGCCGACAGTCGCCGAAATAATCACCAATAATAATAATATTATTCATCACCATATAATCACCATATAATCACCATATAATCACCAAAATAACCACCATTATTGGTGATACAATAATCACCAAGGGCACTTTAAGCAGAATGCCCAGCATTGTCTGGCGAACTGCCTCAAAGTCAGAACTCACCAACAAGCACCACCACCTCACGCACCAAGACCTGGTGAGAGAGGCTCTCCCCCCAGTCAGATCCTCCCTGCACAGATGGAATCGTATTACCAATGCACGATGCCCTCGGGACGGCTGCTGCGGAGAGGAATTGGCTGCCCACCTCTTCACCGAGTGTGATTTACCAAGAGAGTCTGGAGAATGAGGCGCGAGTCAATTCTCGCGGTTCATCTGGAACAGCTCCGTAATGGGCCTGTCCCACCTGGGCGACTTTTTGGACGACTATGCGGTCGCCACATGTTCGCGGGTGGTTGCCGGGGATTCGCCCTCCATGGCCGTGAGGAGTTCCCGCATTCTGGGAACCAGTGGCGGCTTCATGTTGGTCGCCGTGAATGTTTCAACATGTTGAAAAATTAGCAGCGACTAGAATGAAGCCGCCATGGAGGGTGGCGAGAATTCCCGAGCCGCGGGTGGGTCGCCAGGAGGTCGAAGGTTCTCGGAGGTTCTCGTAGGTTGTAGCCGGTGCTGACCGGTGAATTTCATTGGGTCATTGGGAGAAAAAAAAGGGTAAGCAGTAGTTTTCAGAACCAAGGATAACCGATAGTAGTTAATGTTAAATGTCCGCCGAGCTTCACAGCCGTGTATCTCTGGCTTCTTAAAAAGTTGTCACCACTCCTTCTCCCCCTCCCCCCCCCCGCTTGCCCTGTCCCCTGCCTGCATAACAGGCTGGTGAAGGAAGCAATGTATTTGTGTGTGTGTGTTCCACTGGCAGTCGCCGTTCCAGTTGCCGACAGTTGCCGGCAGGCTAAGCGGGACAAACTCCCCCTGCTGAGAGTGTCCCCCACCCCCACGGACTGGCTCCCTCGGATGGTCACGTTGCACAAACACATCTGCACTTTAGTCTGTTTTGACGGTTTTACTGTTGTGATGTTCTTTGTACAAACCATGTTCTCGGGGTATCTAAATCTAAATTTTAGTAGTTACTTAAGTTAGATGGAAACTGCATACCCAAATCTCGTTGCACCTATGTGCAATGACAATAAAATATATTATTATTATTATTACAACAGAGGGCTCTCTGATTTACGGGTGAAAATATTCAGAGACAGACATCAAGTGCAGCGGGAAGATCATCAACTCAGTGAAAGACACTCGTTGGTCTGCACGGAACCTGTTAAGTCTCCCAGCAGAGCGCGAAGTCCGTCTGGGGATTTGCCCGAAACGTTGCCTATTTCCTTCGCTCCACAGATGCTGCTGCACCCGCTGAGTTTCTCCCGCACTTTTGTCCACCCTGGGAATTTTGTCTATCTGCCGGAGTAGGCGGCTTAGAAGAATGAGAAGTTGCCCCGCGGGATCAAACATGAGAATGTCATAATAACTCTTCTTCAAAGAGTGACGGAGAAGAAACTTTGAATGTGTTTTGAGACAGAGGTATGGTTTGGGCGGCACGGTGGCGCAGCGGTAGATGTTGCTGCCTTCCAGCGCCAGAGACCTTTGGCTTCTGCTGATAAAATCAGCATTCCTATCTGCTCAACAATGCAACAGGTTCAAAGCCAACTCAGGGCACATTGTTTAGGTGGACAACTATCAGAACATCTTGTTCCAAGTTCACGATTCCAAAGATATTTCATGTAACACAAGGAAGGATATTACAGAATGCACTAAATTGCGACATGTGTTTCTGACATGAAGTTCCAGATAAGTGGATGTCTAGCCTGAGGTATAACATTGAGAAATGATGTTTCTTCAGAGGTATGTACGGTATATGCTCCCTACAAAATTAGATTGAATATAACCGGTTCGGAAACTATTTTTCGATCTCCTCTTCTTCCTCTTCCTCTTGCGAATGAAACATAAATAAACCAAAGGAATAGTTAGATCTCAAGCCGGGTGTTGAGCAGATAAAATGTTCAAGAAGGAACTGCAGATGCTGGAAAATCGAAGGTAGACAAAAATGCTGGAGAAACTCAGCGGGTGTGGCAGCATCTATGTCTAAATGGTGGCCTACCATATTATCTAAATGGTGGCCGACTAGGAAAAGGGGAGATGCAGCGAGATCTGGGTGTCATGGTACACCAGTCATTGAAAGTGGGCATGCAGGTGCAGCAGGCAGTGAAGAAAGCGAATGGTATGTTAGCTTTCATAGCAAAAGGATTTGAGTATAGGAGCAGGGAGGTTCTACTGCAGTTGTACAGGGTCTTGGTGAGACCACACCTGGAGTATTGCATACAGTTTTGGTCTCCAAATCTGAGGAAGGACATTATTGCCATAGAGGGAGTGCAGAGAAGGTTCACCAGACTGATTCCTGGGATGTCAGGACTGTCTTATGAAGAAAGACTGGATAGACTTGGTTTATACTCTCTAGAACTTAGGAGATTGAGAGGGGATCTTATAGAAACTTACAAAATTCTTAAGGGGTTGGACAGGCTAGATGCAGGAAGATTGCTCCCGATGTTGGGGAAGTCCAGGACAAGGGGTCACAGTTTAAGGATAAGGGGGAAATCCTTTAAAACCGAGATGAGAAGAACTTTTTTCACACAGAGAGTGGTGAATCTTTGGAACTCTCTGCCACAGAGGGTAGTCGAGGCCAGTTCATTGGCTATATTTAAGAGGGAGTTAGATGTGGCCCTTGTGGCTAAGGGGATCAGAGGGTATGGAGAGAAGGCAGGTACAGGATACTGAGTTGGATGATCAGCCATGATCATATTGAATGGCGGTCGGTGCAGGCTCGAAGGGCCGAATGGCCTGCTCCTGCACCTAATTTCTATGTTTCTGTTTCTATGGAGCGAAGGAAATAGGCAACGTTTCGTCCCGAAACGTTGCCTATTTCCTTCGCTCCATAGATGCTGCTGCACCCGCTGAATTTCTCCAGCATTTTTAATCTACCTCCGGGTGTTAAGCAGCCATGTTGTTGTCTCTGTTGACGTCAATGTCTGCCAGGCCCTGACACAGCTCCATTTGGTGGGTGGTAGAGCGGGCACCCAGAGATGACATACATGGTTGGCTGTCTGTTGTTCTGTGTGGAGCCCCCATCTCCACACGCTGGCGTTGAAACGCCCAACTCCAGTACCAAGTCTGTTGAGCTTCCACCCCATGCTCCTCTGGGGAGCTCAGACCATGGGCAGTTGGCTGGATGGATGCTAGGAGTTGTTTTCCATGTGGAGCAAAGGGGTGACGGGACTTCAGTCGGGGGGGGTGGCCTCTGCTCCCTGCTGATAGCCTGATGGAGGGGGCTCTACCCTCCTGATTCACTTTTATTTCATCAGAACTACAAAATAGACCATGATTGAGTACAGGAACAGCTAAGCTCCTTGGCCTGCAATGTCCACATCGAACATGGCCAGTCAAACTAATGACCGCTGTGCCTCCGTGCAATCCATATCCCTCCATATCACAAGTTATAGGAGTAGAATTAGGCCATTCGGCCCATCGAGTCTACTTCAAAATTCAATCATGGGCCTCCGAATCCCATTTTCCTGCCTTCTCCCATAATCAAGAATTTATCCATCTATACCTTACAAATATCCACTGATTTGACCTCCACAGCCCTCAGATTAAAGATGTTCCTCCTCACCTCCTTTCTAAAAGAGCGCCCCCCCCTTTCATTCTGAGGCTGTGACCTCTGGTCCCAGACTCTCCCACCAGTGGAAACATCCTCTCCTCATCCACTCCTCATCTCAGCCTTTCATTATTCTGTAGGTTTCAGTGGGGGTTCCCCCTCAACCTTCTAAACTCCAGCGAGTCGAGGCCCAGTGCCATCAAACACTCATCACATGCTAATCCACACATTATTGGAATCATTCTCATCATGAGCCACAATCTATTATAAAACTTCGATGGAATATTCCTTCCTAAACATTGGATTTCACGATGGTCTTGAAGACCAGGCAATGGTAGGCTTCATCATATTATTTCCAGTGGCCACTGCAATGTGTGTTTAACAGTGTATACATACATGAAATATCAAAAGAGACAAAATGATTACAAGAAAGCTGGCAATGTTCCAGTTCTACCTGGAGTATTTAGCTGTTCATTTGTTTTTCGAAATATTTTCCAAAACTTTCATTTTTCTCACTTAAAACTCCAGTGAAAATCACAGAAGGCAGAGAGGAAAATCACTGGCAGGATCTGAAGAGAGTGGTGCGTTCGGCCGGAAACACCATAGGAACGACACTTGCCCCCCTCTCCCCTGCAGGACCTATAGACCAGGAGGTGCAGATCCAGAGCCAGGAAGATCATGAAGGACGCCTACCACCCCAGCAATGGACTGTTCCAGCTGCTATGGTCCACTGTCACGCTGAGAAAACAGAGAGGTGAGTTTCTTCCTACAGGCCGACGGGACAGTAAACTCTGATCTCACCGGGGCGTGAATACTGTTGTATCTTCTTTTTTCTAATGTAAATATTGGTTCGGTACTGGTTCTGTTCTATTGTTTTGCAGGCATCGCCACTGTACATCTTGTATGTGTATGTGGCAAATAAACCTGACGACATGACATGACTCAGTCTGAAGAAGGGTTTCGTCCCGAAACGTCGCCTATTTCCTTCGCTCCATAGATGCTGCTGCACCCGCTGAGTTTCTCCAGCATTTTTGTGTACCGACATGACATGACTTGACTTGAGATCCAAACTGGAAACGAGTCCTTTAGCTCATTAAAATTACTCCCACACCATGGAATGTCACTCGTCTTTTTTTTTGGAGATACACGCCGGGCGCAAGCCCCTCTTTGGCTGTTTTCGGCCCGACGGCTGGCGATCCCCACCCTAACACACACTGGGGGCAGTTTTACATTCATACCAAGCCAATTCACCTACTAACCCTGCAACGACTTTGGCGTGTGGGAGGAAACCGAAGATCTCGGATCACGAGGAGATTGTACAAATTCTGTACAGACAAGCTCCCGTAGTCAGGATCGAACCAGGGTCCCTGGCAACGTGAGGCAGCAACTCTACCGCTGCGCCACCGTGCTTGGCCCATCTTACCATTTCAGTCTCTGTGTAATACCATCAACTCCCTGCAGATTTACCACTACTCATCTACATACTTGGGGCAAATACAGTTAACCTACCAACTTGCACATTTAGGGGGTTTTGGGAGGGCACCTGAGCAGCCAGAGTAAGCCCACATGATCACAAGGAGAACATGCAAACTTCACACAGACAGCACCCGCGTTCAGAACTGAACCTGCGCCACGGGAGCTGCGAGGCAGCAGCTTCAATGGACAAGGTGATTGACAAGAAACTGATTTATGTCCAAATCTGAAACACTAGCTGTTTGGGTAGGTTACTAAACATAGTTACAGCGCTAGCAGCGCCGGAGACCCGGGTTCGATCCCGACTACGGGTGCTGTCTGTACGGAGTTTGTACGTTCTCCCCCGTGACCGTGTGGATTTTCTCCGAGATCTTCGGTTTTCTCTTTTTTTTCCAGGTTTACACAAAATGGCACAAAGTGCTAGAGTAACACAGCAGGGCAGGCAGCATCTCGGGAGAACATGGATAGGTGACGTTTTGGGCCAGACCCAATTCAGCCTGATTTTGGAGGTGGGTGTGGTGAACGAAAGCTGGAAGTTTCGACTCTTGTTCCTTGAAATATGCACAGATGATAAGGTGTTGCATTGGAGAAAGTTGTGAAACAGACGTTGGTTGCTCGTGGTCTAACAGATAGATCTCAGTCTTCCCACCATTGTAACTGGCTACTCTTTACCTATCTGCACTGTGGCTACAACTCATAACAGAGGACTTTCTGATTTACAGACTATCCCCAGGAACACATGCGGAGATGGACATCGAGTGCTGCTGGAAGATCGCCAACTTAGTGAGATGCTTGTTGCTCTGCCCGAACTTGGACTCCCCTCCCAGCACAGCGAGATGTCCGTCGGGGAATGTTGCCGACTGGCCCGCTCCGGACTGCCGGAGCACGTGCCGAGGGACACCATGAAGCTCGGTGCAGCCAACGCCAAGGCTCGGTGGGGGAGGACCACAGTCTAGGACACCGAGGGGCACAGAATGTCCCTCAAACACCCCTCAAACAAGGGAAGGGATATCACCCCAGGGGGTCACATGGATGGCAAGTGTGTTTAGTTTTAAAGACGGGTGTTAAAACTACTGAGTGGTAGTAGTAGAGCTAATAGGACTTAATGTTTCAATCCCTGTAATAAGTCGGGACTCTTGCTACTTGCAGTGGGATTGGAGTGGTGAAAGGTAGGGTAGGTACATCATCGGGGTCATCAGGTGGGCTACCCTCCTCGTTGATGTTTCATTGATAAGCCCACACAACATCTCCAGAGGGCTCAACGGTGTTACTTGCCGTCCCAGTTACCCCCCCCCCCCTCAATTCCATACCCTCCTGACTTCATCTTGCAACCCAATTGTCATCTTTCCTTTTGATCCAAATCGAATTACTGCTTTTTTTCTGCAGAATTTGATAATGACTTGATTGCTGGTTGGAGGGAGCGACCCCTAGCCCCCATTTTCCTTAATAGCCTGGTCATAGATGTAGCAACAAATCTCCTGCACCCCACTTCGACAGGGAAGATCTTGGTCTTCCAGACATTCTGGGAAGCTTCAGTTGCCAGTTCTGAATACTTGGTCTTTTTCCTCTCATAGACTTCTTCAAAACCATCTTCCCCCTGGGGTATGACACTATTAAATGTATAGACACTGAGAATGTCAGAAGAGTTTGTGCACCGTTTTTTTGTATTGTATCTATTTTCAGTTCTGAATATTATTTTATTTTGGAAATTTAAAAAAAAAAGCACCATGGCTGCACTTGCACACATGGAAAACGATAGTTGCACATGGACAATAAGTAATAGCAACAACTTGAACTTTTGGCAGTGCTGGGCCTGTACTCGCTGGACTTTAGAAGGATGAAGGGCAGACTCTTTGAAACACACCGAATAATGAAAGGCCAGGATAGAGTGGATGTTAATTATCTTTTCTCTTCTCGCTCATCGAGGCCAAACTAAGTTTGTGTCTGTTAATTGTGTTTTCAACAGCTGCAGGTGATTACCGCAGTTCATTATCTCTTCTCTTGTAGCCCTGTGTAGCAATGTGTAAAAAAAACCCTGGATAGCCGTGGATGGAGCATCAGAAGTCAGACGCCCAGAAACCTGGAGAGAGGAGCCCGTCTTCCAGAATCCAGCAATAGTCTCCCAGAAGGGTCTTTAAGTAAATTAAATTTAAAATTTCTTTATTTTATATAGCACATTTTTAGTCAACTTGCATTGACCCCAAAGTGCTTCACATAATTACATTCACACACACAGGCAAAGGTGGGTGAAGTGTCTTGCCCAAGGACACACACAGGCAAAGGTGGGTGAAGTGTCTTGCCCAAGGACACAACGACAGTATGCACTCCAAGCGGGATTCGAACCGGCTACCTTCCGGTTGCCAGCCGAACACTTAGCCCATTGTGCCATCTGTCGTCCATTCATTGGAAGGTAGCAATGAAGGAGAAACTTAGTCGGAGGAGCCAGTCTCCCAGGGGTGAGAAATGGCCAGAGGAGCCCGTCTCCTAGATGCCAGAAGTCCCCAGAAGCCTAGCTAGACGAGAGGTGGGAGCCAGTCTCCGTCGCAGCTGAAGGCAGTTGAGAGAGGCCCTCTGCTAGAGTGTAAAATTAAGTGGGCATCAGGGGAATTAATAAACAAAGTGAAAAGGGGGAGATGTATGATCTGAAGAATGATGATAAACAAAGAGATGTGATTTCTTGCTACGTTATGTAATAAATATATAATGTAAATACAAGTGCCTGTAACATCTTAAAAGTAAAGAGGGAGATGTGATGTCTTTGCAATCAATGTAACAGAAACGCGTGCATGAGCCTCGTGACTGAGGTCAAGTGACCTTCAAGATAAACGGCAATGACTGCAGAATAAACGGGCTCTTGCTCTGGAACACAAACCCGGTGTGGACCTGCCCTTTGTGCAAGTCACAACCAAGCCTTACAACAGACGAGAATACCTTACAGAGAGGATGTTTCCACTAAGTGGGAGGGTCTAGGACTAAAGGGCACAGCCTTGGAAAAAAAGGGATGCACCCTTTAGAAAGGAGATGAGGAGGAATTTCTTTAACCAGAGGGTGGTGAATCTCACAATCACAATTATACTTTATTAGCCAAGTATGTTTTGCATCGAAAACTCTTTCCTAAAAGAGTGTCCTTTAATTCTGAGTCTAGTCCCACTCTCCCACTAGTGGAAACATCCTCTCCACATCTATCCAAGCCTTTCACTATTCTGTACGTTTCAATGAGGCCCCCCCCCCCTCATTCTTCTAAACTCCAGCGAGTACAGCCAAACACTCATCATATGTTAACCTACTCGTTTTTCCTGGATTCCTATTCAACCTTTCCCCATCTCGCCTCAAACCCAACAGCATGTTAACAGGATGTGGCAGAATACTAACTTGTAGCAGTAGTTGGCTTTGTGGACATAGAATCGACACATTGCACCATCATCGGGAGGAAAACCGCTTGTGAAGCTGGTCGGGGACAGGTTGTAACGTCCGATTCTAACAAAATCGTCATTCTCTCTGGGAACCCCAGGCTCAATGGAAACCTTGTCGCCTGTGGCAGAGGGAAAAACAAGACACTTAAGGCACAAAACACCGCAGACGAGAACACGGCCTGTATGCACACGTACTTTCCCTGGTGTGAATGACTAATGCATAATTAGGGAGTCCAATTTGTAGTTCCTTGTGTCTCCATTATCATAAGCAGAAGGTGAAATGAATGTCATAAGTTAAATAAAGATGAGCAAGGCGAGAGGATAACAACTGCAATGTCACGTGTGCTGAATTGGAAGGCACCTGTAAAGTCCCAGCAAGGAATTGTCTTACTATCTCCGTCTACATTTTATCTCTGTTTGCTTTGTTGTAACCTTCTCCCAGCTAACAATGATCTATTCTACATTTTCCTTGATCTCCATTTCCTTTGTCCTATTTTCACACCTCACACTTCCTTATCAATGTATCTCCCTCTCCCCCCCTGACATCAGTCTGGAGAAGGGTCTCGACCTGAAACGTCACCCGTTCCTTCTCTCCAGAGATGCTGCCTGTCTCCACTGAGTTACTCCAGCTTTTTGTGTGTATCTCTGGTCTGAAGATGGGTCTCAACCTGAAACATCAGATTGTTAAGGGCTTGGACACGCTAGTGGCAGGAAACATGTTCCCGATGTTGGGGGAGTCCAGAACCAGGGGCCACACACAGTTTAAGAATAAGGAGTAAGCAGCCACTTAGAACGGAGACGAGGAAACATTTCATCTCACAGAGAGTGGTGAGTCTGTGGAATTCTCTGGTTCTCTGGATGCTTTCAAGAGAGAGCTAGATAGGGCTCTTAAAATAGCGGAGTCAAGGGATATGGGGAGAAGGCAGGAACGGGGTACTGATTGGGGATGATCAGCCATGATCACATTGAATGGCGGTGCTGGCTCGAAGGGCCAAATGGCCTACTCCTGCACCTATTGTCTATTGTCTATTGTCACCGTTCCATCTCTCCAGAGATGCTGCCTGTCCTGCTAGGTTACTCCAGCTCTGTGTCTGAGTTGCTATCTCCAGCAAGGATCAGTCGGCTTATTCCTCCACTGCTAACTCTTCCAATGAATTACAAGGTTCTCCCAGTGTCTTGTGCAATGTGAACCTCCATGCCAACTCACCTGCTTTCAGATGGCTCACACCACAGGACACTTTCATCACTGTCCCTGAGGCCTCATGCCCAAGTACAATGGGCTTCTTGACAACAAAATCTCCAACTTTCCCTTCCAGCCAGAAGTGGATGTCGGTACCACAGATGCCGACAGAATTAATCTTCAGCAGCACATCTAAAGAAAAAGCACAAAACCTTGAAAACTGGGCAATGTGGAGCAGAGAGACAGGTTTTTCCAAAACGTTTTTAATTGTGAAATGTGACATATTTCATGAAGCAGCCTTTTTAAAACCTTGCTCTGCTGCATATTTGATGGAACTCATTTTGGAGCTGTTATCTATAATGCTAATCAAAGTGGGGTGCCTTCACGCCCAAGTTTGCATATTGCTTGTCACCTCTGGCGACTCCCGCCAGCAGCCTCACGAGAAGGTCCAGTCACAAAGAGCTTGATAACAACTCTAAGGTCAGAAGCGCTAAATGGCCTTTACGCACACACGGGTTATGATCGGTGAGAATGTAGGTAAAAGGAGTTTCTGGAACAAACGTGACAAGGTGTCTGACTCAGCTAAGTGGCATTTGTCCTTTGCATTCTGTCGTGGGACCCAGCAGATCCGACCAAAGTTATCGTAAGTTCCTATCTATGCAAGGAATGCCAGAATACGGACAAATCAATGATAGATTCAAGGAACTTCCTTCAATGCCAGACTTTTCTTTGCACTTGTCCACAGCAGAACATGAGCTGGCATGACTATTATAAGGTCATAAGGAATAGTAGTAGAATTAGGCCATTCAGCCCATCAAGTCTACTCCGCCATTCAACCTATCTTTCCCTCTTAACCCCATTCTCCCGTCTTCTCCCCATAACCCCTGACACCCGTACTAATAAAGAATCTATCTATCTCCGCCTTAAAAATATCCACTGACTTGGCCTCCACAGCCTTCTGTGGCCAAGAATTCCACAGATTCACCACCCTCTGACTAAAGAAATTCCTCCTCATCTCCTTCCTAAAAGAACGTCCTTTAATTCTGAGGCTATGACCTCTAGTCCTAGACTCTCTCCCCCACTAGTGGAAACATCCTCTCCACGTCCACTCTATCCAAGCCTTTCACTATTCTGTATGTTTCCCCTCACTATTTTGATTTCCCCTTGTATTATGCAGAACCTGTGCTCCCTGAGTCACCTCCACGAACCACAGCAGCTGCCTTTGTTCAACAGATGCAAGCAGGCTCGAGCATTGAATGGGGAAGCTCAACGTGTTTTCCAATTAGTAGCCAACACTACTGGGGACTATTTGATGGGTCAACAGGCAGAATGCTGGAGTTAACACAAGTTTTTCCTTTCAAGTCAGTCTTTAAAGCACTGAGTTTAGCAGCCACATGTTCAATCTCCACTCCAGAGCCTGGACACGAGTATCTAGACCAATGGCCCTGTCCCAACTGTACAAGTTTCATTCAAGATCTCTCCCGAGTTTAAAAAAAAATCAAACTCGTGGTAAGCACGAAGAATGAACGTAGCGGGTATGTCGGAGCTCGGGGACGTCTCTTAGCGGCTCGTAACGCTAACGGCAGGTACTCGGGAAGACTCGCTAACGGCAGGTAAGCTCGGGAAGACTCGTGAAGATTTTTCAACATGTTGAAAAATGTCCACGAGAGCCCCGAGTACCGACGAGTGGCCATTACCGTAAATCTCCGAGTTCGAATCAGGGCAAACTCGGGAGAGCTCTTGGAATGAACTCGTACCGTGGGACAGGGGTTTAATAATTCCATGTTCAGGGACGGTTTCTTCACAATTATTTATCAGGCAACTGAGCCATCCCATCACCAACTAGAGAGCGGTCCCGACTTACCACCTATGTCAAGGGTTCCCAACCTGGGGTAAATGTATCCTCAGGGGGTAAATTCTGCCAACCCAAGGGGGTAGATTTGTTGATTCTGGATTTGTACATGTTTTTTCTCATTGACTTACTGTGTTTGGTTCTGGAATACCTGGAACAACTCTGTTCATCATTAGTTGTTCATAAATAAGTGAAAATAACATTTGTTCTGTGTTATTAAAGTTGCCGGGGGTAAACGGGACGAAAAAGGTAGGGAACCCCCGATCTATGTGTAGGGAGGAACTGCAAACGCTGGTTTAAACCGGAGTTATGCCCCTGTCCCACTTAGGAAACCTGAACGGAAACCTCTGGAGACTTTGCGCCCCACCCAAGGTTTCCGTGCGGTTCCCGGAGGTTGCAGGTGGTTGCCGGAGGTTGCAGGTAGTGGAAGCAGGTAGGCAGACTGACAGAAACCTCCGGGAACCGCACGGAAACCTTGGGTGGGGCGCAAAGTCTCCAGAGGTTTCCGTTCAGGTTTCCTAAGTGGGACAGGGGTGTAAGCACGCTCAAAGATGAGCAAATCTTGTGTCTCGGGGAAAGGTTTCGACCTGAAACGTCACCCTATCCCCCTTTTCTCCAGAGATGCTGTCTGACCCGCTGAGTTACTCCAGCTTTTTGTGTCTATCTTTGATCTACCTCATTGGAGACCCTCAAGATTATATTCACTGGCCTTTCTCCTGCACTAAACATTATTCCATTTATTCCTGTATCTGTGTACCCTGGATGGCTTGATTGTAATCATGTATAGTCTGTACCCTGACTGCATAGCACACAACAACCAAAAAAGCTTTTCACTGCAGGTAGAAACTCAGCGGGTGCAGCAGCATCTATGGAGCGAAGGAAATAGGCAACGTTTCGTCCCGAAACCCTTCGGGTTTCGACCCGAAACGTTGCCTATTTCCTTTGGGGTTCGTCCCGAAACGTTGCCCATTTCCTTCGCTCCATAGATGCTGCTGCACCCGCTGAGTTTCTCCAGCACTTTTGTCTACCTTCGATTTTCCAGCATCTGCAGTTCCTTCTTAAAAGCTTTTCACTGCATCTCGGTATACTTGATTTATAACTAAACTAAACTAACCCAGTGCGCTACTGAGATGGAGCCCGACATAGAGATACAGGAGCCAGATGCAGATGGGATGATAAACTGTATTCGTGTCTGCCTTCTCTAGTGGTTATAAAAGATTTCATTGTACAATTTCGAAGAAAGAACAGGGTGACCTTCCCAATGCATTGACCAACACGTAGCTCTCAGTTATTGTCATTTTACGACTATCTACTCATGACCTAACCTGCTTTTTAAGGGAGTTGGCTGCGTGAGGATTGACTGCTCGTACATTACTGCACTTATACCTTTCACAATACGTATTTGCCTGGCCAATTATTTTGCATTCCGAAGTTGCAAAAGTCACAATGGAAATGCCAAGTGCTGGAGTAGGGCCTGTCCCACGAGCGTGCGACTGCATGTGGCAAGCGCGACCTAACGTGGTCGCTTGAGTTGTAAGGCCTCGCGGGGCCGGTCCCACTTCGATCGGAGTTGTGCGGAGCTGGTCCCGACATCGCGCGGGGCTCCGAAAAAATGGCACTGTTCAAAAATTCAGCGCGGCAACGGCCTGCCCGCAGCCGCTTTGTGGCCGTGCGCACCGCCTCGACGGGCGTGCGCAGCTTCTTGACGGCGTACGCCTAGCGCGAACTTCCCGCGGACTTCGCTCGAACTTCACGTCAACTCGTACGGGATCACTCGACCTCCGCGCGGCCCCCCGCTTCCGGTTTGGTCGCGCTCGCCGCAAGCAGTCGCATGCTCGTGGGACGGGCCCTTAACTCAGCGGGTCAGGCGGCATCTGCTGTGTGGAAGTAAAATTGAGGAAGATACTACTGCCTGGCACACGCCAAGTTATTCAAGCACTTTGTGTGTTTTACACCAGTTTTCAGCATCTGCAGTCCATAGTGGACCCCTGTCTCTGGTTATCTAGAGCAGCGTTTCCCAACCGGGGTTCCCCGGAACGCTAGGGTTCCGCGAGATGTCGCTAGGGGTTCCAAGAGAAATAGTGATAAACTAGACCAAGTGGTGCTGGATGTTAAAATGGCGATCCCGGCCCAAGACGCCAGAGATCGCTGTTGTTGCGAGTGTCTAAATGGCGATCAAAATAGCAGCGGGCCAATTGCGCTGGCGCGGCTGACAAACTCAAAATGGCGGCAAGGGACCGGCAACGCCCATCTCAGGGGGTTCCCTGAGACATGAAAATTATTTCAAGGGTTCCGCAAGGCTAAAAAGGTTAAGAAACGCTGATCTAGAGAGTATCAGTTGAACGTGTATAGGAGGTGCCTCGGTCTAACTAACATAGTTTCAGACGAAGATTGCGGGCACTCCATCAAGAAATGCCAACTGGTTGGCACAACTAAAATTTAATGTCAGTGGGACATTGGGAAACGAAATGCCTTGGGATATTTGCCAAGCACAGCGTGCGTAATAGATTTGTAAACTAAACACACACCCACAATTTTCCATTTGAAAAATTGGACAGGAATGGGGAACTAGTTGGGCAGAAAATACTGGCAAGAGGTACACATCCTTACAGTTTTCCTGATGGCATCATTCCATTGCATGAGGGAACTACTTCCTGGAATGGAGTTTTGCAAGTGTGACGTGGAATCTGAAATCTTGAACCCGATTCAAGTTCAAGGTCAAGCTTGCATTCCTTGTCACTTAACCAATCAAGGTACAGTGATATTTGAGTTCCCATAGAGCCATACTTAGTGAAAAGAACACACTACACACACATAAAATAAAATGTAACATCAACATCCACATTCCTCACTGTGATGGAAGACAATAAAGTGCAGCCATCTTCCTCCTTTGTTCACCCGTGGTCGTGGCTGCTGAACCCTCCGCAGTTCGCCGCTACAGAGGGTCCGATGTTCCGATTCAGATTCAGATTCAATCTTTATTGTTATTGTGCAGTGTACAGTACAGAGACAACAAAATGCAGTTAGCATCTCCCCCAGAAGAGCGAACATAGAATAATGAGCAGTAATATATATATATGTACAAACAGTAGTCGTAGTGCAATTTTTCTGGGGGAAGGAGTGTCCGGGGGGGGGGGAGGGGGGACTTGCAATCACCAAGGTGCAGAGTTAAGTAGTGTAACAGTCGTAGGGAAGAAGCTGTTCCTGGACCTGCTGGTCCGGCAACGGAGAGACCTGTAGCGCCTCCCGGATGGGAGGAGGGTAAACGGTCTGTGGCTGGGGTGAGGGCAGTGCTTCGGGGATGATCGAAACTCCGGCGTCGGGACGGATCGGAACACGGATGTTCCCGAGTCGGCCGCTTCTTATCGGAGACCGCGCGGCTTCACGGCGTTTAAAGTCCACAGGCCCAGCGGTCAGAGCACTTCTTCTGGCGATCCTCGGCAACGGATCGCAGCGCCGTCGATGTTAAAGTCCGCGCCGCGCCTGCGGCTTGAAGCTCTCCAAGGCAAGGTGGTCCCCGGGAAAGGCTGCACCAATCCAGTTGTTAGGCCTCGGGTGGGGGAGATGAGACTCTGAGAAAGTCGCCTCTCCATCGAGCTAAGTGACTGAAAAAAAGTTCCCCTCTATTCCCCCCCCCCACATAAACTAACCTGGAAACATTGAAACACACATTTCAAACAATGTACCGAAGGTCATGTTGATCATTTTACCTGGCCTGATCTCCCTGCTAATATTACCTCTCAGAGGGAGCCACCAATCCAACCTCATATTCATGGCTCATAGTTATTTTGGTCAATCAATGGCCCAAATTTTTCAATTCTGATTTAAAAAAAAGCTAGAAATGGGAGTAGGAAGATCTTCGAGCCACATCTTCCACATCAATGGTGCTTCTCCAACATTATCCCCTTTAATCCTTTATTTCTCTTATTGCGCAGAACCTTGTTTGAATTAACACAGTGATTGAGTCGGTGTCCACGGGGACTGTGGGAGCCTTCTGTGAACGCTGGTCACCACAGGAGGTTGAATATATTATAGATAAAAGTATTAATATTTTAATTTGATAATTTTGTTTAAGTGTTTTCTAAATTGTTTGAGCTTTCTACCATCCCTTGTAAATTGTACATTTGTTTAAAAATCTAATAAAAAAACATTTACTTGCCCACTACTCTCTGACTGTTCCTTCCTACACACTTTATTTCCAAGTTTGGTCTCTTAAAGTTGGGGTCTTGCTAAAGCCGATGCCTAACGCCAGCTATAAATGGCAAAACAAGACTGCAACGACCAGGTTCAGGAATAGCTACTTCCCCACAGCCATCAGGCTATTAAACTCGGCTCGGACAAAACCTTGAACATTAATAGCCCATAATCTGTTTATTTATCAGTTTTATCTGTTTATCAGTTTATTTATTCATGTGTGTATATATTTATACAATGGTATATGGACACACTGATCTGTTCTGAACGTGCCCACTACGTTCATTCTCTGTGCTTACATAGAAACATAGAAAATAGGTGCAGGAGTAGGCCATTCGGCCCTTCGAGCCTGCACCGCCATTCAATATGATCATGGCTGATCATCCAACTCAGTATCCTGTACCTGCCTTCTCTCCATACCCCCTGATCCCTTTAGCCACAAGGGCCACATCTAACTCCCTCTTAAATATAGCCAATGAACTGTGGCCTCAACTACCTTCTGTGGCAGAGAGTTCCAGAGATTCACCACTCTCTGTGTGAAAAATGTTTTCCTCATCTCGGTCCTAAATGATTTCCCCCTTATCCTTAAACTGTGACCCCTTGTTCTGGACTTCCCCGACATCGAGAACAATCTTCCTGCATCTAGCCTGTCCAACCCCCCTTAAGAATTTTGTAAGTTTCTATAAGAGTCTTACCACGAGTTTGATTTTTTTTTAAACTCGGGAGAGCTCTTGGAATGAACTCGTACCGTGGGACAGGGCCATAAGTCTGGTGGTACGTGCAGCCATGCTCCTATATCGCCTGTGTTCAAGAAGGAACTGTGCAGGTGCTGGAAAATCGAAGGTACACAAAAATGCTGGAGAAACTCAGCGGGTGCAGCAGCATCTCTGGAGCGAAGGAAATAGGTAACGTTTCGGGCCGAAACCCTTCCGGGTTTCGACCCGAAACGTTGCCTATTTCCTTCAGGGTTTCGACCCCGAAACGTCACCCATTCCTTCGCTCCATAGATGCTGCTGCACCCGCTGAGTTTCTCCAGCATTTTTGTGTACCTCCTATATCGCCTGCCTGACGGTAACAAGGAGAACAGTCTTGGTGCTGGGCGGCTGCGGTCCTAGATGATGCTGTGTGCCTTCTGCGGGCACCGCCTGTGGAAAATGTCCTGAATGTCCGGGAGACAGTTGCCAGACAGTGATAGACAACGCTATCTATAATGTAATCAATGAACAATATTGGGGGGGGGGGGGGGGGGGTTGTAACTCCAAAAGTCTTGCACGCCACACAATGAATTGAAACTTAATGGCGTAATAGTTATTCATTACTGCTCTGCTTTGATTCTAAGAAACTAAGTGTGCAGTCTGAAAGTAATTGCTGGGGAAACTCAGCGGGTGCAGCAGCATCTATGGAGCGAAGGAAATAGGCGACGTTTCGGGCCGAAACCCTTCTTCAGACTGATGGGGGGTGGGGAAAGAAAGAAGGAAAAGGGGAGGAGGAGGAGGAGCCTGAGGGCGGGCGGATGGGAGGGTGGGAGGAGACAGCTCGAGGGTTAAGGAAGGGGAGGAGACAGCACGGGCTAGCCAAATTGGGAGAATTCAATGTTAATGCCATAAGGACGCAAGGACCCCAGACGGAATATGAGGTGCTGTTCCTCCAATTTCCGCTGTTGCTCACTCTGGCAATGGAGGAGACCCAGGACAGAGAGGTCGGATTGGGAATGGGAGGGGGAGTTGAAGTGCTGAGCCACCGGGAGGTCAGGTAGGTTATTGCGGACTGAGCGGAGGTGTTCGGCGAAACGATCGCCCAACCTACGCTTGGTCTCACCGATGTAAATCAGCTGACATCTAGAGCAGCGGTCTGAAAGGTCAGGTCAAGTCAAGTCAAGTCCATTTGTCACATACACATAGTGAAATGAAAAGTGGCAATGCTCGCGGACTTTGCGCAAAAAGACAAACAAACACACCACAAACAGGATGGAACAGAATCACATATTCCTTTACATATTAAATATTGTGGGCGGAAGGAAAAAGGGGGAAAAAAACAGCAATTTTAAATATGTATAAATATATTATTAAAACATTTTGAATAAGGACTTTGAGATAATTCCTTCAGGACAGGTTAATTTACATTCATAACATTTTCTCGCTAAGATTCAACACTTAAACATAATACAAGGATTAGATAGAACAATGTGCTGTTTAAATAGGAAAGAAACTCACCACCAGGGCATAACTCTGGAACTGGACGCTTTTCCTATGAAGAGAGGAAAAGTTCTTTAGAAACATAGAAACATAGAAAATAGGTGCAGGAGTAGGCCATTCGGCCCTTCGAGCCTGCACCGCCATTCGATATGATCATGGCTGATCATCCAACTCAGTATCCCATCCCTGCCTTCTCTCCATACCCCCTTGATCCCTTTAGCCACAAGGGCCACATCTAACTACCTCTTAAATATAGCCAATGAACTACCTTCTGTGGCAGAGAATTCCACAGATTCACCACTCTCTGTGTGAAAAATGATTTTCTCATCTCGGTCCTAAAAGACTTCCCCTCTTATCCTTAAACTGTGACCCCTAGTTCTGGACTTCCCCAACATCGGGAATAATCTTCCTGCATCTAGCCTGTCCAACCCCTTAAGAATTTTGTACGTTTCTATGAGATCCCCCCCTCAATCTTCTGAATTCTAGTGAGTACAAGCCGAGTCGGAGATAAGGTTTTTCCTGGAATAACTTATTTGAGAAAAGATTCCAGCTGTTAATTACACGTGAACTCTCCTCCTCTCTCAAGCCCGTGAATTCTTTGTCTCACTTGGGAGTCAAGAAGTCTCCTTCAACAGTCCATTAGCCTAATGCCCCTGTCCCACTTAGGAAACCTGAACGGAAACCTCTGGAGACTTTGCGCCCCACCCAAGGTTTCCGTGCGGTTCCCGGAGGTTGCAGGTGGTTGCCGGAGGTTGCAGGTAGTGGAAGCAGGTAGGGAGACTGACAAAAACCTCTGGGGAATCGCATGGAAACCTTGGGTGGGGCGCAAAGTCTCCAGAGCTTTCCGTTCAGGTTTCCTAAGTGGGACAGGGGCATAAGCACACACAAAGATGAGCAAATCTTGTGTCTCTCCCTCAACCATAAAGGCAGGAGACCCTTAAAAACAAAGACAAATCTCACAGCTTTTCATTTTCTTCTCGAATTGGCAAAGGAATCTAAAATACATCATGGCTTCTTATGCGGACATGGTCTTCATTAAGGTGGTCTTTTATTCGATCAAGTTAACATCTCGAGCACAGCATCCTTTGCGACATTACTCTAGAATGTATCGATCGGTCCAGGTAATACTTTCCAATCTGCTAGTGGGATATCGATCACCTCAAATCTTCCACGCCCCTTACCTACTCTAACCTCTCCCCCCCCCCCGAATGTACAGCCCTCCACTCACTCTGCAGAAACCCCGACTTGGTGATCAAACCTGCCGACAGGGGAGGTGCCGTGGTAGTCTGGCGCGCTGACCTCTGCTGGACTGAGGCCAGCCGACAACTCTCAGACACCTCCCTCCTCCTACTTATCCTTGGAGCATGACCCCACAGACGAGCACCAGGCCTTAATATCACACACCATTACTGACTTCATCACTTCCGGCTCTCTGCTCACTAAAGCCTCCAAACGTATCGTTCCCCAGCCCTGCAAGGCCCGATTTTATCTTCTCCACCAAAATACACAAACACAACTGTCCTGGCAGACCAGACCCATTGTTTCTGCTTGCGCATGCCTTACCAAATTAATTTCCACATACCTCGATTCAACCCAACCCCCTCCTGGTCCAATCCCTCCCCACCTACGTCCAAGACACCTCACACACTCTTCGTCCCTTCACAATGGCTTCCGTTTTCCAGGCCCCCCCCACTCCCTCATCTTCACCATGGATGTCCAGTCACTCTACACCTCCATCCCCCACCAGGAAGGTCTCAAAGCCCTCCGTTTCTTCGTCGACCGCAGAACCAGCCAATACTCTCCTCCGCCTAGCGGAGCTGGTCCTTACCCTCAACAACTTCTCCTTCGACTCCTCCCACTTCCTCCAGATCCAAGGCGTAGCTATGGGCACTCGCATGGGCCCTAGCTATGCCTGCCTCTTTGCAGGGTACGTCGAACAATCCCTGTTCCAGGCGTACACCGGCCCTATCCCCGGAACTCTACCTCACCTACATTGACAACTACATTGGTGCTACCTCCTGCACCCATGCAGAACTCACTGACTTCATCACCTTCACCACTAATTTCCATCCTGCATTCAAATTCACTTGGACCATCTCCGACATCCCCCTTCCGTTTCTAGATCTCACCGGCTCCATCACAGGAAACAGACTATTCACCAACATCTACAAACCTACTGACTCCCATAGCTGTCTAGACTACACTTCTTCCCACCCTTCTTCTTGTAAAGACTATCTCCCCTACTCCCAATTCCTCCGTCTATGCCGTATCTGCGCCCAGGACAAGGTTTTTCATACCAGGGCATTGGAGATGTCCTCATTCTTTAGGGAACGGGGGTTCCCCTCTTCCATTATAGACGAGGCTCTCACTAGGGTCTCCTCAATATCCCGCAGCTCCGCTCGTACTCCCCCCTCCCCCCTCTGGTAACAAGGACAGAGTCCCCATTGTCCTCACCTTCCACCCCATCAGCCGTTGTATACAGCATATAATCCTCCAACATTTTCGCCACCTCCAAAGGGATCCCACTACTGCCCATATCTTCCCATCTCCACCCCTTTCTGCTTTCTGCAGAGACCGTTCCCCTCCGTAACTCCCTGGTCAACTCGTCCCTTCCCACCCAAACCACCCCCTCTCCCCAGGTACTTTCCCCTGCAACCGCAGGAGATGCAACACCTGTCCCTTTACCTCCCCCCTCGACTCCATCCAAGGACCCAAACAGTCTTTCCAGGCGAGGCAGAGGTTCACTTGCACCTCCTCCTCCTCCTCCTCCAACCTCATCTACTGCATCCGCTGCTCCTGGTGTCAACTTCTCTACATCGGCGAGACCAAGCGCAGGCGCGGCGATCGTTTCGCTGAACACACCCGCCTTAACCAAACGGATCTCCCGGTGGCTCAACACTTCAACTCTCTCTCACATTCCCGTCCTGGGCCTCCTCCAGTGTCAGAGTGAGGCCCAGCGCAAATTGGAGGAACAGCACCTCATATTTGGCTTGGGTAGTTTATGAACACTGACTTCTCCAATTTCAGGTAGTTCTCTCTCTCTCTCTGTTCATCCCCTCCCCCCAACCCCTCACAGTCCCACCAGTCCCACTGTCTCCGCTTACATTCTTACTTTGTCCTACCCACTCCTTCCCTGACATCAATCCGAAGAAGGATCTCGATCAGAAATTCCTTCTCTCCATAGGTGCTGCCTTGTCCCGCTGAGTTTCTCCAGCATTTTGTGTCTAACTTCGATATTACCAGCATCTGCAGTTCTTTCTTAAACAATATATTCTCTTCTTTCTTCCTTCCAAGCACTCATTTCTGTTATCTTTCTTTGTAACACTCCTTGTGTTGGTGCCTGAGCCCTGTGATTCGTTTGGTAAAACAACCAGGTGAAGAGCCGTTGGAAAATTGTCAGACGAAACCAACCTAATTCCTAGCCATCAGAACATTAGAACACCACGATTAAAAAAAACAGACTCATCAATGCTGTTCAAGAAGGAACTGCAGATGCTGGAAGATCGAAGGTACATAAAATTGCTGGAGAAACTCAGCGGGTGCGGCTGCACCCGCTGAGTTTCTCCAGCAATTTTGTGACTCATCAATGCTGTTTGGCGATGAGACAAAGACAAAGACCCATAATTCGATACATTCTAGAGTATGTCGCAAGATCAATAACTGGGAAAAACATGGAAGTTCCGAAACCTGGGTAGGATTTTCTTCAATAGAAAACAATGTGGATTTTGAAACCACAAAACGATTACTAAAACTAGTAGTCTCGACTCGAGACGTTGCCTACTCCTTATCTCCAAAGATGCTGCCTCACCAGCTGAGTTTCTTCAGCATTTTTTCTCTGCAGTAAATTTCTCAGAGTGAGTTTGCTCCAGAATTGGTTCTGCATTTCTTAGGTAGTCATTGACAAGTGTGTTAAAGGGCTGGAATTCTTCTTAATACATTGTCACAGCACACAAGGTGGTGGCTAAAATTAGACTCGATCTGCACAGGTTCCTATTAAATATAACTTGGAATGAATAATTGAATATCACACCCACCCATGAGTTAGAAACATAGAAACATTGAAAATAGGTGCAGGAGTAGTCCATTCGGTCCTTCGAGCCTGCACCGCCATTCGATATGACCATGGCTGATCATCCAACTCAGTATCCCATCCCTGCCTTTCTCTCCAGACCCCCTGATCCCTTTAGCCACAAGGGCCACATCTAACTCCCTCTTAAATATAGCCAATGAACTGTGGCCTCAACTACCTTCTGTGGCAGAGAATTCCACAGATTCACCACTCTCTGTGTAAAAAATGATTTTCTCATCTCGGTCCTAAAAGACTTCCCCTCTTATCCTTAAACTGTGACCCCTAGTTCTGGACTTCCCCAACATCGGGAATAATCGGGAGTTGAATGCTCCCGATGCCTACAATACCCTCCTTCACTTCATGTCTTCTTGTTCAACATCACTGCTTTCCTTGTAGCCACTTCACCAGCATTTATGTGACAATAAGACTCTGCGTCTCATTCTGAAGAAGGGTCTCCACCCGAAACGTCACCCATTCCTTCTCTCCAGAGATGCTGCCTGTCCCGCTGAGTTACTCCAGCATTTTGTGTCCACCTTCATTCTTTCAAGCATTGGCTTCCATGATCTTGCTTCGTGTGATGGATGGAGTATCATCTACTTATTCTTAGGGGGGAAGAATACTGGAGGATACATAGGATGCGAAGCAAGAGACGTTAGCTTGATGGATGGAAAAACCAATTGAATGAAGAATATGTACATAAGAAGATCACACTGTCAAGGTAGTACTGTAGGTACAAGTATTTTAGATTACTTTAAGGTGCACATTCCAGCAGAAAATGAAAAGCTGGGAGATTTCTCCTTGTACCAAATTCGTCTCCTGCCCTTATGACCAAGAAAACCTTTGGTTTTTAGAAACATAGAAAATAGGTGCAGGAGGAGGCCATTCGGCCCTTCAATAGATAATAAACAATAAACAATAGGTGCAGGAGTAGGCCATTTGGCCCTTCGAGCCAGCAATGCCATTCAATGTGATCATGGCTGATCATCCCCAATCAGTACCCCGTTCCTTCCTTCTCCCCATATCCCCGCTATTTTTTTAAGAGTCCTATCTAGCTCTCTCTTGAAAGTATCCAGAGAACCTGCCTCCACCGCCCTCTGAGGCAGAGAATTCCACAGACTCACAACTCTCTGTGAGAAACAGTGTTTCCTCGTCTCCGTTCTAAATGGCTTACTCCTTATTCTTAAACTGTGTGTGGCCCCTGGTTCTGGACTCCCCCAACATCGGGAACATGTTTCCTGCCTCTAGCGTGTCCAAGCCCTGAACAGTCTTATATGTTTCAATGAGATGCCCTCTCAATCCTTCTTCGAGCCAGCACTGCCATTCATTGTGATCATGGCTGATCATCCCCAACTGGTGCCTGCCTTCTCCCCATACCCCTTGATTCCACTAGCCCCTAGAGCTCTAACTCTCTCTTATCTTTGATCTAATCTGACCAGATGGTAAGAATTAATAGGCTCTGATCTGTCTACTTTTCTAAGGGCTTGTCTTTGTTGAACAAGGGCGTTGAACAGCGGCGCAGATGGGATGGTGTCACTGAGCCGTGACATACACGGTCCTGTCACGCATTGACAACAATAGGGGGAAGATTACCTTGCCCCCGTCAACGGGGTTTTCACGGGCTAGCCAGCCACGTACCTTGCATTCAAAAGCTAGCTTGTAGCGGACTGATAGCAAAGCTGGGACGAACATTAGCCTAGGCACAACTCGAACCCACAATTCCACCACCACTCAGACCCAGAACTTGTACCAGAGTTGTACATTACTCCTTAATGCACGTTAGTTTAGAGCCAAAGACCCTTCGGCCCACCTAGTCCATGCCGACAGGTACACACAAAAATGCTGGAGAAACTCAGCAGATGCAGCAACATCTATGGAGCGAAGGAAATAGGCAACGTTTTGTTTTCTTCGTCCAAACCGACCACTCTTTCCCTCCACTCAGATCTATACTATCCCACTTGCGCGTTCACTAGGAGGAGGAGGGGGGGGGGGGTGCTATTCGCAGAGGTCAATTAAGCTACAAGACCCCTGTGTGGGGTGTGGGAGAGAGAAGGTCCACACACTCCACACAGACACAGCGACCGAGCTCAGGATCGAACCAGCATCTGGGAAGGGAATGGACTGAAGAGTCTGAAGGAGGATCCCCGACCGACCCTTCTTGTCCATTTCCCACCTGGCCTGCTGAGTTCCTCCACAGGACACAACGACCAGGGACCCTGACCCTGTGAGATGTGGAACCCCCCCCTACCCCCGATAAGTGTGTCGATTTCGACCTTATGACTTCATACAAGAGTACAAGCTGTAAAAGAGTAAATAGCAAGTGGCGTGTTACCAGTTTCAACTCTCCACAGTTCAACACTAACGCTAGGTTCTCCTGCGACATGGTTGGTTTGAAGTTAGTTTCCTCTTTACTTTGGACTTCTGTTCCGGATTTTGGGCTGCAAGCTCCGTTGCAGTTGTATTAGCTCTAATTGAACCACTAGTTTCCCCTCTCTCGGACGTGTTCTGCCCTTTTCCCTCCAGCTGATGAGACGCCCGCCCTTCCTGCACCAGAGCAACCGTATAACCTGAGTTGTTAACCCCAGCAAGGGGGTTTAGTGTATTCAGCTCATAGACAACACCCATGGCAACCTTTGAGACGTCGGGGGGCGTCATTGGTCCCCATAGTGACGTCTGTTAGGGGGGATGTCCAACCCTGCTGGGCTATGATTGGTGAATATGCACCCCCTTTAGCAGGGGGCTTGACCAATTAGCCCCTCCCCCTTGCCCCCCATCCCTACTCACCACCCAGCCTCCCCCCATCCTCCATCCAGAGAAACCAATTGAGTTGGCACTGGCTGGCCAAATAAAATTGTTTCCCCACCCATTGGGCAACCCATTGGAATTGGGTTGTCTAAGGACGAGGTATGGTTGGATGGATGGCTCCCACCAGCATTCTCTGGAGGAACTCAGCGGGCCAGGCAAGCGTCCACGGAGGGAGATGGACAGAAGGGTCAGATTCTGCAGTCCATTCCCTTCACAGATGTTGCCTGACCAGCTGAGTTCCTCCAGCACTCTGCGCTTTTCTCAAGCTTCCAGCATCTGCAGTTTCTTGTGTCACTCTTTTGCTTGTTCTACTGCAGTTGTACAGGGTATTGGTGAGACCACACCTGGAGTATTGCGTACAGTTTTGGTCTCCAAATCTGAGGAAAGACATTCTTGCCATAGAGGGAGTACAGCGAAGGTTCACCAGACTGATTCCTGGGATGTCAGGACTTTCATATAAAGAAAGACTGGATAGACTTGGCTTGTACACGCTAGAATTTAGAAGATTGAGGGGGGATCTTATAGAAACGTACAAAATTCTTAAGGGGGTGGACAGGCTAGATGCTGGAAGATTGCTCCCGATGTTGGGGAAGTCCAGGACAAGGGGTCACAGTTTAAGGATAAAGGGGAAATCCTTTAGGACTGAGATGCGTAAAAATTTTTCACACAGAGAGTGGTGAATCTCTGGAACTCTGCCACAGAAGGTAGTTGAGGCCAGTTCATTGGCTATATTTAAGAGGGAGTTAGATGTGGCCCTTGTGGCTAAAGGAATCAGGGGGTATGGAGAGAAGGCAGGTACAGGATACTGAGTTGGATGATCAGACATGATCATATTGAATGGCGGTGCAGGCTCGAAGGGCCGAATGGCCTACTCCTGCACCTATTTGCTATGTTTCTATGTTTCTTTTCTGTCTCTGCCCTAAGAATCTGAAGCCATTGTCCTTTGTGTGCTGGCCTCAGGGACACAGTGAACCCACTTTCAATACACCACTCCATTTATAGTATGGTTGCAGTCCCAGCCTAGCATGGGTTTTAGCTGATTGTACAGTAAATAACTGCATTTTAGAAGAAGTCTGAAGAAGGGTCTCGACCCAAAACGTCGCCCATTCCTTCGCTCCATAGATGCTGCCTCACCCGCTGAGTTTCTCCAGCACTTTTGTCCACTTTGCATTTTAGAAAATGCTTTATGATATTGTAATGGCTGGAGGTCTGGGTTACTGGTCTCCAGATGTTCAAATCTCACCCCCCCCCCCAGCAGTTTGGATTAGTTTAATTTATAATTTTTCACAAAGCTTTTGTTATCCGTGCCATCCAGCCAAAGACAAGAATGAAAGAAAGAAAAGAAAGTATAAAAAAAAGATGAATACAATTAGAATAAAGGGGAGGCCATTTAAAACTGAGGTGAGAAAAAACTTTTTCTCCCAGAGTTGTGAATTTATGGAATTCCCTGCCCCAGAGGGCAGTGGAGGCCAAGTCACTGGATGGATTTAAGAGAGAGTTAGATAGAGCTCTAGGGGCTAGTGGAATCAAGGGATATGGGGAGAAGGCAGGCACGGGTTATTGATAGGGGACGATCAGCCATGATCATACTGAATGGCGGTGCTGGCTCGAAGGGCCGAATGGCCTCCTCCTACACCTATTTTCTATGTTTCTAATTAAGTGTCCACGTAAAGGGCACAGCATTTAGTGCAAGATAAAGTCTGATTAAAGATATTCCAGAGGTCTCCAATGACTTAAGTTCAAGTCAAAGGTAGACAAAAATGCTGGAGAAACTCAGTGGGTGAGGCAGCACCTATGGAGCGAAGGAATAGGTGACGTTTCGGGTCGAGACCCTTCTTCAGACTGATGTCGGAGGGGGGGGGGGGTGGGGCGGGAAGAAGAAAGGAAGAGGCGGAGACAGTAGGCTGTTGGAGAGCTGGGAAGGAGGGAGAAAGCAAGGACTACCTGAAATTGGAGAAGTCAATGTTCATACCGCTGGGGTGTAAACTGCCCAAGCGAAATATGAGGTGCTGCTCCTCCAATTTGCGGTGGGACTCACTCTGGCCACGGAGGAGGCCCTGGACAGAAAGGTCGGATTGGGAATGGGAGGGGGAGTTGAAGTGCTGGGCCACTGGGAGATCAGGTTGGTTATTGCGAACTGAGAGGAGGTGTTGGGCGAAGCGATCGCCAAGCCTGCGCTTGGTCTCACCGATGTAGAGCAGCTGACATCTAGAGCAAGTCAATATATTTATATGGAAAGTATAAAACAATTCAGCAGCCAATTTACATGAGGCCAGTTCACACCAAGACCAATGACAGTGTCCAGAACATCTGAGTTAGTAGTTGAGGCAGAAACAGGCCAGATATGTGGGGCAAAGTCAAGACACTACCGACTGCTGATACTGGGATCTGCAGCCAAAAAAATGCTGGAGGAGCTCAGCGGGTCAGGCAGCATCTGTGGAGACAGAGAGATAGGCGACGTTCAGATCCTGCATCAGGACCGAGTGAGTGGAGACGAGGTAGCCAATGTCAGGATGGAAGGTGATGCGTGGAAGCAAGGAACTGCAGATGCTGGTTTATTAAAAAAAATGCTGGAGTAACTCAGCGTTTCAGGCAACATCTCTGGAGAACATGGATAGGTGACGATTTGGGTTGGGACCCTTCTTTAGACTGAAGCCATGGGCCATTCGGCCCATCGAGCCTGCACCGCTATTTAACGCAACTTTGGCTGACCATATTCCCACATATCCACCCATGATTTTTATTGCATCGTGAAATGTATTGATCTATTTTTTGGTGCCTTGGCCCCAACCATCCTGCCTGGCAGCAACTTCCACACAATCACCATCACCATCTTAGAAATGCTTTCTTATCTCGGTCCTAAACCTCTTTCCCTGTACCAGGCAGAATTGTGGCACAGCTGGTAGGGATGCAGTCTCACTGCGCCGGAGTTCCAGGTTCGATCCTCACCTCGGGTGCTGTCTGTGTGGAGTTTGTCCGTTCTCCAGGTAACCGGGTCGGCTTTCCCCCACATCCCAAAGGTGTGTGTTTTTTTTGTAGGTTACGTGGTGTCTGTAAATTGTCCCTATTGTGCAGGGAGTAGATGCAAATGTGGGATAACATGGAATGGGTGTGGACTTGATGGGCTGAAGGGCCTGTTTCCATACTGTATCTATCCAGTCAATCAAATCCTGAGATTTGGCAGATCAGTTTCCAAGACTAACTTCAGGGCAGTTCTTAGCAGGAGGAACACAGGAACGAGGAAGACTTTGTGAATTAACCTGTTCCGGTTTCCTGGATTACCGGTGACTAAATCCGAAACGAATACGCGGATAGAATCCCAAAACAAATATTTCACCTTTTTCTCTCTCAAAGGGAACTTTAGCCAAGACGAAAAGGGTGTGCCTGAAAACATGCCGGAGTTAAGATTGAGACAGGGAGCCGCAGTTGGTGCCAGGAGAGTTATGCCTACAACTGTTTTGAAACAGAAGTGAGATATCTACTGCATGAGATTCACAGGGTGGCCTGATGCATCATGCAGGCTCAAGAAACGTCTCTCCACAGATGCTGCCTGACCCACTGAGTCCCTCCAGGAGAAGAAACAAGGAAGGGCAGATGGTGGTTTATACATGTTTAAGAAGGAACTGCAGATGCTGGAAAATCGAAGGTAGACAAAAGTGCTGGAGAAACTCAGCGGGTGCAGCAGCATCTATGGAGCGAAGGAAATAGGCAACGTTTCGTCCCGAAACCCTTCGGGTTTCGACCCGAAACGTTGCCTATTTCCTTTGGGTTTCGTCCCGAAACGTTGCCTATTTCCTTCGCTCCATAGATGCTGCTGCTCCAGCACTTTTGTCTACCTTCGATTTTCCAGCATCTGCACAGTTCCTTCTTAAGTCACAGTTTAAGAATAAGGAGTAGACAGGCCATTTAGGACTGAGATGAGGAAAAACCTTTTTCACCCAGAGAGTTGCGATTCTGTGGAATTCTCTGCCGCAGTAAAAACACTGACTTCCTGGAATCCACCCTCTCCCAAACCTTGTTTTGTCTGAAGAAGGGTTCCAGCCTGAAGCGTTACCTATCTCCTTCGCTGCTGCACCCGCTGAGTTTCTCCAGCACTTTTGTCTACCTGGTGGTTTACAGATGCTGAGTTCCTCCAATGCTTTGTCGCTGTGTCACGGATGCTCTTAGGTTCACAAGTTCTAGGAGCAGAATCTCACCTACGTGAAAAACCTGACCACGTAGGTTTACCCCGGGCGCTCCGGTTTCACACCCCAAAGATTGTAAATTGTCTTTAGTGTATAGTGTGTGCTGGTGTAACGGAGATTGCAGGTTGGTGCAGACTTGATGGGCCAAAGGGCCTGATTCTGTGCCGTACCTCCAAACTAATCTAAAACAAAGTTTTTCACTATATACTCCGTACATGTGACAATAACAAACCATTAATGTCACATAGTACTTACATTATCCAAAGCAAAACTCAAAACACTTCCTCCATTGTCAGCTATGATCTTCTTAAATGGTGAAACTGGTTTGCCAGGCTTGGGTAGCCCATTCTTATAGAAACTTACAAAATTCTTAAGGGGTTGGACAGGCTAGATGCAGAAAGATTGTTTCCGATGTTGGGGAAGTCCAGAACAAGGGGTCACAGTTTAAGGATAAGGGGGAAATCTTTTAGGACCGAGATGAGGAAAACATTTTTCACACAGAGAGCGGTGAATCTGTGGAATTCTCTGCCACAGAAGGTAGTTGAGGCCAGTTCGTTGGCTATATTTAAGAGGGAGTTAGATGTGGCCCTTGTGGCTAAGGGGATCAGGGGGTATGGAGAGAAGGCAGGTACGGGATACTGAGTTGGATGATCAGCCATGATCATATTGAATGGCGGTGCAGGCTCGAAGGGCCGAATGGCCTACTCCTGCACCTATTTTCTATGTTTCTATGTTTCTATTCCTGCTCGTAATTCGCTATTTATAGCCTTTAATAATCTCGAAGAAAGAACTGCAGATGCTGGAAAAATCGAAGGTTGACAAAAGTGCTGGAGAAACTCAGCGGGTGAGGCAGCATCTATGGAGCGAAGGAATAGGTGACGTTTCGGGTCGAGACTCTTCTTCAGACTAATGTGGGGGGGGGGGCGGAAAGACAGTGGGAGAGCTGGGAAGGGGAGGGGAAAGAGGGAGAAAGCAGGGACTACCTGAAAATTGGAGGTCAATGTTCATACCGCTGGCGTGTAAACTACCCAAGCGTTAATACCTTTAGTAATCTTGTTCTTTTAAGCCATGCTCAACCTGACATTGTCTGGGTTTTTTTTGTATATGTCATGACTTTATTCTGATGTTGATATTAAGCATGCACAGACATTGGTTTTTTGTCCATTTGTGGTCTATGAGTTCACTGTTTCCTTTTGTGCTTTTAGATTGTTGCCCGAGCCGCAAACTTACGCACTGTGTACGGAGGCAATTGCCGACTTTTATCACAGCTGAAATATCATTTGCTTTATGACGGCATGCTGGCATTGTGACATCATTGATCCGAAATAACTCGCAGCCGAAGCTGAGCTCAGTAACACCGGTCGGTGTCTTTGGCAATATGTGTGCCCCAGAGCTCCAAACTCACTTCTCTGGACCTTGTCTGCACTTGTAGGGTGAAATGAGCTGAATGTCATAATGGCAATGTTGATGTGACTAAATACTGAACACACCCCAGGCATCTATTAAGAGGGCATATCATGACACCAAATCAAATATATCGCTAATAATTTTTCTTGAATACAAATCTCAGCATTTGACAGGAGAAAGATTCACAGCGGCACTATAAAAAACAATTGGCCATTACCAATGAGCTGGTGCAACAAAGTCGTAAAACCCAACTGTTTCAGGTCTGGGTGAAAGATGGTCAAGAATATAAATACTTATCTCATATCTCCTATTTTCTACTCTTTCTCTCACCCTTTCTTCTTTTTTACTTCTCTCTCTCACTCGCTCTCTCTTTTCATTTTTTTTTCTCATACACTACACATCACATGTTTTTTCTACTCTCTATTGCCTAGTCACTCTTTCTCTCTCTCATTTTCAAAAAATGAAAATAAAAAATGAAGCTGTACACAGAATGTAACATGCTAACATATATTTGGCACCTGAAAAAAGCTACCACTGTATTGTACTTCTAATAAATAAATTAAAAAAAACCAAACCAATGTGTTTATTACTGGTAGATTTTGTTTGGCTGTCAGGACAATTTAACGGTTCATGTTAGGGTACAGTAAAGTTTAGATTGATAGTGTGAGGAAAGAGTTAACAGACATGGTTGATTTAGACTAGGGATAGAAATAAAACGTAGAAAGAAATGAGGTGTCAGCAGAAGCCAGACTGCTAGTAGAATAGAAAGTAACGATATAAAGAACAGAGAGAAATTCAAGTAAAAAGTAGCAACAGAAAGACTTCAGCAGGGCATAGCAGAGAGATTAGAACAAAGGGGAGAGGGACACGAAGTCACGCTCAACTACGCATGCTTGATGAGATTCCATGAATATGTACACACACCCACTATGACAAGATGCCTAATTTAAATGCACATGCGATGCATGATAGGGGAGGTGTCTTTGACGTTGGGTGGGCGTTCCACGACGTTCTCGTGGGAATCTGGGCTTTATGTTATGATTGGAAGAAGCTCAATGGGGAGAGATGAGAATGTGATAATAATGAAAAGAAATGTATAAAGATAGAAGACATCCCGATCCTCGGTGTGCCTCTAGGGGACATCAGAAAAGAGGCACCTATTCTGCAGAATATGAAATTAATAAAAACACTTCTTTGTCTGAATTTGTCTCAAGAGCATTTGTGATTTTTGAATCTCACAATAGGGTATCAATAGGAGATCCATTGACTTGGCCTCCACAGCCATCTGTGGCAAATAATTCCACAGATTCACCGCCCTCTGACTAAAGAGGTTCCTCCTCATCTCATTCCTAAAGGAAAGTTCCTTTTCCCCCATCAGAACTGCCCCCTCCATCGACTCCTTTAAGTCGAGACTTAAAACTCATCTCTACTCCCAAGCCTTTCTTGACGTCCTCTGAGCGAGGGCCATTTGTATGTAGTGATGGAGTATGTAGTATGTAGTATTTAATCCATGAACCAATGTTGTATAACGTTAGTACCTCCACCAATGTAAAGCAACTTTGGCCAACGAGAGTTGTTTTTTAAATGTGCTAGATAAATAAAAGTGACTTGACTTGACTTGACTTTAATTTTGAGGCTATGACCTCTGGTCCGAGACTCTCTCACTAGTGGAAACATCCTCTCTATCCAGGCCTTTCGCTATTCAGTAAGTTTCAATGAGGTCCCTCCTCATCCTTCTAAACTCCAGCGAGTACAGGCCCAGTGCCGTCAATGATTTGTGCAGGTGTCGGAGGTTATGGGGAGAAGGCAGGAGAATGGGGTTAGGAGGGAGAGATAGATCAGTCATGATTGAATGGCGGAGTAGACTTAATTGCCTAATTCTGCGGAGTTTGCACATTTTCCCAGTGACCGCGTGGGTTTTCTCCGGGTGCTCTGGTTTCCTCCCACATCCCAAAGATAGATAGATAGATAGATATAATTTATTGCCACACAACCAGGGTTGGTGGAAATTTGGGTTGTCAGCAGCAGTACAATAATAAAGAACACACAATAAAACTGTAACACAAACATCCACCACCACCAAAGACGTGCAGGTTTGTAGGTTAAACCACGCTGCTGCCATAAGGAGATCTGCAGTATATGGCAGATCAGTTTCCAAGATCTAACTTCAAGGCAGGAGGAACACAGGAACGAGGAAGACTTTGTGAATTAACCTGTTCCGGTTTCCTGGATTAGTGACTAAATCCGAAACGATTACATGGATAGAATCCCGAAACAAAAATTTCACCTTTTCTCTCTCACTTGCATAATCCAGCTCAGTACACCCTATGCCAAAGGAAACATTAGCCAAGACGAAAAGGCTGTGCCTGTAGACATGCTGAGTTAAGATTGAGACAGGGAGACGCATTTGGTGCCAGGAGAGTTATGCCTACAACTGTTTTGAATCACCAGGGAAACAGAAGTGAGATATCTACTGCATGAGAATCACAGGGTGGCCTGATGCATCATGCAGGCTCAGGAAACACCTCTTCACAGATGCTACCTGACCCACTGAGTCCCTCCAGGAGAAGAAACAAGGAACGGCATGCTGGAAAATCGAAGGTAGTCAAAATTGCTGGAGAAACTCAGCGGGTGCAGCAGCATCTATGGAGCGAAGGAAATAGGCGGAAACCCAGAAGAGCCATCATTGGGGGGCACGGTGGCACAGCGGTAGAGTTGCTACCTTGTAGCGCCAGAGACCCGGGTTCGATCCTGACAACGGGTGCTGTCTGTACGGAGTTTGCACGTTTTCCCTGTGAAGTTTTCTCCTCCCACATTGCAAAGATGGCCAAGTTTGTGGGTTAATTGGACTTTCTAAAAATTCTATCCTCGTGCGCAGGATAGAACTAGTGTATAGGTGAATGCTGGTCGGCACGGACTGGGTGGGCCGAAGGGCCTGTTTCCAGGCTGTATCTCTAACCAAAACTAAACCATGAACATGATGAGGATAATTTGTTGCCCCATTCCATTTCTTGACTAATTGTTCAATTTTTTCCAGGCACAGAACATTATAGGACAGGAAGTGGGCCTTCACTCCACACCAACGTCTGTGCCAAACCCTTACCAACCCGCACATAATGCATATCCATCTAATCTGTGCATAATCCATGCGCTTATCAGAAAGTCTCTTAAATGCCATTGTTGTATCTGCTTCCAAATTGTACACTGGTAATCATTCGCTTTATAAAAGTTCCAAATATACCACCAGGGGGCGCCGCACGATGGCAGCCTCGCCAACAGTCTGTCTGTCTTTTCGTCTTTTTTTGTTGTTAATTTTAGTGTGTTTTAAAAGTTTGTGTTAATGTTGGGGTGGGAGATTGCAACCTTCACGTGGTCCGCCCTGTTTCGGCGAATGCCGTGCGCAATCAAGTAAGATCAAATAGAACAAGTTGTCCTACAACTTTAGGCTGTGCACGCCATACGCAAGAAGAAGTGTTAATGTTCTGTGGTTTGTTTTATGTGGGGGGTGGGGGTGGGGGGGGGGTCGGGGGAAACATTTTTTCAATCTCTTACCTTGCCGGAGATGCGATTGTTTTCCGGATCGTATCTCCGGTCGCTCTGCGGCCTAACATCATGGAGGGGGAGGCCTTGCTCCGCACTGACTTTGAGCCCCACCGCGGGGGCGTGGACTTACCATCGGAGCCGATCCCTTGCCTGGGATCGACACTCCAACCATGGCCTGCGGATTTCAACATCGAGGAACTCGCAGTCTCGGGTGGACGGGAAGCTCCAACGACGCAGAAGGCTCGACCAGCTCCGACCCGAAGCGGGGGAGTTGACATCCCCCCCCCCCCGATGCAGGAGCTTGATCGCCCCTGATGCGGAGAGCCCGAACGTCACCGGCTACGGGAGCCAAGATCGTCCCGTCAACAGAAGGCTCGAGGCCCCCGACTGCGGGGGAACAAAGAAGGGAAGAAATCGACCTTTTTGTCTCCTTCCATCACAGTGAGGAATGTGGAGGAGTCACTGTGGTGGATGTTTATATTAAAATGTATTTTGTGTGTCTTGTTGCTTTTTATTGGTATGACTACGGCAAATCAAATTCTTCGTGTGTTGCAAAACATACTTGGCTAATAAAGTATGATTATGAAATATTTTTGTCCTCTTATGCATCCTCATTCCATTTCAACATATAAGCCTCTTTTGTGGTTGCGAAACTGTCTTCCCCCAGGCCTTCCCGGGGAATTTCCAAGTCTGGACACCTTATCATAATATCTCACCATTGATGAAACATTTTAGTCCACAATGCGTTTTTGAAAGAGCTGTCCGATGTCTCAGAGCCTGCTCTTGCCCCATAGCCTTGGAATTTTTCTCCCAACAAGTACTTTCCCAATTCCCTTCAGAAAGATGGTACTGAATCTGCTTGCCCACTAATTATGGACAATAAGCTTGGTCACACCATGTAACCAAAGTTGTCTTCTTCTTTTTGTGTCCATTTCACAAATGTTGGCCTCAGTGCCATCGTCCGTCCTGAAAAGGACGCAAGCTTCCGGCGGCAATCAGTGGAAGCCATCACTTGTCGCAATAGATGATGGTGGTAGCAGAATTAGTTCAGGATACTTCCAGTTTCCAGCCCCCCGCTTCTGCTATGGGGCCCACCGTAGATGTGAAATGCACAGTGTAACCATGTCCCACAACAATCCAATGACTTAAAGAGAATGGGAAAAGGTAATCTGAGGAAAGACATTGTTGCCATAGAGGGAGTACAGAGAAGGTTCACCAGACTGATTCCTGGGATGGCAGGACTTTCATATGAAGAAAGACTGGATAGACTCGGCTTGTACTCGCTAGAATTTAGAAGATTCAGGGGGGAACTTATAGAAACTTACAAAATTCTTAAGGGGTTGGACAGGCTAGATGCAGGAAGATTGTTCCCGATGTTGGAGAAGTCCAGAACAAAGGGTCACAGTTTAAGGATAAGGGGGAAATCTTTTAGGACCGAGATGAGAAAAACATTTTTCACACAGTGGTGAATCTCTGGAATTCTCTGCCACAGAAGGTAGTTGAGGCCAGTTCATTGGCTATATTTAAGTTAGATGTGGCCCTTGTGGCTAAAGGGATCAGGGGGTATGGAGAGAAGGCAGGTACAGGATACTGAGTTGGATGATCAGCCATGATCATATCGAATGGCGGTGCAGGCTCGAAGGGCCGAATGGCCTACTCCTGCACCTATTTTCTATGTTTCTATGTTTCTATGTAACAGGACCAAGGTCTAGGGAAACCTGTGCTTCAAGGTTCAGAACTGTTCTGTGTTCAGTTTCCGGTGTCTACATGTGTAGGAAGGAACTGCAGATGCTGGTTTATGAAGATAGACATAAAATGCTGGAGTAACTCAGCAGGTCAGGCAGTCCAATCTCCCACCAAAATTCTTGGCATGCCAGATTATCAAAGGTTTACTGTAGTGTCAAATATCATCAATATGCAGCACACACTACACACTTGTAAAAAATAAAGTATGAAGTGACTGCAATTTAATCTTTCAGTGTCACATTAACAACTATTGACTTTTAATGCTTGCAGTTTCCAATGTCACAAAGTGGTGGAGTAACTCAGCGGGTAAGGCAGCATCTCTGGAGAAAAGGAATAGGTGACGTTTCAGGTCAGAACTGAAGAAGGGTTTCGACCCAAAACGCCACCTATTCCTTTTCTCCATTGATACTGCTTGACCCACTGAGTTCCTCCAGCATTTTGTGTCTATCTTTAGTATAAACCGACATCTTCAGTTCCTTCCTACACACTTTCTGATGTCATCTGGATACTTTCATTCAATGACTCATTCAATGAAGTCCAGAACAAGGGGTCACAGTTTAAGGATAAGGGGGAAGTATTTTAGGATCGAGATGAGAAAATGTTTTTTCACACAGAGAGTGGTGAGTCTTTGGAATTCTCTGCCACAGAAAGTAGTTGAGGCCACAGTTCATTGGCTATATTTAAGAGGGAGTTAGATGTGGCCCTTGTGACTAAAGGGATCAGGGGGTATGGAGAGAAGGCAGGTACAGGATACTGAGTTGGATGATCAGCCATGATCATATTGAATGGCGGTGCAGGCTTGAAGGGCCGAATGGCCTACTCCTGCACCTATTTTCTATGGTTCTATATTTCTATGACTCACTTATCAGGCTGTGAGCAGCTCTGCAATTCAATTAGCCCACATATAGAGTGCCATGGAGATGGATATATAGCATGGCAAAGGGCACTTTGGCCCACCTCATCCATGCTAAGCAAGATGCCCATCCAAGCCAGTCCAGCTTTGACCCATCTCCCTCTAAACCTCCCCTATTGTCACTGTGCCATTGTCTGCTGCATAATGACACACAATCAAGCTGTTTCATCATCAAAAATATAACTCGGACCTGCTTTGAGTGTGAAGTAAATTTCTCACAGATTCACTTAGAACGGGCGAAAGGATCACTAGCATAAACCTGTAGCTAACAATGGTGCAACACGTCATAATTGTTTGAGGACACACGGCAGAATAAGCTCGATAGCTGGCATTTTAGCAACTCAGTTACAGAATTACGTGTCACTATAGTAACATACAAATTATCCATTGTAATTATCTGGTGCCTGGAGCATATTATTGCAATGGGATTAATTTGAAATCATTTAGTTCTTTAACTGCATTTTAGGCTATTTATTTTACAGGTTTGAGGCTGATGTGATGTTGAAACATAGCTGACGGACATTGAAGATGTCGGATTAAATGTACATTTCCACGGCTGTTTGTAAAGATCACTTTTATTTTTGCACACTATTCGAGTGTCTGGGAAATGTAATTGAATTCCACTCGCCAGATCACAGCTGGAGATACATAGGGCCGTGCTGGGAGACATAAAGAGCTCGGGCAACACCTGTGGAGAAAAGGAAAAGGGCCGGGTAAGCAAGCGTATCGGGTTTGTGACCCTTCATCTGCGGAGGGCGCTCAGCATCGCCAAGGACTGCTCTCACCCCAACCATGGACTGTTTACCCTCCTACCATCCGGGAGGCGCTACAGGTCTCTCCGTTGCCGAACCAGCAGGTCCAGGAACAGCTTCTTCCCGGCGGCTGTCACTCTACTCAACAACGTACCTCGGTGACTGCCAATCACCCCCCCACCCCCCGGACACTTATTATCACTTATTATTATTTATTTAAATCATTTGCTATGTCGCTCTTCCAGGGAGATGCTAAATGCATTTCGTTGTCTCTGTACTGTACACTGACAATGACAATTAAAATTGAATCTGAATCTGAATCTTCATCCAATACACGCAAGAAAAATAATGGTCCTCAGAGGAATTAAATAGAGAGTCCGTGATGAGGCAATGGGTCGCGTTGCATAACAAAAGTAAATAAAATGTGCAGGGCACAGGCAAGGAATGAGTCTAGAGTAGTAACCAAAGATCCTATAGCGGAGCAAGATAGTGCACTCCTGCTAAGTGGGAACCATCGGAAACCATTGTTCCCATTGGAAACAATCTCCTGCGAAGATTGTCCCCGATGTTGGGGAAGTCCAGAACAAGGGGTCACAGTTTAAGGATAAGGGGGAAGTCTTTTAGGACCGAGATGAGAAAAACATTTTTCACACAGAGAGTGGTGAATCTCTGGAATTCTCTGCCACAGAATGTAGTTGAGGCCACAGTTCATTGGCTATATTTAAGAGGGAGTTAGATGTGGCCCTTGTGGCTACAGGGATCAGGGGGTATGGAGAGAAGGCAGGTACAGGATACTGAGTTGGATGATCAGCCATCATCATATCGAATGGCGGTGCAGGCTCGAAGGGCCGAATGACCTACTCTTGCAACTATTTTCTATGTTTCTATGATAGATTCAATGAGCCCCAGAGCAAACATGAAAATAATACTCAACGTCATGGAAGTACCTTCTATTGACCCAAGTGGCTTGGATCACACTTCAGCATCACTTTGATGCCCAGTCCCTTCTTTGTTGTTTCAAAGGCCTTGAGAGCATCTTTCAGAGCAAAGCGATGTGTGACCAGAGGCTTCACGTCAATCATCTTTGCAGCCAACATGTCAATTGCCACAGGCCACCTAAGAAGAATGAATGAATGAATGAATGAAAACTTTATTGTCATTCAGATATACACCTAGACACAGTGCACCTTGAACGAAATTTCGTTGCATTTGACTCTCCAATCAGGTAAATAGTAAAAGTAAAAGTGCTAGGTGCGTCCATAAAAACGCCTCATGTGCATGGTTCTGTAAAATAAATATATATAAAAAGTTTTTAAAAAGTGTCGATATTTAAAAAGTTCTAGCCTCGGTTTTGTTGATTGTTCAGTAATCTTATGGCCTGGGGGATGAAGCTGTTGCAGAACCTGGTTGTCCCGCTCTTCATGCTGCAGTACCTCCTCCCAGAGTTAAGCAGTATAAACAGTCCATATTGTGGGTGTGTGGGGGCTCAGGTAATGCCCTTAGCTCTAATCAGACAGCGCTTGTACCCCATGTCCATGATTGAAGAGCAAAGATAGTTAGTAATAAGTCATTTTTCAAGGTACTATTATGCCCCTGTCCCACTTAGGAAACCTGAACGGAAACCTCTGGAGACTTTGTGCCCCACCCAGAGGTTTCCGTTCAGGTTTCCTAAGTGTGACAGGGGCATTACACTTCTTGAACCTGATATTGAGAGTGAGATTAATGTGGACCAGGGAAGTTCAGTGAGCGTTCAGGTACTTGATGGCATTTTTTTTTAAGACAGAGGATGTGGATTGCAGCATCCCGAATGTTGTCTTAGCTCATATTTTAAATGCACCTTTAAAATGCAAAAATAGGTGCATTAAAAAAAAAATGATTAGAGGAATATGGAAGACCAAAAACAATTTAAACGAATAAAGTCGTCTGTAAAAGGCATTTTTATTCTTGGTAGTTGAAAAGGCCAAAATTGAAGCATGTTACACACCAGTCATAAGGCATCTTGGGACGACAGATGGCACAATGGGCTAAGTGTTCGGCTGGCAACCGGAAGGTAGCCGGTTCGAATCCCGCTTGGAGTGCATACTGTCGTTGTGTCCTTGGGCAAGACACTTCACCCACCTTTGCCTGTGTGTGAATGTGTGTGAATGTGTGTGAGTGATTGGTGGTGGTCGGAGGGGCCGTAGGCGCAGATTGGCAGCCACGCTTCCGTCAGTCTGCCCCAGGGCAGCTGTGGCTACAGAAGTAGCTTACCACCACCGAGTGTGACTGAGGAGTGAATGAATAATGCGATGTAAAGCGCCTTGAGTATTAGAAAGGCGCTATATAAATCCCATCCATTATTATTATTATCTTTGCACATCAAGAACATCAAAGAACATCAAAGGGGAGGATGTCTGAACTTTGGTGCCTTCCCTCACAGTGGGAAACTTTGATTCCGCTGTGTGGGGGCGTTTATGTTAAAGACTATCGTGTTTGGTGCTCTTTTTTTTATTCGTATGGCTCCAAATTTGGTGACCCCAAATTTCACTGTAGGTTTGTGCATGTGACAATAAATGTCCCTTGAATCTTGAATCTCTTGGTGCCCTCTAGAGGCCAGTGCAGAGAGAGCGAATGTTAGCAACAGAGTCAAGGTTGAGATCAGAGACCACATGATGCAGTCCTTTCCCTTTCGACCACAAATTAAGCCTATCTAAGGTTTGGATTGTAAACATTTGATAATAGACCTACAGGTTACAACATGGAGCGTGCAGCGAGGGATCTGATTTCGGATTACATTTTTATCAGCTAATGAGAAAGGTGCTGCAGATGTTATGGTATAATTGGTAGGAGGGCCCTTGTACAATCCTGGACTGATGATTCAATGCAGGACAGCACGGCGGCACAGTGGTAGAGTTCAATTCAATTCAATTCAATTCAATTTATTGTCATTTGGACCCCTTGAGGTCCAAACGAAATGCCGTTTCTGCAGCCATACATTACAAACAAATAGACCCAAGACACAACATATTTTACATAAACATCCATCACATTGCTGTGATGGAAGGCCAAAAAAACTTCTCTCTCCACTGCACTCTCCCCCCCCATGTCAGAGTCAAAGTCAAAGCCCCCGGCGGGCGATGGCGAATTGTCCCGTGGCCATTAACGCCACGCCGGGTGATGCAAGGTCGCACACCGGGTCTTGGTGTTAGAGCCCCCGGCGTGTGCTCGCAAACTCCCGCGGCCATTCCAAGCCGCGCGGGGCGATGATGTAAGGCCCCGCTCCAGGTGCTCTTCAACCCCGCAACTCGGGCGGGAGAAGTCGCCGTTGCGGAAACCCCGAAAAGCGGTCTCCCTCCAGGGACCCGCGGGCTCCCGGTGCCGCCGGTCGCCAGACCCGCAGTTGCAGCCACCGAATCTCCGGGGGTCGGGGTGGCAGCAGCGCTCCACCACCGCTCCACCCGCTCCGGACTCGGCCAGCTCCGCGACGGTGAGGTGAGTAGTCGGCACCAGAGCCCCCGGTCTTCCTGTTGGAGGCCGCTCCTCGTTGCAGCCCCAACGACAACGGAGACCCGACAAAGAAAAGGTCGGGTCTCCCGTGCAGGGAGAGATTTAAAAGTTACCCCCTCCCCCCCACACCACCCCCACCCCCACACACATACCCCAACAAAAATAACAAAAACTACATTAAAACATAGACATAAAATAATAAAAACGCAGACGGACTGCAGAGGCCGCTGCTGACGAGAGTCGCGCCGCCTACCGATTCCTGCCTCACAGCGCCAAAGACCCAGGTTCGATCCCGACTACAGGTGCTGTCTGTACGGAGTTTGCACGCTCTCCCCGTGACCGCGTGGGTTTTCTCCGAGATCTTCGCTTTCCTCCAACACTCCAAAGACGTGCAGATATGTAGGTTAACTGGCTTGGTAAATGTGTTAAAAAAAATTGTCCCTAGTGCGTATAGGAGTGTGAATGAGCGGGGATCGCTGGTTGGCGTGGACCCGGTGGGCCGAAAGGGCCTGTTTTTGCGCGGTAACTAAACTAAAACTAAACTCCGTACAGTCAGCACCCGAGGTCAGGATCGAACTCGTGTCGCTGGCGTTGTAAGGCAGCAACTCTAATGTTGTGTCACCGTGCTGCCCCCTTGTGGACTGTGTACAAAATACATGATCCTCATATTGCCATTATTAGAGTGAGCTGCACTATTGGAGGTAGCACTTTTCTAATCATCAAATGACTCATCTGCCCTCTCAGGCTGGTATCCACTATTCTATAACACTATTCTGTGGAAGAGGGAATTACCGCTAAAAGTTTATATTCTAATATATAATAATAATATTCCAATATAATAAACTAAACTGAACTCCGATGCTGGCCATCTTTTTCATCTTCGATTACTTCATAGATTAGCTGATTCTTTTCCAATAAGATAATATTTCCTGTTAAGACCCATAATTAATTGCAGAAACTGGTGGTAACACTCAGCAGGTCGGGAAGCAGCCATGGAAAGAGCTAAAGGTTTTGAGATGCTTCAGGACTTCGACCGGAAACGTTACCTCTGCTTCCCTTTCCACTGGTGCTGCCCAACTGCTGTGTGCTTCCAGCGTGTTCTGTTTTGGCTTCAGACTGCCAGCATTTTCATTTAAAGTTAATTGATTCTTTAATAACTTGTGAGGTGCTTTGAGATGTTCTATAAGATTGTTAAGGGTTTGGGTTTGGACACACTAGAGGCAGGAAACATGCTCCCGATGTTGGGGGAGTCCACATCCAGGGGCCACACAGTTTAAGAATAAGGAGTAAGCCATTTAGAATGGAGACGAGGAAACACTTTTTCTCACAGAGAGTTGTGTGTCTGTGGAATTCTCTGCCTCAGAGGGCGGTGGAGGCAGGTTCTCTGGATGCTTTCAAGAGAGAGCTAGATAGGGGAGTCAGGGGATATGGGGAGAAGGCAGGAACGGGGTACTGATTGGGGATGATCAGCCATGATCACATTGAATGGCGGTGCTGGCTCGAAGGGCCGAATGGCCTACTCCTGCACCTATTGACCTGAAGAGCAACACAATTAATAAATATTTTCACCTCCGAATAAAATAATGGTGTAATCGCTACTGTGCTTTTGACCAAGGTGAAAGGCTGCCTTTTCATCACCTTTCTCCCTCTATGTGCTGGTCCTGTGCAGGTGAGGACAGGTGCCAGGTGCGGTGATAGCACACCAGTGCAGTCAAGTGCAAAATGGATGGTTGATTATCAGCACAGACTTGGTGGGCCGAAGGGCCTGTTTGTGTTCTGCATTCCTCTATCTCCTTGTCTCCGGAGATGCTGCCTGTCCCGCTGAGTTACTCTAGCATTTTGTGTCTATCTTCGGTTTAAACCAGCATCTGCAGTTCCTTCCGACACAGTGATATTGAGATATTGTTTATGCTTGGATTCTGGCTGTTTTAATGAAGACCAAAAACATATGTGAAATAATTAAATGGGAAGTGTGTAATGCCCCCGTCCCACTTAGGAAACCTGAACGGAAACCTCTGGAGACTTTGCGCCCCACCCAAGGTCTCCGCGCGGTTCCCGGAGGTTGCAGGTGGTTGCCGGAGGTTGCAGGTAGTGGAAGCAGGTAGGGAGACTGACAAAAACCTCCGGGCACCGCACGGAAACTTGGGTGGGGCGCAAAGTCTCCAGAGGTTTCCGTTCAGGTTTCCTAAGTGGGACAGGGGCGTAAGGATAATGTTGATGGGATCATTGATCAGTAATAACTCGATGGGCCAAAGGGCCTACTTCTATGCTCTGGAGCTCTGTGATTTCAAATGATAAACAGGCAAGAAAAAGGCACAGACTTGGTGGGCCGAAGGGCCTGTTTGTGTTCTGCATTCCTCTATCTCCTTGTCTCCGGAGACAATTTTTAAGAAAAAGGCAATACTTACGTGTTACAATATTTAAAAACTCCTCGAATATCCACTTCTCGAAGGAGTGCATGAAGTATTGGAATGTTTGCAAACTCGTGACCCAGACCAACCAGAGCCAAAACTCCTCCTGAGCGCGTAGCCTAGGAAACAATGTGTAAATAATATGGATTATTAATGCTGATTTCCTTGGGTATTAGAAACATAGAAAATAGGTGCAGGAGTAGGCCATTCGGCCCTTCAAACTTGCACTGCCATTCAATATGATCATGGATGATCGTCCAAAATCAGTATCCCTTTCCTGCCTTTTCCCCATATCCCTTGATTCCTTTAGCCCTAAGAGCTAAATCTAACTCTCTCTTGAAACCATCCAGTGAATTGCCCCCCACTGCCTTCTGTGGCAGAGAATTCCACAGATTTACAACTCTCTGGGTGAAAAAGTCTTTCCTCATCTCAGTCCTAAATGGCCTACCCCTTATTCTTGAACCTCGAACCCCTGGTTCTGGACTCCCCTAACATGGGGAACATTTTTCCTGCTTCTAGCCTGTCTAACCCCTTAAAATTTTTATCTTTCTACAAGATTCCCTCTCATCCTAAATCCCAGTGAGTACCTGAAGTATTTCAAAGTGACACATGGTAGCTCACGGGATTGTTGGAGGACATAACATGTAGCAGACCTCCAAGGTCATGCCTATGTAGACCTTAACATAGAAACATAGAAAATATGTGCAGGAGGAGGCCATTCGGCCCTTTGAGCCAGCACCGCCATTCATTGTGATCATGGCTGATCATCCCCTATCAATAACCCGTGCCTGCCTTCCCCCCACATCCCTTGACTCCACTAGCCCCTAGAGTTCTATCTAACTCTCTCTTAAATCCATCCAGTGACTTGGCCTCCACTGCCCTCTGTGGCAGGGAATTCCATAAATTCACAACTCTCTGGATGAAAAAGTTTCTTCTCACCTCAGTCTTACATGACCTCCCCTTTATTCTAAGACTGTGTGGCCCCTGGTTCTAGACTCGCCCAACATTGGGAACATTTTTCCTGCACGTGACAGTGCTTTGTTAGCAGTAATGCTATTTTATTGATGATTCTCCCACAGCCCACTGTCTCCGCCTCTTCCTTTCTTCTTCCCGCCTCCCCCCCCCTCCCCCCCCCCCCCCCACATGCACATCAGTCTGAAGAAGGGTCTCGACCCGAAACGGCGCCTATTCCTTCTGAACCTTCTGAATTTTGTAGTCGGCAAGGCAGTACTCTGCATATCGCCAACTTGGACAATTTAACATTTTTATCAAGCCAATTAACCTACAAACCTGTACGTCTTTGGAGTGTGGGAGGAGACCGAAGATCTCGGAGAAAACCCACGCAGGTCATGGGGAGAACGTACAAACTCCACAGCACCCGTAGTCGGGATCGAACCCGGGTCTCTGGCGCTGCATTTTGCTGTAAGGCAGCAACTCTACCACTGTGCCACCGCTCCATAGATGCTGCCTCACCCGCTGAGTTTCTCCAGCATTTTTGTCTACCCTCATTTCTTAAATGTGTTTTGTATAACAACGTTGCAAAGGTTTGAATGGTGAAGGAGATGCAAAGGGCCAAATGGCCTCATTCTGCTCCTATGTCTCATGCTCTTGTGATTAGATGTGTCCTTTGTGCCCAGAAATGGTTCAATGGTTCTTTATGTTTAAGAAAGAACTACAGATGCTGGAAAAATCAAAGGTTGACAAAAAATGCTGGAGGAACTTAGCGGGTCAGGCAGCATCTATGGAGAGGAGAAATAGGCGACGTTTCGGGTCGAGACCCTTCTTCAGACTGTCACATGCCCTTGGGTCCAGCGAAATTCCTCTTTTGTGTACAGTGCAATAAAATAATTACTGTATCAGGCACAATTATAAACACAAGCAAGGATAACTGGCAGGAAGTACAATGCAGATATCTTGTTATGGTACTTACATAGATGCCAGCTTGCATACAGATCTCGGCCCCAGTGCACTCGATGGTTATATCCGGCATGGAGCCAAGGGCAACCTTCACTTTCTGGGCCATTTCTACTGCAGTCTCTTTTTCAACTTTCAGCGTATAATCAGCCCCCATCTCCTTTGCCATTTTCAGCCGGTCGCTTGACAAATCTTTAAGACAACATTTATTTTATCATTCCAAAAAGGACAACTTTTGGAGTATTTACAGATCAAATTTACTTAGAGGCGTGGCACGGTGGGGCAGCGGTGGAGTTGCTGCCTTACAGCGCTTGCAGCGCCGGAGACGCAGGTTCGATCCCGACTACGGGTGCTGTCTGTATGGAGTTTGCACGTTCTCCCCATGACCGCGTGGGTTTTCTTCAAGATCCTCCCACACTTCAAAGATGTACAGGTTTGTAGGTTAATTGGCTACGTGTAAGTCGTGTATAAGTGTAAATCACCCCTGGTGTGTGTATAGGATAGTGTTAGTGTGCGGGGATCGCTGGTCAGTGCAGACTCGGTAGGCCAAGGGGCCTGTTTCCGCGCTGCATCTCTAAACCAAACAAAACAAAACTAACTGGGAATCTTCATTGTTTGTGGTTGGGAAAATAACAGGCTCGGTTGGTTTATTGATATTTTGGCCTTGGGTTTTAATTTACAGCATAGTATTTCCTCCCCAGTAATTATTAGTTAGCCAACTTCTATACTAATGAACAAGGAAAAGGCTCTCTACCTGACTCCTCCCAATGGTACAAGCCTATCATTGATACCTACCAAATTATTGTGCCTGCCCCTGCTGTTGAAATTAGGAAGGGAAATATCACTTTGATTAAAATATCATGAACAAAGAGCCTAACTTAGTTCATTTCCTAATTCTCAATGCCTAGCTCGCAGAACTTTCTCATATTTCTTTGTCTATTAGTCTTCTTCTTGCATATGGCGTGCACAGCCTAAAGTTGTAAGACAACATGTTCTGTTTGATCTTCTGTTTGTGCACGCCAGGTTGATTGCATTCGTCGAAACAGGGTGGACCACGTGAAGGTTGCAATCTCCCGCCCCTGTCTTTTTCATGTTAACTTTCAAATAATGACTGCTTAAATACAATACATATTTAAGGAACAAATTAGAATTTCGGTAAACCATAAGCAAATAAATTTACGGATCAAAGGACATGTTCATAGCCTTTGCTTTTGTTTAATCCTATGAAGATTTAAAAGTTAGTTAAAAAAAAAAGAAAAACTTTAAAAAGCAAAACACTCATACAGTGGAAAGTTACAATGCAACGTTGGGGCATTTTGTATCTTTAATAGGGCCGGTTTGCAGTGTGCATTCACACCTTCATGACGTGCATTCATGTTGTGAATCTTCCATCAGCGGTAGCAAATGCACTGAAGATGGATGATGGTATTCGATGTCTACATGAATCATAGCAAGGCTTTTGACAACATCCGTGCTCACAAGGTTAAGGCGTATGATTGTGCTGACAAGAGTGCAGAGCAGAGTCACCAGATGTTGCCTGGATTGGAGGAATTCAGTAACGGGGGAACATTAGACAGGCTGTGCTAATTTTTCAGGGAGCAAAGGAGGCTGAGAGGTGACCAGACAGTAGCAGCAGATACAAATCTGAGAAGCAGAGATGAGTCAAAATCTTTATCCAGTGCTGTGGGTATCATAAACAAGGAGGAAAAGGTTTAAGGTGGATGGACGGAGATTTAAAGGGAATCTAAGGGGAAAGTTATTTACAGAGTGGTTGATATCTGTGACACACTGCCATTGGAGATGGTGGAATCTGGTGGAATTACAATGTTTAAGAGACATTTAGATAGGCACTTATGCCCGTCCCACTTAGGAAACCTGAATGGAAACCTCTGGAGACCCTGCGCCCCTATGACCGGAGGTTTTTGTCAGTCTCCCTATCTACTTCCACTACCTGCAACCACCTGCAACCACCTGCAACCTCCGGGAACCGCACGGAAACCTTGGGTGGGGCGCAAAGTCTCCAGAGGTTTCTGTTCAGGTTTCCTAAGTGGGACAGGGGCATTAGATAAACAGAATGGTATGGCCCCAATGCAGGCAAATGGTATTAATGTAAGTGAGCCAAATCTACAATAGTGGGGGGTTAGCATGGACTTGATGGGCCGAAGAGCCCATGTTTGTGTTGTATCAAAAAGGGGCCTGAGATACTCAGGGCCACTCTGCAAGTTAGAATGACTTCAGTTTCACAACCTCCTCTCTAACCTCCGGAGACAGTTTCACAACCTCCTCTCTAACTTGCGTCCGGATGGTATGAACGTTGAATTCTCCCAATTTTGCTAGCCCTTGCTGTCTCCTCCCCTTCCTTAACCCTCGAGCTGTCTCCTCCCATCCCACCGCCCTCGGGCTCCTCCTCCTCCCTTTTTCCTTCCTTCTCCCCCCCACCCCCCATCAGTCTGAAGAAGGGTTTCGGCCCGAAACGTCGCCTATTTCCTTCGCTCCATAGATGCTGCTGCACCCGCTGAGTTTCTCCAGCATTTTTGTGCACCCCAGAATGAATTCATACCTGACCTGGTGGTGACCTTGGTCCCTCAGTATCATGATGCATTGTGATGCAGGAAGATAATCCGTGTATTTTATAGTTTACTAGACCAAGTGGGACCTTGGAGTTTAACGTGGGTGTGAGTAAAGGGGAATTAATTGGTGGCTGATCTCCTATTCAATTTGGAGTCTGTGGGTATCTCACCACTTCCTTGCATCAGTAAATTGATCATTTTTAAACACACTTTGCTGCTAATTTTCACCTTTTCAGTGAATGAAATATTGACTCGTAAACAGAGGAAAAAGTCGAGGGTTCCAATTCTAGATTTGAGTTATGGAAAATTACAAGTCGACATATTATTACCAGCGAAATAAATAAAGAAAGAAAGAAAGACATCTGCAAGAACGTGTAGCAAACAATAAAGGGCTATAGGCCTATTTACGAGTTTATGTACAGGGACATATCTATCCATGCACTGTATACTTGTATTTATACTTATGCATTTTAAATATGTATGTCATGTTTTATACTTTGGCAATATAACAATGTTTTTTTATCATGCCAATAAAGTTTTTAAATTGAAATTGAATTGAAAGAACTACTTCAATGTATCTGTTGGGAATAGTTTATAAACAAGTGCTGATTGTGTATCTTACCACATATCACTACTTGAGCTGCCCCCATTGCCTTGGCGACCAACAGATTCATAAATCCAATTGTCCCTTAAGAAAGAAATGAATGGCACATCAATTAGAAAATAATGTTGCATATGCAAGAGTTTTATGCAAATTAACTGCCTTTCCCATAGCTTATTTCACAACCTTGGAATACATTTCATGCTCCTTCTCTCCTTATCTGACTACCTTTTGTCTGTTCATCTCTGGCCTTTGTCCAACCATCTACCAATCCCCCCCCCCCCCCCCCCCCATCACCCCCGCTCACCTGGATAGAAAGGAACTGCTGGTATATACTGAAGATAGATACAAAGTGCTGGAGTAACTCAGTGGGTCATGCAGCATCTCTGGAGAAAAAGGTGGGAGTTTCCTTCCGTTGCTCCAGCTTTAGCCCACACCCCGAAGGGTTTCGGCCCGAAACGTTGCCTATTTCCTTCGCTCCATAGATGCTGCTGCACCCGCTGAGTTTCTCCAGCTTTTTTGTGTACCCCCAAAGATATGCATTGTGTTAGGTTCGACATAATGCTGGAGTAACTCAGCGGGACAGGGAGCATCTCTGGATAAAAGAAATGGGTGATATTTCAGGTTTAGACCCTTCTGACCCTAAGATGTCTTAGGCTAATTGGTCACTGTAAATTGACACAAGTAGGTTAGTGGTAGAGTCCAGGTGCAGTCGTTGGTTCTGTGGGGGGGGTCAGTGATGGGCTAGAGCAGTGGGTGCTTGAAGTTGAGCCCCTGTCCCACTTAGGCAATTTTTTCGGCAACTACAGGCGACTAGGCTGTCGCCACATGGTCGCGGGGTGATGCCTGTGTGGCCACGAGTCGTCTAATCAAGTCGCCTAAAGAATCGTAACGTTTTTCTGGTTGCCGCTGGATTTCGAAATGTTCAAGGCTTTTCGGCGACTGTGGGCTTGTCTTCTCCTGTCATAGGTGCTGACGCCAGTTGTCGGCAGGTGTTGTTGGTTGTCGCCGGCTGCTGACTTTGGTGAATCCCATTGGCGACTACCTACGTCAACCTACGACAGGTACCAGCGACTGAATTGTCTTCAGTTGTTGCCGACAGGGTCGTAGCTTGTCACGGGTGGACGTAGGTTGCCTTTGGTGGTCGTAGGTGTGGTCGTAGGTGGACGTCCCAATGGGTCGCCGGTTGTCGTTAGCTTGACGTCAACTAGATGGTAGGTTGTCGTAGCTTGTCGTAGACATTGTCATGGGGGGAGGGGGTCCAGTTGCTGCTTTTTCGGCGACCTGCTACGACTGTGACAGTCGCCGAAAAAATCGCCTAAGTGGAACAGGCCCTTAAAGGACTATTTCTATGCTATATGACTCCATGACATGGTCATTCTTTTTTTGATCCCAACTATTAAAATACACAGAAATGTATAATCTTACAAGTTTCACTCTCAAAACAGCAGTGGAGGCTGGTTCACTTGAATTGTGTGTACTGAAAATATCAGATTAATGACACTAGAATGTGTGAGTATTTCTTGTCATCAGTGATTCTTTACCAGCTCCACAGATGAAGATCTTGCAGCCTATTTTCACTTCAGCTCTGCGACAGGCGTGAATCGCAACGGAAAGAGGCTCGACCAGTGCCCCTTCTTCAAAACTCAACGAGTCTGGAATCCTGAAAGAAAGACACATAAGAGGCATAAGACGAAACCATTTAAAAATTATAAAAAAACATTGTGGAATAGACCAGTGATTCCTAACCTGGGGCCATATGGCAAATTTCAGGGGGGGCCACAGAACATTTTGGGGATTTAGGGGGCCGCAGGTTCAATGACCACCCTGTTGCCTCCTAAATTTCAGTTCTAATAAATTTAAATCTATGTAGTTGAAATATATTTTTGAATTTTATTTATGAAATTATTTTAATTTTCTTATAAAATTATTATAGTAATTCGAAAATTGTCTAATTTGCGGCCTCTTTGACAATATGGCATATTTGACAATATGTAGCTCCCCATAATCTGTCAATCGAGTGACTAGCAACTATTTACGAGTTACTAATCACAAAACATTGAGTTTCTTTCCCTTCGTTAATAGTGTCAGGGGGGGCCATAGAAAAATGTAAAGATCCCAAGGGGGCCATGAGCTAAAAAAGGTTGCTAACCACTGGATTCGACAATAGACAATCGGTGCAGGAGTAGGCCATTCGGCCCTTCGAGCCAGCACCGCCATTCTTATATAGACACGAAATGCTGGTGTAAGTCAGCGAGTCAGGCAGCATCTCTGGAGAAAATAGAAAGGTGATGATTCGGGTCGGGAGAAGAAGGGTCTCGATCCGAAAGATAACCACTCCATTTTCTCCAGAGATGCTGCCTGACCCACTGAGTTACTCCAGCACTTTGTGCCTATCCTTGGTATAAACAATGCATTCTTATCACATTATAGTCTGTTCTCATGTTTGTTTTCCCAAATCTCAGATGTAAACTGAAGTAAACATAGACTTTGGAAATCTGCATTATTTTTTGATGATGTGCACACATCAATGTTGGTGCCACAGAGTGTCACGAGAAAAAACATGCATTAGTTAAATATGTTCTGCAATGTTTGGCCAAAGAGTTGACCAAACAATGTAAACTAAACCCTCTACCATTTTGTGTAAATATCCACGATTATAAGGTTAAAGAAACAGATAAAGTATTTTGGAACTGGACCATAGATTGAGGGGGGATCTTATAGAAACGTACAAAATTCTTAAGGGGTTGGACAGGCTAGATGCAGGAAGATTGTTCCCGATGTTGGGGAAGTCCAGAACAAGGGGTCACAGTTTAAGGATAAGGGGGAAATCTTTTAGGACCGAGATGAGGAAAACATTTTTCACAATCTCTGGAATTCTCTGCCACAGAAGGTAGTTGAGGCCAGTTCATTGGCTATATTTAAGAGGGAGTTAGATGTGGCCCTTGTGGCTAAAGGGATCAGGGGGTATGGAGAGAAGGCAGGTGCAGGATACTTAGTTGGATGATCAGCCATGATCATATTGAATGGCGGTGCAGGCTCGAAGGGCCGGATGGCCTACTCCTGCACCTATTTTCTATGTTTCTTTACAGCAGCAAGGGTGCGTTAGTGTACTTACATGGGGAAGTTGTCCTATGTTAGAATTTGTATGCATCCTGCTACACTAAAACTATCCCAACCATGCCCAACTATTTCAGGTAAATCACAACCAATGTGGTGGAGAAGAAAGCCTTAACTTCAGGGATGGAGAAATGGAACATCACTAGACCAGAACACAAAATCGGAGGCAAACACACTCTCCTCTACAATCAGCGAAAGCTTCTCCTTTTCTAATAACATCGGGTAGATCGAATAGTTTGGATAGATGCACATAGTAGGGGAATCGAGGACCAGAGGATCAAGGTGAAGGAAAAACATTTAATAGGAATCCCAGGGGTAACTTTTTCACACAAAGGGTGGTGGGTGTATGAAACAAGCTGCCAGATGAGGTCGTTGATGGTGGGACTATCCCAACATTTAAGAAACAGTTAGACAGATACACTAAAATGCTGGAGAAACTCAGCGGGTGCAGCAGCATCTATGGAGCGAAGGAAATAGGCAACGTTTCGTCCCGAAACCCTTCGGGTTTCGACCCGAAATGTTGCCTATTTCCTTTGGGGTTCGTCCCGAAACGTTGCCTATCTCCTTCGCTCCATAGATGCTGCTGCACCCGCTGAGTTTCTCCAGCATTTTTGTGTACCTTCGATTTTCCAGCATCTCCAGTTCCTTCTTAGACAGATACACTGATTGGACAGGTTTGGAAGGATATGGACCAAGCGCAGGCAGGTGGGACTAGTGTAGTTGGGACATGTTGGTCGGTGTGGGCAAGTTGGGCCAAAGGACCTGTTTCCACACTGTATCACTCTATGACTCTATAACATTGGATATCTGCTGGATAAGTTCCGATTCTACAAAAGGGAGAATTTTGAAAGATATGAAACTAACAGTTCTATATAAAAAAAACAATATTTTGAAATCCTAGGTAAAGGATTTTTTTAAGATATGCTATCTTTGTGATAAGATAACCAACAGTATATAGAGAAACTAACTTGAAGCAGTAGCTGGCATCATGGACATAGTATTGGCACATCCCCCCATGATCAGGAGGAAGGCCACTGGCGAAGCATGTTGGTGACAAGTTGTAACGTCCATTTCTAACAAACTCATCATTGTCTCTGGGGACACCAGGCTCAATGGCAACTCTGTCACCTGCAACAAAACAAGATAATAGTCCCTGGTGAAAATACATTTCAGTTGCTTGGTTTTCAGCAAGGTAGTAAGGGCCTGTCCCACTATTTTTAGGCAACTGTCGGCAACAATAGACAATAGACAATAGGTGCAGGAGTAGGCCATTTGGCCCTTCGAACCAGCAATGCCATTCAATGTGATCATGGCTGATCATCCCCAATCAGTACCCCGTTCCTGCCATCTCCCCTGGCTCCGCTATTTTTAAGAGCCCTATCTAGCTCTCTCTTGAAAGCATCCAGAGAACCTGCCTCCACCGCCCTCTGAGGCAGAGAATTCCACACACTCACCACTCTCTGTGAGAAAAAGTGTTTCCTCGTCTCCGTTCTAAATGGCTTACCCCTTATTCAACTGCCTTAGTCATAGCCGGTTGCCGAAAACCTGGCGACTGGACCCCCCCTTCGACATAAGATTTGAAATAGAATCATACAAAAAAAAACCCTGAATTCAGCACCGGCGACAACCTACGTCAGGAGAAGTCAAGCTACGCTCTCTGGCGTCAAGCCAACTGTCGCCGACTGTTGCCGAAAAGCTTTGAACATTTCAAAATCCAGCGACGACCAGAGAAACGCTACAATTCTCTGGGCGACTGAGGAGACGACTCACGACCATACAGGCGACACCCCGACGACCATGTGGCGACAGTCTAGTCCCCTAAATAATTGCCTAAGTGGGACAGGGGCTTTAGTGGTGTCATCACTATCATCTAGAAGTCAGTACTGTAAACATTGGTACTGTGCATTTTTTTTTTTTTTTTTTTTTTTTAAATATATTTTTTTTAATATAGAGAAAGAGAGAAAGAGAGAAAAAAGTTACAAATATCAAAAAAAACAAAAAAGGTGGAATGGATTACTTATAATACGTCATTGGAGATAGGTTCGTAGGTTATAAAGTATGACTTTTCATCTAATCCTGAGTTCAAGTTTCAGTTGGGTTTTCGTGCCGGGCCAATCTATCCCGTCAGATAATTAATGAATGGAGCCCATATTTTATCAAAAAGTTCTTGTTTGTCCATTAAGACGAGTCTAATTCTTTCTAGATATAGGGTCTCCGACATTTCCACAATCCACATATAAGTACTGTGCATTTTCTACAAACCATGATGTTATTACTGCAGCCGGAGAGACTGAAGGAGGGTTTCGGCCCGAAACGTCGCCTATTTCCTTCGCTCCATAGATGCTGCTGCACCCGCTGAGTTTCCCGAGCAATTTTGTGTACCTATGTTATTACTGCAATTGGATTGATATGGGTAACATCATCCAAAAAGCCTGTTCTCCAAAACAGGCAAAACCACCAGTATGCCTGTAATGTGCCTTTAATGCTACATCTTGGCACTACATACAATACTACACAACAATACTTTATTAACCAAGTATGCTTTGCATCATAAGTGGAATTTCATTTGCCAAGTCAGTCATACAAATAAAAAGCAACGGTACACACAAAATACATTGTAATGTAAACATCCACCACAGTGACTCCTCCACATTCCTCACTGTGATGGAAGGCAAAAAAAAGTTCAATCTCGTCCCTTCTTTGTTCTCTCTCTCTCCAGAACAATGCTGTGCCCTTTATCTTTTATTCATGCACTGTGGACAGCTTGGTTGTATTTATGTGTAGTGTTTATCTTTGACTGGATAGCACGCAAACCAAAGCTTTTCACTGTACCTCAGTATACGTGACAATAAAAAACCCAAAACTAAACTAATCTAAACTAAATTAAACTACATGGTTTGCAGTTTATATTCTTAGACAACGTGCCTGCATAAAGGCTGTAATTATTGCTAAATCCAATGTATATTGCATGAACGTTGGTGTATTAAACCCTTGTGTTCACCTATTCAAGCTAATTTCAATAACTGTAGTAGAAGCATCTCGACTCGAAACGTCACCCACTTCTCTCCAGAGATGCTGCCTGTCCCGCTGAGCTACTCCAGCATTTTGTGTCTACCTCTGAATTTAACAACTGTCTTTCGCAAATAGTTGAGACAATCATTGGGGGCTGTAAACCAAGCTGAGGGCAATAAAACTGATCAGGAAATTGTGTACTTTATTGGGCCCATTTGTTTGTCAAATGGGAGTAGTTATCTAAATAACTGGAAACAGAAGGTTAAAGATAACTCTGGGGGGGGGAAAAACAACGGTTAAAGCCTACAGAGACATTGATCAAGAATGAATTATTTCAAAAATGTAAAATCCACATGTAACCATCGTGTTGTGAGAATATAAAAAATGCTGTGGATGCAGTGAATCTTTGAAAAACTTTGGGTTCGCTCAGAGTGTTTCCCAGAACTTACTATTAAGACGTTGAATAATCCGACTTGTTTGAGAAACTCACCACCGCTTTACGAGATGTTCTTTGTGTCTGTTCCTCTCTGATGTATATTAAGAGGGTAATTAGGCCCCACTTGAAAGCCAGATTCAGGGTACAGGTTAAACACAGAATTCCCTTCAACGGGTCCTGATTCTACCTTCGCCATTTCTTCTGACAGTTCATTCTAGATCTCAAGTTTAGTTTTGTTCAGAATTTAGTTTAGAGAAACAGCATGTAAACAGGCCCTTCGGCCCAACGAGTCCATGGTGACCATTGATCACCTGTTCACACTAGTCCCATGTTATCCCACTTTTTTTCATCCGCTCCCTGCACAATTTTATAGAGTGGCAATTAACCCACAAACCTGCAGGTCTTTGGGAAATGGGGGGAAACTAATGTACCTGGAGGAAACACAGGGAGAACGTGCAAACTCCACGCAGACAGCATCCAAGGTCAGGATTGACCCTGTGGCTGGCGCTGTGAGGCAGCAGTTGTTCCAGCTGTGTCGCTGTGCTACCCATGCTACTTGTTGCTTAAAGAAATTCAAATTCAAATCCAAATCACTTTAAATATGTGTCCTCTGGGTAATAATGTTCCTGTGAGTGCAAGATATACTACAGTATATCAAGATATACTACAGTCTTTCAAAATCGCATATAATTCTGAACCCGTCTTAAATAATAATAATAATAATGAATGGGATTTATATAGCGCCTTTCTAATACTCAAGGCGCTTTACATCGCATTATTCATTCACTCCTCAGTCACACTCGGTGGTGGTAAGCTACTTCTGTAGCCACAGCTGCCCTGGGGCAGACTGACGGAAGCGTGGCTGCCAATCTGCACACATTCACACACAGGCAAAGGTGGGTGAAGTGTCTTGCCCAAGGACACAACGACAGTATGCATTCCAAGCGGGATTCGAACCGGCCACCTTCCGGTTGCCAGCCGAACACTTAGCCCATTGTGCCATCTGTCGTCCCCCAGATTTTAGGTAACGCTGCAGAATGCTCCATGACTAACCTGCTTTGAGGTGTTGAACTCCAGAGCCCACTTTCACCACAGTGCCAGAGAATTCATGACCCAGGGTCACTGGCTTGTTGACGGCGAAACCCGCACCTTCGCCATCGTTCCAGAAATGGATGTCCGTCCCGCAGATTCCGACAGAGTTGATCTTCAACAGAACCTCTGAAAGGAGAGGTCCATTACATATTACCACAGCCAAAGTATCTAAAGAGCTTCTGATACAGAGTATGTCTCGGTGCTGAGATATATGTAGGAAGGAACTGCAGGTGCTGGTTTAAACCGAAGATAGGCACAAATGCTGGAGTAACAGCGGGACAAGCAGCATCTCTGGAGAGAAGGAACGGGTGATGTTTCGGGTCGAGACCCTTCTTCAGACTGATGTCAGGGGAGAGGGAGATACATAGATAAGGGAGTGGAGTGTGAAAATAGGACAAAAGGAATGGAGATCTAAGAAAATGTAGAATAGATCACAAAATGCTGGAGTAACTCAGCGGGACAGGCAGTCAGAGTGAGGCCCAGCGCAAATTGAAGGAACAGCACCTCATATTTTGCTGGCCAGATAACACCCCAACAAGGGGAACCCTTGCTTCCCCTCTCTCTCCATCTCTCCCACTTCCCAGTTCTCTGACCAATCTTACCGTCAATCTAAAACTACATTTTATCTCAGTTTGCTTTGTTGTCATCTTCTCCCAGCTAACAACGATCTATTCTACATTTTCCTTGATCTCCATTCCCCTTGTCCTATTTTCACACCTTACACTTCCTTATCTATGTAACTCCCTCTCCCCTGACATCAGTCTGAAGATGGGTATCGACCCAAAACGTCACCCATTCCTCCTCTCCAGAGATGCTGCATGTCCCGCTGAGTTACTCCAGCATTTCTGCCCATCTTCCGTTTAAACCAGCATCTGCAGTTCCTTCCTACACGTCTCAGTGCATGCTACAGGTTGCAATTTAAGCCCTTGTCATTATAGGAGGTTTAACTTTTAATGAGGATTTAAACCTGTATTTCTGATGCAATTCTGGCAATTGCTTGATAATTATGGAGAAATTGGAGTTTAACTGGCCCACCGAGAAGGACTGCTACGTATCTCACTTCCTCATCACAGATTGCTGTGAGATGTGGAGTTGTAAAAAGTACAACAGCTATCTATTTTGCAACTAAAATCTACTTTTCATTCATGTTTCGTTTCGAAAGGTTATTTGAAAAAGTATTGTCATGTCTGAAAAATATCTGCTTTATTAGGATGTTGCCAGGATGTGAGGGCCTGAGCTATTGGGAGTGGGATCAGTCTGAAGAAGGGTTTTGGCCCGAAATGTTGCCTATTTCGCTAGATTGCAGGAAAAAGTATTGGGGGAGTCCAGAACCAAAGGTCACAGTTTAAGATAGACAAAAGTGCTGGAGAAACTCAGCGGGTGCAGCAGCATCTATGGAGCGAAGGAAATAGGCAACGTTTCGGGTCGAAACCCTTCTGGGTTTCGACCCGAAACGTTGCCTATTTCGTTCAGGGTTTCGTCCCGAAACGTTGCCTATTTCCTTCGCTCCATAGATGCTGCTGCACCTGCTGAGTTTCTCCAGCACTTTTGTCTACCTTCGATTTTCCAGCATCTGCAGTTCCTTCTTAAACCCCAACAGAATCAGTCTGAAGAAGGGTCTTGACCCAAAGCATCACCTAGCCATGTTCTCCAGAGATGCTGCCTGACCCGCTGAGTTACTCAAGCACTTTTGTCTACCCAGGCTAGGACTTTATTACTTAGAGCTTGGGAGGATAAGGGGTGATCTTATAGAGGTGCATAAAATCATGAGGGGATAAATACAGAGTGATTTACCCAGAGTAGGGGAATCAGAAGCAGAGGACATAGGTTTAACATGAGAGAGGGAATATTTAATGCAAACCTGGGAGGAAACCTTTGCACACAGGTGGTGGGTGTAAGGACATTTAGGCAGGTGCATTGACAGGAAAGGTTTAGATTGGAAAGATTTAGAGGGATTTAAGAAAGATTTAGAGGGATTTAGGCCAAATATGTCTAACATAGATAGGCCATCTTGGTCAGCATGGACATGTTGGGCCGAAGGGCCTGCTTTCATGCTCTATGGCTTAATGACTCTACAATATGTAAAGCAAAATGGATGACGTGAAACAACTTGCCGTGAGATCTTGGTGACGCAATTGCCCGCTGCTCCTGTGGAGAAAACATGAGATCTTTATTAGTCAGAGAGGTTTCATCCTTCACAGATGTGACACAGATCAAACATAATGTGTATTAGCTCTTTCTTTTCTGGGTAGTGCAGTTGTTGTCTTTTGTAGTTGGTTTTTAGAATCTTATCTTTGACACCACCAATTAGATCAGCACAAACCATCTCAAGTTAGTTTACATTCCGTCTGGTCAACGTGATTCCAATACGATGGTTGCAACCTTCTGTTCTACAGGTGCTTTGGTAGTGTAGAAGTGGCCCCCTTAACAAGAACTTTTTTATCAGAATATGGTCTCCATTCATTGACTACTTGAAGGGGCCGACTGGCTCGGCACGTGAACCTGACTGAAACTCGATTTAAGAATCAGATGAAAAGTTATACTTTATAATTTACGAACTTATCTCCAAAGTTGTATTTTTAGTAAATTATTCCATTCTTCTTTATCATACTTTTTTATTTTTTTAATTTCTCTTTCTTATTTTCTATCTATATAAAAAAAAAAGAGATAATACTAGAAGCAGAGTTAATATCAATTGATAATATTAGTAATGTAGGAATGATATACATGAAATAGAATAGAATAGAATCTTTAATTGCCACGCAACCAGGGTTGGTGGTATTTGGGTTCGGTACATGATGGTACACTGCTTTTGTTATATACCACTAATAACACAGATCACCGTAATAAAGTGCACCCATACCACATCACAAATCACAAATCTCACCAACAATACATAGTGCAAAAAAACAAACAAAGACCATAGACAAGACACTGTATACATCAAAGTCATATTATTGTCTGATTATTGGACGGAATTGAGAGTTCTTATTGCTGAGGGGAAGAAACTGTTTTCAAAGCGGGTGGTTTTAGTAGCAAGTGACCTGAGGCGCCTCCCCGAAGGGAGAGACTGAAAAAGGTGACTTGCTGGATGGGAGTGGTCCGAGATGATCTTTTTTGCCCGTTTTGAGGTACGTTGGAGATAACTGGAATGGATTGAGGGGAGGGGGGAGTTGATGATCCTGGAGGCCTTGGAGACAATGCGTTGTATTCTGTGTAGTGAGTGACTATCGGTGTTACCGTACCAGACTGTGATTGAGGAGGTGATGATGCTTTCAATGATTGATTGATAGAAACGGACCAGGAGGTGTTTATCGACTCTGAACTTTTTGAGCTGTCTGAGGAAATATAGGCGTTGTTGACCTTTCTTGATGACGTGGTCATGTTTTTAATATGATATGTACCTGCCTCTAATAAAAAGATTATTAAAAATAAAAGAAGTGGCCCCCTTAGCAGAAGCGTCCACGTCGCGGGGCTGGAAACAGGAAGTACCCTGAGCTAAGGTAGACAAAAGTGCTGGAGAAACTCAGCGGGTGAGGCAGCAGCTGTGGAGCGAAGGAAATAGGCAACGTTTCGGGCCGAAACCCTTCGTCAGAAGTATCCTGAGCTAATTCTGCTACCACGATCATCTATTGCAACAAGTGATGGCTCCCACTGATTGTCGCCAGAAACTTGCGCCCTTTTCAGGACAGACGATGACAGCGATGTCAACATTTGAAACATGGAAGATGGACATGAAATAAGGGTGTAGCAGTTCTCACCCAATTATACAACCTCGTTGGCTTCCACAGAATTGACTATCAAACAGGACCAATACTATGCGAGCATGAGTCTTGGAAAACATTTAGTAATTAACAACTCGAGTACAAAATATATACAATCTTCTGTAATACAGATAGAATAAATTAAAATAGAAACTATTCAACTATCTCGGTATCACCATTATTTAATTTATCATTATTTAAATATGATGAGTGTTTCTGCCGCTGCCACCCTTTTTTCAACAAGCAAGTTCCAGAACGCTACCAGCCTCTGGAAGACATTTTCCCCTCATTGTTCTATCAATTGCATCTTCAGTTACACAGTTTAAGGATAAGCGGGAAATCTTTTAGGACCGAGATGAGGAAAACATTTTTCACACAGAGAGTGGTGAATCTGTGGAATTCTCTGCCACAGAAGGTAGTTGAGGCCAGTTCATTGGCTATATTTAAGAGGGAGTTAGATGTGGCCCTTGTGGCTAAAGGGATCAGGGGGTTTGGAGAGAAGGCAGGTACAGGATACTGAGTTGGATGATCAGCCATGATCATATTGAATGGTGGTGCAGGCTCGAAGGGCCGAATGGCCTACTCCTGCACCTATTTTCTATGTTTCTGTTTCTACGTTTTTTGACCCTTCATGTTTTATCTTATTTCATGGGCCTGTCCCACGTACGCGACTTTTTCGGCGACTACCGGCACCCGTCATAGGTCGTTGCAGGTTGCTGAACATTTTCAACGTGTTGAAAATCCAGCGGCAACCAGAAAAACGCCACGACTCTTTGGGCGACTGAGGAGACGACTCACGGCCATACAGGCGACATGTCGCGGGGTGAAGCCCGTACGGTCGTGAGTAGTCGCCCAAAGAGTCGTACCTTGTTCTGGTCGCCGCTAGATTTTCAACGTGTTGAAAATATTCGGCGACCTGCAACGGCCTATGATGGGTGCCGGCAGTCGCCGAAAAAGTCGCGTAAGTGGGACAGGCCCATTCAGCCTTTTCTGTCCAATCTTTCCTCATAGAATATATTTTCCAATCCCGGCAATATCTTTATTAATTTTCTCCATTCCCTTTCCTGTACAAACACACCTTTCCTGTGATGTTGTTACCAGAATTGTACTCAAGCTGTGTTCTAGATAGTGATAAACAGTTATAGCACAGTTCTGATATTCTCTATTCAGGCTAATAAATGAAAGCATAGCATCGGCATTCCTTGCCTTTACTGCCATGCACCTCTCCAAATACAATAATTCACCCTTCTAAAGATAGACACAAAATGCTGGAGAACTCAGCAGGACAGGCAGCATGTGTAGGAAAGAACTGCAGATGCTGGTTTAAATCGAAGGTAGACACAAAATGCTGGAGTAACTCAGCGGGACAGGCAGCATCTCTGGAGAGAAGGAATGGGTGACGTTTCAGGTCGAGACCCTTCTTCAGACTGATGTCGGGGGGGGAGGGAGGTAGATAGAATTCACCCTTCTGTCTAGTTTCGCTTAGATATACAGCGTGGAAACAGGCCCTTCGGTCCACCGAATCCATGCTGTCCACCAACCACCTGTACACTAGTTCTTTTGCATCTTACAGGCAATTTACAGAAGCCAATTAACCTACAAACCCGCACGTCTTTGAAGTGTGGGAGGAATCTGGAGCACCCTGAAAAAACACACAATGTCACAGGGAGAACGTGCAAACTCCACACAGGCAGCAGCCGTGGTCAGGATTGTTCCCGGGTCTCTGGCGCTGTGCCATCCTGTAGATTCGACAGTACTTGCCATGTTACGGACAAACAGACCGTCTGTTATCCTGCCATTTAATACTTTCCTCCTTTCCATCAACCATGTGGACAAATATTGCACCTTGTTTCAGCCCTTTATGTTCAGATACAATTCACATTACTGTCCCCATATCATGTAATATGTGTGTTTTACACAGCACACATACAGCACCAGAGACCCGGGTTCGATCCTGACCAAAGGTGCTGCCTGTGTGGAGTTTGCACGTTCTCCCCGTGTGTTTTCTCCGGGTGCTCCATTGATAATTCCTTTCATCTCAACGGCTGATGAATCAATTGTCACTTGAGCAAGACAAACAATGCTTACCCACCACAATAATCTACAAATACAATGCAAGGTATAAAACAGGATAAAGTTACCAGTCTCAAATCTCCTGCTGCGTGGAGCACAACCGACAGATTCTCTTGCAGCGCCATTTCCAGCTTCACGCTCTGCAATCAAAGCTAATCAATAGTCGTCTGTAAGAGGGTAGCCTTGTTCAGGAGAGTTTTAAAGCAGTTATCCTACTGATCAATCACTCTGTCAATATTGGGCATTCTTTGCCTCTATTTGGGGAACTTGCTGTTCTATCTACTCATTCTATTTATTATTGCAATACATAGGTTCAATGGTCACATTTCTGTGCAAACAACAAACTCCTGAATTCTCACAATTCAGTTAACCCTTGCTGTCTCCTCCCCTTCCTACCTCCCCCTCTGCCCTCGGGGTCCTCCTCCTCCTTTTTCCTTTCTTCTCCCCCCCCCCCACCCCCTATCTGTCTGAAGAAGGGTTTCGGCCCGAAACGTTGCCTATCTCCTTCGCTCCATAGATGCTGCTGCACCCGCTGAGTTTCTCCAGCATTTTTGTGTACCTTCGATTTTCCAGCATCTGCAGTTCCCTCTTTAACAAACTGCTGAAGGAACTCGGTGGGTCAGGCAGCATCTGTGGAGTGACATGGACCGATGGCATTTTGGTTGGGGCTCTGCTTCGCTCCATGTGCATCCACTCAAACTGGAGGTGGATCCCACCTGTAATATTATCTATCCTTTTCCATCACAGATGCCTCCTGTCCAGCTGAGTTAACCAGCAGTATGCTTCTTGCCTCTCATCAAATTTCTGTATCATAGAAACATAAAAAATAGGTGCAGGAGTAGGCCATTCGGCCCTTCGAGCCTGCACCGCCATTCAATATGATCATGGCTGATCATCCAACTCAGTATCCTGTACCTGCCTTCTCTCCATACCCCCTGATCCCTTTAGCCACAAGGGCCACATCTAACTCCCTCTTAAATATAGCCAATGAACTGGCCTCAACTGGCAGAGAATTCCAGAGATTCACCACTCTCTGTGTGAAAAATGTTTTCCTCATCTCGGTCCTAAAAGATTTCCCCCTTATCCTTAAACTGTGACCCCTTGTTCTGGACTTCCCCAACATCGGGAACAATCTTCCTGCATCTAGCCTGTCCAATCGCTTAAGAATTTTGTAAGTTTCCATAAGATCCCCCCTCAATCTTCTAAATTCTAGCGAGTACAAGCCGAGTCTATCCAGACTTTTACACATGGGAAACCAAAGGGCAGGTAGGTGTCCTTGTTTAAGGAGAAATGTATTGAATTGGATGATGAGGTTTTCATGAGGAATGATTAAACTCAGGTTTTAGTTTATTGTAGAGATGTAGTCCCTTCACCTACCGAGTCTGTGCCGACCAACAGTCACCCATACACTAGTTCTATCCTACAAATTAGGGACATTTTACAGAAGCCAATTAACCTACAAACCTGGACATCCTTGGAATATGGGGGGAAATCCATGTTGTCACAGGGAGAGTTTGCAATCTCTGTACAGACTGCATGTATAGTCAGGATCAAACCCAGGTCTCTGGCCCTGTAAGGCAACAACTCTACCGCTGCATAACTGCGCCACCCACAATGCTGTGTTCATTGGGGAATAGATGAGCGATAGATGATTTTACTTCGGAGTCACGTGAGTGACTACGTGAAGAAGGGCCGTCCGTCTGCGTGCGCGTCATTACGTCTGAACGCAACGCGCATGACGGACTGGAGAGGCACTGTGTCCTCCCAGCCGTCAGGATCGGCAGGTAAGGAAAGTTGAACTACTTACCTGCGTTCTCTCGGACTTGAAGCCTTTTGAAGTTTCAGAGCCCAGATGTCGAGGAGACGGTCCGCGCGGAAGTCGGCTGCCGAAGACCGCAGCATTCCCAGTAGCGGGCGACGGTCTTGTTCCCGACATTACCGCCGGCAGAACCGGCAGGAAAGACTTGGTGCAGGAGGAGGAGCTCCGTGGTGGTCCTGCGGGACGTAAAAACCACCCGCAAGTCTGACACCCGTTGACTCAGATGAGTCCGGGGAAGAGGGATACCCTCCCTCAATGGAGAGCGTCTGAGGACGACTCTCCCACATGGAGCAACTTATGGAGAAGTTGCTCCAACAATGATCTGCTCCGAAGGAGGGAGCAGTATCAGCACGGGCCTCTACAGCAGGCCGTGCCAGCAGCCTCACACATGGGGAAAACAAAACGGGCCAGGAGTACCTAGGCAAACCCAATTGGAGGGTAGGCCAGGAGGATCCCGGATGGAGAGGATAACCTCCTTCATGGGTAACATGTTTAAACGTTCAAAACCCACATGGAGCACCTGATGGAGAGGTGCTCCACAATGATATAATCCAAAGGAGGGAGTTATCAGCCCGGGAATTATGGAGAACCCGCAGGCAGCGGCACCTGTTTCAGGGCTGCACAAATGTCTCCTGCTCTGAGGAGAGGAGCATCCACGGTCAGTTTCAGTCTGACCCAAAGCAAGAATCTCATTTAGGTCCGCTGGAGGGGCCGTGACAGCGCAGGTATCCACAGGGGCCTGCGGCAGCACCTGTTTTCAGGGCTGCCTACAAATCTCACTCTCAGTGGAGGGGAGTGTGAGTGATCAGTAGGTAACTGATCTCGAATTTAAAGTATGAACATACTGAAGCACATGCATATGGCCTCAAGAGCCAGCAGTTGGCAGAATATCCGCACAAATGCCGGCAAGGGAACAGCGCTATCAGGGTGACATTGGAGAAACTAGCCGCCGAATCCTCTCTTCAGGTAAGACCAGAAGAAGGAAGCAAAAGCTGTCGGACCAATCAAGGTACAACGACAAGCAAACTTCATCAGTAGGCGACAAACACACCCCACACCTCCATAGGGGATAAGCAGTTCACTGAAGCTGATGGTAGCTTGAAAGCTGGGCACGGAAATATGATCAGAGTCGTCTTTCAAGGCAGACTCAGAATTATGGCCAGAATTGTCTTACAAGGCAAGCTCAGTATGATAAGGTTTTCAGACCAAGACCCAAGCAGAGGTCAGGAGAAACATGGAATCCACACTCCCTACCAGTCCTACACCCAATCAAGGAGAGAAAAGGAACCCGCATCAGGGGCCTTTGGGCTTACCACAAGACCACCGGTAGCCATGGAGGTAGGTGGGTCTGGGTTTACCGAAACAAGGGATTGTGGACCAGTTACATGTTGGTAATTTTACTCTTGTGTTTTTGTTCAAAATGACAACAACATGAATTTCAGATCTGGTTTAAAAAAACAGATAACAACATGTGATTATTTTACTGCACAACATACATAGGTTCCAAGCAGACTTGGATCTCAGACCGGAGTTGTCTTCGAGGCAGGCCCAGTATTATGGGCAGGATTGCCTTCCAGGACAGGTGACATATGGAGGATGTCACTTCATCCAGGTTTAACTCACTTGTGCAGTATAGACTTTCAGAACAGTAAAATGTTGTTACGGTCTAACAACTGTTTTATAGGAGCTTCCTATAAAATGGTCACATGGCATGCATCAACCTCAAAGATGCATACTATTCGGTGTCTATTCACTAAGAACAGGAGATATTTGAAGTTTAACTGGATGGCAGGGCTCTGCCAAATGGGTTGACAGCAGCTCCTAGACTATTGACAAAACTACGGAAACCAATTCTGGGTCTACAAAGGTCTCAAAACCACATAGTAATGGCATATTTGGAGGACATTTTCAATTTGGAGTCACCAAGAATTGGCAGAAGCATCAGTCAAAGCAAACCAAAACCCTGTTTGAAAGAATTGGTTACCTCATCCATCCAGTTAAATCAAAATTGACACCTACAAGGGTAATTGATTACCTAGGATTTACTATTAAAAACAGTAAATATGTTGGTGACTTTGCCTAGGGGCAAACAACAAGATTAAGTAAGCCTGCTATGACCTGATAGTCAAATACTAGCCATCTATCAGGCAAACAGCGAGTGTAATTGGCAAATAGTAGCTGCATTTCCAGCAGTACGTCACGGGCCTTTGCATTACCAGAATTTACAGCAAGCAAAGGAACGAACACTCAGATTACATGCAGGACAAATTGGCAAAACTATGGATTACCAGCAGAGGCCATTGTTGAATAACTATGGTGGATAACGAACGAGAGACAGCTCAAGGGAAATTTTGCTCGAAAGCCATCGGTGGTTCAGACCAATGCTAGCGGCTAAGGATGGGGAGCCACAAACACAGTCTAGAGCTGTGGGGGCAGATGGAATGAGCAGGAGTCTGTAATTCCCCAACACAGGGAATCAATTACCCAGAATTGTTGGGGGCACAATATCGACTCAAGGTTTTCTGTAGCGATATGCAACCTGTGCTTGTTCAAATTCAGATTGATAACACCACTGCGGTGGCATATATCAATCACAAGGGTGGTGTAAAATCTGTATCTTGCGACAGATTGTCGAACCTCATTTGGCACTGGTGTATCGAGAGGAATATTTGGGTTACAGCGGTCTATCTACGAGGTAGATATAACACGGTGACAGATGCTGGATCATGAATGTTTAATAGCAACACAGAATGGATGTTGAATCGGGCAGTATTTAACGAGATAATTACACGATTTGGCATACCAGATATTGATCTGTTTACATTTAGACCAAACCATCAGTTACCCAGATATGTGTCCTGCGAGCTGGATCCAGGAGCTAAGGCAGTGGATGCTTTCTCCCTCAATTGGGGAGGAATGTTTATGTATGCTTTCCGCCAATTTGTCTCACAAACCGATGCTTGACCAAAATCAAGCAAGACTAAGCCACAGGCATATTGGTAGTGCCAGATTGGCCTACTCAAGCCTGGTTCCCAAAAAAATTGGGAATTATAGTCCAGCCAGTTATGGCTATACCCAAGAGCAGGGACCTCCTAGTGAACCCAGTTACAGGGAGCAATCATCCACTACATGAACGTATTAACTTGTTGGTCTGCAGATTCTGAGGAGGCCATGTCAAGGCATAGGACTGTCCGAACAAATACAACACAGTTCGGATAACGGATGTCTTGGAGTTCCTATCAACTCTGTACCATAACTATAAACAAAGTTATAGTGCAATCTATAGTGCCAGAGGCGCACTCTCCTCCTATCTGATGCTGGAAGCAGGGCACGGGTCGATAGGAACGCACCCCTTTACAACAAAATTCATGAAGGGAATTTACAACTTAATACCTCCAAGTCCAAGCTACACGGACACATGGGATGTGAGCGTGGTACTAACCCTACTTTGACAGTGGGGACCGCCTATAACTAACCCTGAAGGTGGTATGCTGACAAAGAGTCCAGACACTGCAAAAGTTACAGTTGGACTACATGACCACCAATATGAACAACATAACATTCCTAATCAGGAACCTGATATAACAGAGCAGGCCAGGAATGCCAGGGATGGAGATCCAGTTCTTGGCATATCCAGAGGACCAACGGTTGTGTGAGTGGTAACGTACTAACACCACTATCTGAGAGTTACGGAGAACCTCAGAGGCTCAGAACAATCGGTCCTCATCAGCCATAAAAAACCACACCAGAAGGTATCAACTCAAATCATCTCCAGATGGTCAAAAGAGGTAATGGCGGTAGCAGGAGTGAACATTTATATCGTTAAATCTCACTCCACCAGGGCTGCATCTACGTCGGCAGCAAGAGCTATGGACGTGCCCCTTAACGACATCCTAGTGGCTGCAGGATGGACGAATGAAATAACGGTCCACCGTTTTTAATAACAAACCCATAACCGGACTGGGGGTGTTTGCACGTACCATTTTAAGTTCTGTCCCTTAGTTTCCCCCCAAGGTTGGGAGGGGTAACTTTTTTTTAAACTTTTCTTTCATTTAAAGCATCAGTTTCTTTACTTAACTACGTAATGTCTGAATGCTTTAATGATTACACGCATCCATGGTCAATCCATTCAGTGTGTGACGCTTGGATTCGTAACCGGCGTAAAATCACAGAGCTTTGAAATCTTCACGTAGTCACTCACGTGACTCCGAAGTAAAATAGTAAGATTAAACGAGAACTTACCAGTTTGAAGTTTGATCTTGATTTTATGAGGAGTTACGATGAGCGATTACGTGCCCACCGCTCCCACCCTCATATTATCAAGGTCATATGGAAGTTCAAGTTTTTCACAATCTTACTATTCTCAGGTCTTCTTTTTTATCTGTGATTTAACACCGCTGCTTTGAAGATTGACGCGCACGCAGACGGACGGCCCTTTTTCACGTAATCGCTCATCGTAATTCCTCATAAAATCAAGATCAAACTTCAAACTGGTAAGTTCTCGTTTAATCTTACTATTTTACTGAAGTGTACACGATGAAGTGGTGATGGTTGAGAGCTTCAAGTTCCTAGGTGTCAATTTCACCAACAATCTGATCTGGCCCAACCATATTAACGATACAGCCAAGAAAGCACACCACCACCTCGACTTCCTCAGAAGGCTACAAAAATTTAGCATGTACCAAATGACATTTACCAATTTCTACAGATGCAACATCCGGTGGACGGCGCGACTCACGTCGCAGCGGCCTCTGCAGTCCGTCTGTCTTTTTATTATTTTTTGTCTTGTTTCAATGTAGTTTTTATTTTTTTTGACGGGGTATGTGTGTGTGGGGGGCGGGGGGTGGAGAAACTTTTAAATCTTTCCCCTGCACGGAGAACCCGACCTTTTCCTTGTCGGGTCTCCGTTGTCATTGGGGCTGAGCAACGTGGAGCGGCCTCCAGCAGGAACGACCTAGGGCTCCAGTCGCGGAGCTGCGGAGCTGCGGAGCTACTCACCATCGCGGAGCTGGCCGAGTTCGGAGCGGGAGGAGCGGTGGTGGCGCGCTGCTGCGACCGGACCCCCGGAGATTCGGAGGCTTACCGCAGGTCTGGTGGACAGTAATACCGGGAGCCCGCAGGTCCCTGCTGGGAGACCGCTTTTCGGGGCTTCCGCAACGGCGACTTCACCCGCCTGAGTTGCGGGGTTGAAGAGTGCCTGGAGCGGGGCCTTACATCATCGCCCCGCACGGCTTGGAATGGCTGTGGGACTTTGCTAGCGCCCGCCGGGGGTTCCAACAACAAGACCCGGAGCGCGGCCTTGCATTACCCGGCGCGGCGTTAATGGCCGCGGGACAATTACCATCGCCCGCCGGAGGCTTTGACTCTGACATCGGGAGGGGAATGGGGAGTGCAGGGGAGGGATACGTTTTTGCCTTCCATCACAGCGAGGAGGAGATGCGCTGTGATGAATGTCTGTGTAAATTGTGTTGTGGCTTGGGTCTTTTTCTTGTGTGTATGACTGCAGAAACAACATTCAGGTTCAATGAGGTTCAAATGACAAATAAAATTGTATTGTATTGTATTGTATTGTAGAATGCAAGGAATGACAGCTATTCTGCATGTAATTGCAGAAAGTCGTTGATACAGCCCAGTCCATCAGGCGGTCATGGTGGCGCAGCAGTAGAGTTGCTGCCTTACAGCGAATGCAGCGCCGGAGACCCGGGTTCGATCCCGACTGCGGTCTGTACGTAATTGTAAAAATTGTCCCTAGGTCGGTGCAGGGTAGTGTTAATGTGCAGGGAGCGCTTGTCGGTGCAGACCCAGTGTATCTGTTGGTTCTTGGTTTCTTGGTCCTCCAAAATATTCCAAATTGGAATTTAAACTGGAGGTGGTGGAGGGAGGACTTAAGCCAGAAAGAGTTTTTGGGAAGAAAGAACTACCATAAATTTAGTTGCATCTGGTTGGGTAACTATGGTAGGGTGGAGATTATTCCATGCTTTAATTGTGCGGGGGAAGAACGAATTGCTGTACACATCTGTCTTGGTAGCTGGAATCTCAAATTGGATCGAATGCCCTCGTCTGCTCCTAATTGGTTTGGGTTTGGTGTAGGTCTTGTAATCTATGTCGAGCTGACCATTTAACATTTTGTAAAAACAGGTCAAACGGTGAGCTTCACGTCAGTCTTGGAGAGGATTCCACCCCAGTGAATTCAGAAGTTTGGTGACACTCGCTTCCCTCTCATAGGTGTTAGTAACAAATCGAGCTGCCTGTCTGTCTTTGGACACGTTCAATGGAAGAAATGTTTTTATTTGTGTATGGGTGCCATGCTGCAACTGCGTAGTCCAAATGAGGTCTAACGGGGGTGAAGTATAGCTTCTCCTTGACAGAAGTTGAACAATGATGAAAGATGCGCCTCAGAAAATTTAGGGCACCTGTTGCTTTCTAAACTAAACTCAAACTAAACAAACCGGCTTCCACCCACCCATCGACTCCATCCACACTTCCTACTGATTTAGGAAAGCAGCCAACATAATCTGTTAAACGCCCCGACATTCTTCTCACCTCTGCCATAAATCAAAACATGCAGACGTTTGAAAGCACATACCTCCAGGCACAAGAACAGTCGCTATCCTCTGACACAATGTGTCTCACTGCAGCCCTTGCACCTTGTTTGTATCACCCGATGTACCTGTGTTAGGATCGGCCCAGATTTACATGCGAGCCAAGTTTTGACTGCATCACGTTACATGTGACCATAATAAACCAATAGCAATACTAAATCAACATCCCCGTAGAGTATCAGGCAGTGAAGCAGAAGGCTGACAAACAAGTGAAAATGAAACCTCCAAAGCAAAACATTATTAACTCTTGGTAATTTAATATAAATATCATTGTTGGTGCGGTTTCACATCTGTAACAGAGTTTGGGCAGTAGAGCCAATTTTCCAAAGACTTTTAATCAACTACACTTGTTTATATTGTTTTGTTCTCCTCCTCAAATTGTTCCCTTTCCCTGGAGGTAGGAGTTTCCAGTGAGGGATTAGGAAAGTGCGATGTTGCGTTTCAATTACTTAGTACATTGGCTGTGCTGTTACCATGGGGAAGATCAAGTGAAGTTTAATCTCTAGAACCCTGTCCCCATTGTTCTGTTTGCAAATCCCAGGTAATCGCAGCCGTGCCATGATAAGGTGCTCTGTAACGAGGGCTGAGTACTGCCTGCTACAATCTAGACCACAAGGTGCCAATTGACATAGGTGACTGACTAGATTCTACAAAGAGAAGACCCGCCAGTCAATAGACTTCCGTGTTGTGACTTGGTGGGGGGAAAGAAAAGACCAAACCCCTTATTTTTCCAAAACAATCACATGTGTCTGACACAAAACTAAAACAAATTGAATGCTTTGGTTCACAAAAATGCTGGAGAAACTCAGCGGGTGCAGCAGCATCTATGGAGCGAAGGAAATAGGCAACTTTTCGTCCCGAAACCCTTCGGGTTTCGACCCGAAACGTTGCCTATTTCCTTCGGGTTTCGTCCCGAAACGTTGCCTATTTCCTTCGCTCCATAGATGCTGCTGCACCCGCTGAGTTTCTCCAGCATTTTTGTGTACCTTCGATTTTCCAGCAGCTGCAGTTCCTTCTTAAACATGAATGCTTTGGTTGCCTGATTTCTCTTCAGAAAAAAATTGTTTATGCCGTAACTCCTTAAAGGAATACTTATATATGCTGGAGGCACTACTAGTAAACTTCTGCAACATTTTTATAAACCACACTTCCCTTTTGGCTTTCACCATTTCTTTACCACCACAAGTTCATTGTGTTGATTTAGCTGAACATATTAGGTTATTCTTTAACATGGCTTTGTGCTACTTCATAGCAATCATTTGATTATCATGTGACAAATAATCTGCAGATTATCACATTTATCTCTGAATATTTAAATTAGATTATTTTTTTAATATTTAATGCCTCAATTTCTAATTCATAATCTCAACATAAAAGCGCATTTTTCTTACTCAAATGTATTTATCTCCATTTAGCAGAAAGAGACTATTCTGATTAATTACTTGTCACGCAAACACACACTCACTCCCACATACATGATTGATGATGTTCAAACACAAAGTCATTAGCTTGCACACTGCCGGGCACAACTTGGGTTCTAGTTACTGTTTTGCACGTTCAGCAGTTGCTATGCAAAGGTTACAATACATTTCATTGCACAAGATCACATTGTCCTGACTTTTTTGTGCCTCCACACCATTGCTAAACCTGCCTAACTCGATGAACAGAATAATATTTCCCTAAAGGTTGCTCCGAACTACAGTTCATAGTAAAATTATCCATGGCCATTGAGATGGATGAAGTTCCACCTCTGTCACCAACATAAAATCCACTTTAGTCATAGAGTGATATAGTGTGGAAACAGGCCCTTTAGCCCAACTTGCCCACACTGGCCAACATGTCCCAGCTACACACAAAATGCTGGAGTAACTCAGCGGGACAGGCAGCATCTCTGGAGAGAAGGAATGGGTGACGTTTTGGGTCGAGACCTTTCTTCAGACCACAGCCATGTTCCGGTTTCACTAGTTCCACCTGCTTGTGTTTGGACCACATCCCTCCAAACTTGTCCTATCCATGTACCTGCCTATTTCTTAAACATTGGGATAGTCCCAGCCTCAACTACCTCCTCTGGCAGCTTGTTCCATACATTTTCCTCAGTTTAAATTTGTATGCAGACTACCTGACGACTGGAGGTTTCTTGGTAATTATTTCTTGGTAATGTTCCAAGCTCAAAAGAGAAATAATTTCCACGACTTAACCCATGCCTCATCCTTATGGTCATTAACAAAGGCATTCCAGCTATCTATGTTGTTGGAAGGAATCTATGTGTCTATATAAATGGGCATTATTCTGATTTTACTTCGGAGTCACGTGAGTGACTACGTGAAGAACCCCGCCAGGACGCCAGGTGGAAGGACGTTCCCCCGCGGCGGCAGTTTAAAAGCCGCTAATTGCAGGTAAGCGTTTACTCTGCGGTCTTTTTTGTTTCCATTTCCAACTACAGGTAGGAAAATGGAAAAAACAAAGAAGACAAGGGCTGCGACAAAGCTGGTGAGGGAGGACCGCGGAGTAGCGGGCAGCCAGCAACAGCAGCTGACGGCACTTGGATCACCCGTAGTGGGATCAGCTGTGCCCGATGTCGCCTCCGCACCGGCTAAATCCACACGGCAGGGCGGCAAGGCTAGACACAAAACTAACAAGGTCGTGGACTCAGAGGAGTCCGACTTTGAACCACCGCGGGCGGCCAGCGACCGAGAGCGCTGGAGCCGAATGGATCGGTGTATGGAGCATTTGCTCCAACGTGACAGACTCCGGGAGATGGAGTCGGGTCACTGTGGGCCCTATGATAAACCCACAGCAGTACCTTTTCAAGGGCTGCACAGTGCTTCTACCTCATCGGAGGGGAGCACTGCGGGTCAGCTCTGGGCTGACCTGGAAGAGGGACCGCAGAAGAAAAGATAAGTGTGCATGGGGTGTGGGAAAAAGAGAACTTACTGGACATGGTGGCCAATTTTATACAGCCGGAACAGACTGGACAAAATCTGGAGCCAAAGCTTGCTGCCAGTATAGACTACATGTCTCTAAACCAGTTACAAGAGCAGGCTGTACTGGACACCACAGGAAGACACCTGGCACCGGGCAACTGCATATCTCTGAACGTTCCAATAGTAAACACCTGTATATGGAAACACATTGGAACAGGAGTCAGGAGTATGGATGTAAAATTGCAAAAAGTACTGAAATTACTGACCGCAGGGATAACAGCATTTGCCCGTACAGTGGACGATAGGGACATGTCCCAGGATCAACAAGATGCACTGGCACTATTCTGCAACACCCAGCATGAAATAAATAACATCAGGAAAAGTGCCATTCAACCCACACTGAACCCAAAATTCGCGGGACTGTGCAAACCTGGGACCACGAAACCACCCATACTCTTGTTCGGAGGCAACCTATCGAAGCAGGTAAAAGAGCTCGATGAGGAAGCCAAAACCTTGGGATTAATAAAAGGAACACCAACAAAAACCCACTACAGCCAAAGACAGCACCCCTACGCACGCACCAGCAGAACTGGTGAAAGCTCGAAGGCACGGTATTTCAAACATGAGTCTTTTTTAGGCCATGGCCCAGGCCGGCCTTCTTGGAAGATGCGGGGAACCCCAATGCCAACCAAACCGAAAAACCAGACACCAGCGCAACAACAACAGCGGAAAAACTACAAAAAGAAGTAAACCTGCCACTGGTAACAATGGAGGTAGGTGGGTCTGGTTCCCTAAAAAATATGGAGAGCATGGAGGTTGGGGGGAGACCACACTGGTTTTTGAATGCATGGAGCATATTAACAACCGATACTTACATCTTAAGCAGTATCCAGGGATATACAATAGAGTTTATACACAAGTACAGCCCTCCAGTTCAACATATACCGAACCGAGTGTTCGTGCTCTCTGATAAAGAAAAATCAGAGGCACAAGCTGAACTGGAGCGGCTCTACATAAAAGGTGTAATTGAGATAACTCAACACGAACCATTAGAATTCGTGTCCAATATTTTTTCCAAAATCAAAAAAGATGGTGGTTGTCGCATCATCATCGATCTGACAAAATTGAATACATTTGTACAATATATTCACTTTAAAATGGAAACCTTTGTTACTGCTAAACAATTAATTTCCAAAGGTTACTTCATGGCCAGCATCGATTTAAAAGATGCTTACTACACAGTGCCTATACGAGGTGACCACAGATGTTACTTAAAATTCAACTGGATGGGACAACTCTGGCAGTATAAAGCACTGCCAGATGGGCTATCATCAGCCCCCAGGCTGTTCACAAAAATTTAAAAACCAACCCTAGCATTTCTACGTAAACGTAAACACATGGTTATGGCATATTTAGATGACATACTCATTGTGGGCAAAACTTTGGAATTGGCCATACAAACTGTAACAGCCACAAAACAGCTATTTGAAAAACTGGGATTTATCATCCATCCAGTTAAATCTAAACTAACGCCGTCCACCACTATGGACTATTTGGGGGTCACCATTGACTCAGTTCACATGACGGTGACACTACCTAAGGGAAAGGCTAGAGATTTAATAGAGGCTTGCAATAACCTCATTGACATCAGAAAACCATCCATCAGATTGGTAGCTAAAGTAATTGGTAAAATGGTGGCTGCTTTCCCAGCCACACAATTTGGACCTCTACATTACCAAAACTTATAGAGAGCAAAAATACAAGCGCTCAAAATTAATGCAGGTCACTTTGACAGACCTATGAGACTACCAATCCAAGCCAAAACGGAACTAAAATGGTGGATAGACAACATCTGGCTTTGTTCAAACCCAATCATTGTCAGTAACCCTTCCATGGTACTACAAACTGATGCCAGTGCACTTGGGTGGGGAGCCACCAATACCATCACCAGCTGTGGAGGTAGATGGACTGCACAGGAGGCATCTTTCTTACTCACACTGGGCATAAACTACTTGGAAATGTTGGGTGCATTCCATGGCCTAAAGTCATATTGTACTGGGTCATATCACCAGCATGTTCGACTACAAATAGACAATACCACCGTGGTAGCATACATTAACCACATGGGTGGAAACAAATCGATATCATGTGACAATCTGGCTAATTCAATTTGGCAATGGTGCATCCAAATAAATATTTGGATATCAGCCACTTACCTACCAGAGAGACTAAATTTAGTGGCAGACACCAGGCCACGCAAATTCAATGAAAACACCGAATGGATGTTGAACAAAATAGTATTTGCTGATATTACAGCAAAATATGGAACACCAGATATCGATCTATTCGCATCCAGACTAAACAACCAGATATCAAACTATGTTTCATGGGAACCAGACCCTGGGGCAGCAGCGACAGATGCATTTTCGCTGCATTGGGGGAAATTGTTTATTTACGCATTCCCTCCTTTCTGCCTCATCAGTCGGGTATTAAGGAAAATACAACAAGACTCTGCGTCTGGTATTTTGGTAGTACCCGATTGGCCTACACAACCATGGTTCCCAGTGGTACAAAACATGGTGTTAGAACCATGTATTACCATCCCACATAGACCAGACTTATTGCTACATCCCGTAACAGGGGATAGCCACCCATGCCATAAATATTTGAACCTATTAATTTGTAGAGTTTAAAAACACCAACTCTACAACTGGGACTAACGGACCGAACAGCGAACATGATCTCGACGGCCCAAAGACAATCGACTAAAAAACAGTATCTGGTCTACATCAGGAAGTGGGAAATGTACTGCCATAAAAACAACATCACCAACCGAAACATGAACATCCCGTCTGTTCTGGAATATCTGGCAGGCCTCCACTATGATGAGGGGCTCAGTTACAGTGCCATCAACAGCGCCAGAAGTGCCCTGTCGACTTATCTATGGCAAGGGACAGAGCGTTACTCTGTAGGGACTCACCCACTGGTAACAAAGCTCATGAGGGGAATTTTTAATACTAATCCCCCAAAAACCAGGTACTCCCAAATTTGGGATGTAAGCATTGTCCTGAAGACGCTCAGAAACTGGTCTCCAGCATCAGCTCTGTCCCTACACAGACTGACTTTAAAAACAGTCATGTTAATGGCATTGGTCATGGCACAGAGGGTACAGTCACTGCATAAACTTAGACTGGACAACATGACTTCCTCACCTGACAATATTACGTTCCACATCTACGAGCTAGTAAAGCAGAACAGACAGGGATCAGCAGGCCTCAATATACTATTTAGGTCATACCCTACAGATGACCGTCTCTGTATAGTTAGACACCTGTCATTATACATAGAGAAAACAAAAATCCTAAGAGGCAATGAGAAGGGACTTCTGATCAGCCACAAGCAACCTCACAAAAGAGTGACGGTCCAGACCATCTCGAGATGGCTGAAACGGGTGCTTACACAGGCTGGGGTGGATACTAACATTTTAAAATCTCATTCCACCAGGGCTGCAGCTACATTGGCAGCAATACAATTGGATGTGCCCATGGACCAAGTCCTCGAAGCAGCAGGATGGTCAGGGGAACATTCCAATTATTTTACAATAAACCAGTAATGAAATCTGGAACATTTGCAGAAAAAATTTTAAGTTCTGTAAATTAATTCAAACCCATAAAAGGGTTATAATTTGTGTTAATAAATTTTATGATTTCAATGTCGAATTCATGTCCAAATTATGTTAACACTATTCCTCCTACAGTCAAGGCAGACGTGATGCATGGACTCGTTTCCACGGCATGAAATCACAGAGCTTTAAAATCTTCACGTAGTCACTCACGTGACTCCGAAGTAAAATAGTAAGATTAAGCGAGAACTTACCAGTTTGAAGTTTGATCTGTATTTTATGAGGAGTTACGATGAGGGATTACGTGCCTTCCGCTCCCACCCTTGATCATATACTTAACTGGTATCTCTTCTCTAATCTTACTATGTTTAGTCATTACAGTTATCTGTGATTTCACACCGCTGCTTTGAAGAATGACACGCATGCGTCCTGGCGGGGTTCTTCACGTAATCCCTCATCGTAACTCCTCATAAAATACAGATCAAACTTCAAACTGGTAAGTTCGCGTTTAATCTTACTATTCATTACTCTCTTATTCCCTTCTTCTTTTAAATTCATTCATGAGATTTAGATCGTAGGGATAGAAGTTCTTGCCATTTTCATTGACCATTATTAGTAGACAATGTACTTTCTTGAACCATTGCAGTTCTCTATGGAAGGTCTTTCAGTGTTAATGTTTGGAGGTTGATGATTCAGATCCAAAAATGATAAAGGTATTTAAGAAGGTACACAAAAATGCTGGAGAAACTCAGCGGGTGCAGCAGCATCTATGGAGCAAAGGAAATAGGCAACGTTTCGGGCCGAAACCCTTCTTCAGAAACCTTCTTCTTCAGTCTGAAGAAGGGTTTCGGCCCGAAACGTTGCCTATTTCCTTCGCTCCATAGATGCCGTTTCCCGGAGCTCCCGCAACGCGACTTCTCCAGCCCGTGTCGCGGGGTTGGAACGACTTGGAGCGGGGTCATACATCACCCGGCACGGCTTCATGGCCGTGGGACATTCCAGCGCCCGCCGGGGGCTCCAACTTTGTGACATTTAGACCGGGAGCGGGGCCGTAAATCGCCCAGCACGGCCTAAAATGGCCGTGGGACTTATCATCGCCCGCCTGGGGCTTGGACATCGGGAGAGACATGGAGAACAGGGGAGAGAAAAGACTTTGCCTTCCATCACAGTGGGTCCACTGTGATGGATGTCTGTGTGAATTAAATTGTGTATATGTCTAGGAAATTGTCTTTGTTTGTATGGCTGTGGAAACTGAATTTCATTTGAGCCTCACATGAAGTAAACAGAAGGCGGGTAACTATAGACCGGTTAGTCTAACATCGGTGGTGGGTAAAATGTTAGAGACAATTATTAAAGAAACACTAACGGGGCACTTGGATAAACATGACTTCATCGGACAGAACCAGCATGGTTTTGTGAAGGGGAAGTCCTGTTTAACGAATCTGCTCGAATTCTTTGAGGAAGTAACAACCCGGGTGGATAAAGGGGAACCGGTGGATGTGGTATACTTGGACTTCCAAAAGGCTTTTGACAAGGTGCCACATAAGAGACTATTGCTAAAAATAAAAAATTATGGGATTGGGGGTAATATATTAGCATGGGTAGAGGATTGGCTAACAAATAGGAAGCAGAGAGTGGGGATAAATGGTTCATACTCGGGATGGCAACCGGTAACTAGCGGGGTTCCGCAAGGGTCGGTGCTGGGACCCCAGTTGTTCACAATTTATATAAATGATTTGGAGGAGGGAACCAAGTGTAATATATCAAAATTTGCGGACGATACAAAAATGGGAGGAAAAGTAGGGGATGAGGAGGATAGGAAGAGTCTGCAAAAGGATATAGATAAGCTAGGTGAGTGGGCAACAACTTGGCAGATGAAATTTAATACTAATAAATGTGAAGTCATTCACTTTGGGAAAAAAAATGATAGGGCAAGTTATTTTCTAAATGAGGAGGAGCTGCGTTGTAATGCAACGCAAAGGGATCTAGGGGTATTAGTACATGAATCACTAAAAGTTAGTATGCAGGTGCAGCAAGCAATCAGGAAGGCCAATGGAGTTTTGGCCTTTATTGCTAGGGGGATTGAGTATAAAAACACGGAGGTCTTGCTGCAGCTGTACACAGTATTAGTGAGACCACATTTGGAATACTGTGTACAGTTCTGGGGTCCATACTTAAGAAAGGATGTACTAGCCCTGGAGGCAGTGCAGCGAAGGTTTACAAGATTAATTCCTGCAATGAGGGGATTGACATATGAGGAAAGGTTAAGTAGGCTGGAACTCTACTCTTTGGAGTTTAGAAGAATGAGAGGCGATCTCATTGAAACATATAAGATCGTGAGGGGCCTTGATCGGGTGGATGCACCGAGGATGTTCCCAATGATCGGGGAAACTAGAACTAGGGGACATAGTTGCAGAATAAGGGGGGGCTCTTTTAAAACTGAGATGAGGAAGAACTTCTTCACCCAGAGGGTGGTTAATTTATGGAATTCACTGCCCCAGGGAGCAGTGGAAGCAGAAACTTTAAATATATTTAAGACTAAAATAGATGGTTTTTTAGCTGCCAAGGGGATAAGGGGCTACGGGGAGAGGGCAGGGATATGGACCTAGGTATGGTTAGTATAGTAAGACCTGAGTGATCTCCTGGACAAGTGTCGATCGCCTGGATTGGGGTCGGAGAGGAATTTCCCGGATTTTTTTCCCGAATTGGACCTGGGTTTTTATCCGGTTTTTTGCCTCCCCCAGGAGATCGCGAGGTTCTTGGGGTGGAGAGGGGTGATAGCGGTATAAAGGGGAGGGTAGTGTCTTGTGTTCTGTGTCTTGTGTCTACTGTTTGTGGGTAAGTGTGTCTGTTTAGTGTTCAGCCATGTGCGAATGGCGGTGCGGGCTCGACGGACCTGGTGGTCTACTCTCGCACCTACTTTCTATGTTTCACTGAGGCTCAAATGACAATAAATTGTATTGTATTGTATTGTATTGTATTGTATTGTGTTGTATGCTGCTGCACCCGCTGAGTTTCTCCAGCATTTTTGTCTACCTAATGATAAAGGTATGATGATTATATTCAAGACGCTGATTGACTTGGAGGGAAGTCTTCAGGTGAAGAAGACCCAAAATGCATCTGTCCATTCCAACCACAGATATGGCCTGGTCAGTTGAGTTCCTCCAACACTTTTTTTTCCCCAGCAACTGGTCTTCTTGCGCATCCACTCTTCAGGTGAAGGTGTTCCTGTATCTCTGTTGCTCTTGTCCTTCTTGGTGGTAGTTTGAAAGGTACTGTCTGTTTGCCTGTGTGAGTAATCGTGGTGCATTTTGTAGATAGTGCCTGGAATTCCTGCCCCATAAAATGTGGAGGCTCAGCCAGTGAGCATATTCAATCAGAGAGAGAGATTGACTGATTATTTAGGAAATTAAGGGACATGAGGTGATCCATGAAGGTAGCGTGGAGGTAAGAGGGCAGCTATGCCACAGCAGACATGAGGGGTCAGATGAGGGGTCAGGGGTCCTATCTGGGACACATGACAATAAACTCTCTTGAATCTCGAATCTTGACTTGCATCTGCTCCTATTTCATACATTTTTATGAAAGTTTATTTTTTATTTTTTTTGTATTTTTATTAGAAGCAATGTACAGTAGTATAAACCGTGGCATACGACATAATACATTTCGTGTACAACTCCTTGTTTTAAATTTAACAATAGAAAGGTCACAGAAGAAAGAAATAGAGAGTAAAGAAATGAGTAAGGGAAATAGTGATGTGTAGTTTGTAGAAGAATAGAGAGAAGAAACCCCATAGAGTTGTAAAAAAAAAAAAAAGGAAAAAAGAAAAACAGAAAAACAGAAATGGGATATACCTACTTCATATCTTTCCACACCCCTCACCCAGTTCAGAAACGATTAACTTCCAGAGTTGTGGTGCACCATATTATACTTGTAATAAATCGATGAAAGGAGACCATATCTTTAAGAATTGCTCTGATTTTCCTGCTAGGACAAATCTCATATCTTCAAGATGTAGCGTCTCAGACATGCTTGTGATCCGCATTTTAAGCGTTGGGGTGGGTGCATTTTTCCAAAATTTGAGTATAGGTTTTTTTGCCATTATCAAGCCGTAGTTAAGGAAACGTCTTTGAAATGAAGTTAGCTTGGAGCAGGCTTCCGTTGTTCCGAAAATAATCAATTCTATGTTGGGGTCCAATTTAATTTTAAATAGTTTTGTGAAGATTTCAAAGATTTATTTCCAAAATTTATGGAGTTTTATGCAGGAGACGAAGGGGTGTGCTATAGTTTATGAAAGTTTATATACAGAAAAGATGTGTTGTGATTGAGAACTAAAGGCATTGAAATAAAAGTCCAGGTTATTTATCTTTACAAATTATCTTTATTCCCTTACTTTATCTTCAAATTAATTATGAGACAATATTTTACAATTATTATGTCATAGAAGCTGAAACATCAATTCCATTGTTTGACCAAACTGATTCTCCCCTCATAATATCATAATTACACATACCCCTCGTTATAACAGACCATGGTGTCCCTTATTGCAGATTGCCCACTATAATCGAGTAAGGAATTCACTCCAACCAGCTACAGTTCACTCCATGAAACAACAAGTTGTTTTCAAAAACAAAGTTCTTTTGGACCAGCAAAAAATGTATTTTGGTTGCTGAAAGCTAAAGTGCCAAAAAGCTGTTCAAGAAGGAACTGCAGATGTTGAAGAAGGGTTTCGGCCCGAAACGTTGCCCATTTCCTTCGCTCCATAGATGCTGCTGCACCCGCTGAGTTTCTCCAGCTTTTTGTGTACCAAAAAGCTGTTAGTTACATTGTTCAATAGAGTATCACTGCACAAGAATTGATCGAAGAAGTGATTGCTTGTCAATTTCCATGATCTTTCACAGCAGCTTGTGTTCTTCAGGAGACAGTGGTGTTTGATTGCTGTGGGGACACTCCATCTGCTATAACCAATATTGGTTATAACGAGGTCCATAATAACGAGGGTAGACAGTAAGAATTGCGACATCATGCTACATTAAAATTATTAAAATTTGCACTCAGGAGCCTGAATAGTACACGATCTAGAAAAAAGCTAAAAGCAAAGTTCAAGTTGTGCAGTTGATTACTTGGTCTTTATAAGCAATTAACTCCATTGACATAATTTGCAGTGACATCTGGACCCCACTATAAGTAGCTACCCTTTATCTCAATCTAAACTGTCATTCGTTATAGAATGGGTGCATTTGGTTGCTATTCGGTGCAGGGTGTTTGAAAATCAAGACATTGAACCTGGTCTCAATGTTACGGTCTACTGAAAACATTGCTCCTCCCTACACTCCTATTTAGTTTGGAGACATAGACAAATTGCAACAAGCAATTCAAAGTACCACACAATGCTGCCTCCACAAATCTTCAAATCCATTGTCAATGGATTCTGTCAAGCCAACTTCTCCAGCATTACGTTTCCGATCATGTTCAACCAGCTCCAGTGAGAGGGACGCATCAAAAGTAATGCCTGACACCAGATACCCAAAACAAGCACTCTACCCCCTTCTCGATCACAACTGAGAAAATGTTTCAAGGATGTTGTCAGTGCTTGCTGGAAAAAAATTTAAACAGCCTCACACATTCATGGGAATCTTTGGTCAGAGGCCTCCCAAAATGATGGAGAGTCATACAGGAAGACACCAAGCACTTTGTATCTCTCCAATGGAACCAGGCGGAGGCAAAGTGCCAACACAGAAGGACACGGGAATCCAATCAATCCATTCTCCCAACCCATCGATATCTGCCCCAGCTATAGACTTCCTGTATAGATATTAGCCAGAAACGTCAAGGAATTAGATCATTCTTGACTTCGGGAAGAGGAGTTTAGAACATTATTTAATGGGTGCTATGTAGGTATGTTGTAAAGCCTACCTGAAGCGTCGCTGAAAATCTGTCGCTGCGGGTGTGCACGATTTTGGCGCCGTTTAGAGGGGGGCGGGTTTAAAACGCGATTTTCTCTAGGCTGTTCAAATCGAAGATGTTCAGCCTAGTTAATTATTAACGAAAAATCGCTGGAAGACCCCGTCGCAAAAGTTATTATTAGTTTTAAAGGCCTCATATAATAGTTATAGTAGTTTAAAAATCAATCTCTAAACCCGCGACCACCGGCAGCTGTCAGGGTCGCATAGAGCAAATAACAGAAGGTATGCTGCTTATTTTTACATTAAAAAGGGCTTCTTAAGATCCCTTTATACAAAGTTTAATATTGCGAGTAGCTCATTTTGGGCCCATTATATCCCGCAGTATTTTTCTGGGCATTTGAGGGCACAAATCTAGCGCAATGTGAACGTTCTAAACCAGCGCGTTCACAGGAACCCACTAGAAAGCTGATTTAAAATGGACTTTAATTTACAGCAATTGAACACTAAATTCCTTCCATTTGGCCTATAAATTAATGTAAATGAGATTTAAAAATCATGTTTTATTGTGAATTATTTATGAATATTATTTGGACACTTAGGCTATTTAAAAATGTTAATCATTTATTAAGAAATGGATAGATGTTTAGATCTAGTAATTGAAGTTTGAAATTAGCTACACTTGGGTAACTAACTAATTATATGCTTTAATTTCAGGTCATCCAAGTAAGATTATTTTATGTGTTCTAGGGTATGAAGAAGGGTTTCAGCCCGAAACGTCGCCTATTTCCTTCGCTCCATAGATGCTGCTGCACCCGCTGAGTTTCCCCAGCAATTTTGTGTACCTAAGATTATTTTATATTTGTTTCAGAATGGTTCAATCTACGAGAACTGAAAATTTCATTCAGTTCTCTTAATTTTTAAGAAAGTTATGGGCTTTTGACTGTTCACGATCACAGCTTTATTGTTATGTCCATAGAAAAGCAATAGGGAACAAGATGCTAATTTCCGAGTATGAAAATGGCCATAACTTTTTAAATACTTGAGATATGAAAGTGAATTAGGTGTCAAATTAAACTTCTTTTTATGCTTTATCTGATGGGATAAATTACAGACTTGATTTTTTTAATCTCAAAATTTTGTAACATTGCTATGCTATGGCATCTAAACTGATCCCTGATTTTCCTTTGCATGTAATTGATGTGATTTAAAATAAAAGTAACCATAAATGTATAACTAATAGGGTCATTTGTACATTGCGTGCTCAATTATCTGCGAAATCACCTTTGTAAATACCTCTCCCAATCTCAAATCGGTCATTGACTGCCAAGTAGTGATAACTATAAGCAAATACACAAAATGCTTTTCAGGGATTCTGGTCGCTGGAATCGCATTTCAGCATAATCTTGATCCCCACACCTTCCTTTGTTGTTTCAAAAGCTTTGAGAGCTTCTTCCAAGGGAAAGCGATGTGTGACCAGAGACTTCACATCAATTCTCTTTGAAGCCAACATATCAATTGCCACAGGCCACCTAGGTCAATGGAGAGATTATTTCACCTTGATTATTTTCCATTTATCACACGTACTACAGATTAGCTTCACAATGAAATAACAACAGATACAGAGGGCCTTCAATAAAAGGAAAAAAAAGACTTCCGAAGTATTTCACATTTGGTTTAAGATGGCATCAAGCAAAAGAAAGTTTAGGACAAATGGGTGTTTTCCTAGAATCGTTGTTCATTTAGCCCATGAGCCAATTTTCTTTCAATTCAAATGCAAAGCTGTTGTTAAATTAAAATCTTCTGTTTAAAGATGCCTGTGGCTAGAAGCACATCACTAAGATAACTAGTTAGTCTTGTTCTTCACTCTTACAGTAAATACTTCCTCCTTAAAATCAATCATACAAACATGGATTAAAAACAGAAGTAGGCCACTCGTTTGATTGTAGCAGATCTACTTGTGATCGCAACTCCTGCCTTTCACCCTCTTGCTTACTAATAACATATCCACCTCTGCCTTAAAAAAAATCATAATCCTCCCACCATCACATCCTTCTGACAGTTAACTGATTAGTTTTGGATGCCACACTCTGGTTGTAAAATGTTTATTTTACAGGTTTAATATCATTTACTTGAGTTTGTACTCAGTGTCGCTATTTATGAATCCCAAGATCCCATCTGCTTTCCCAATTTGGCACTTTCAAGGACTTATCCACTTACATACCAGGCCATTGTGCCAATTAGTTCCCTAAGCATTTACTATGAGTATCACTTCACACTTCGACAGTATGTGTTACATTTCTCTGCAACTTGCGTGCTCGTTTTGTTTACTTGCAATCTATTTATCCTGTTTATGATGTTTCCAAGCTGTGTTGTTTACAAATGTAAAAATTGATTCAAACTGCTGCAAAAATATCAATCTGTTTGACAGCTACGGAAGTGAAGCACTCAAGTGAGATGCATATCCAGAGTCACTAATACAGGTTGAGATAGTTAGTCCAAGCATTTGTCCTCACACCACATTGTCCACCATTCTGCAAAAAACAACTGTGGGTCTGTTTCCACACTGTAAAGTCTGATATATTTCAAGATGTGTAAGTTTTTAAGTTAATGGGCTTCTGTAAATTGTCCCTAGTGTGTGGGATGGGATCGCATAAAACTAGTGTGAATCGATGGTCAGCGCAGACTCGGTGGACTGAAGGGCCTGTTTCCATGCTGGATCTCTAAACCTCAGAACAACAAAAAATGATGCACAAACATAACCCAAGCATTAACTCCATCCCTATGTTTCGCCCCATTCCTTCTCTCTTCCTCATTCATTCCACTCTATCAACACACACTTCTGTCCCATTCTCTCTTCTGAACTTCTCTCTCCTGGCTATATTCATCTTTACCCCTCCCTCTGGCGATGTCTAATCCCTTTCATTAGACAGCCTTGATGTAAAACAAACTAAGAGACAAAGGTTAAAAAAAGACACTTGGACAGGAACATGGATCGGAAAGGTCTAAAGATGGGCCAAATGCGGGCAGGTGGGACTAGCGTAGATGTGGCAGCAATGTCAGCATGGGCAAGTTGGGCCGAAGGACCTCTGGTAAGTTCCATGCAAAACTCTAAATGATGAAAGGCGTTTTAAGTCAGATCTAAATTTATTGCAAATAGGGCTAGTGCAAACAATTCTAAGATAGTTACATAACTATTTGTATTAATCTTTTTATTTATCAACTGGAGTTTGTCAGATCAAAAATGCTGAAGAAATTACATATCTGAAACTTTCTTCTGGTTGGCAAATGTAACTATTGGAACATGAAGGACCTCTGGTGAAGTTATGTGAATTAAATGAAGCACAGGAGAATTCTCCACCAGTTCATTGTAAACCTATTGAAACTATGGAATGTATGAATTGTTATTTAGTACTTACGTGTTGCAATATCTGAATACCCCACGGATATCTATCTCCCGAATTCCCGCTTCTAATATTGGAATATTTGCAAAAGGTTTGCCCAAACCAACCAGAACCAAAACGCCGCCAGACTTTGTTGCCTGTGAAAGCAAGCAAAATACACTTGATAAATTAAAATCTTCATTCAACATTTCCAGTAGTCATTAAAATGCGTGCCAAAATTCTTCCAATGTATGCAACTATAATCAAGATGATTAGATAACAGAAAAGTTTATTCAACATACCTTTGTGAAAATCTATTGCAAATCATGCTTTTTAAATTTCTTGTCTAAGGGATACAGAAATATTACAAAATCATCCAACTGTTTCCTCAAACAAAATAATATATTAGATTAAGTAGGAGTGCATCAAATGGATGCAGGATTGTGACTGAAAGAACAAGATGGCTCGTCAATTCTGGGCTAATTATCACGTCAGTGATCCAGGATATACAACGTAGATCAAAAACTTAGTAATTTGGGATATAAATCTGTGTAGATTTAGTAAACTGTGAAGGGTTGGTTATAAAGGAATTACTAGAAGGAAGAAGCTAACTACTTTCTCAGGGTAAAAGGCCAGTAGCATCTACATCTTCAGAATTAATAACAAGCATTCTGATTCAGATTCAGATTCAGAAAACTTTATTGTCTGTCGTAACAGAAAATCTTCTTTGACGTGGCTCAACATACAACCAGGACAATGTACTGATAAGCAGTCATACAACACAGATTTCTGCGAGCACTCACAGTGTGTATAGATCTTAAAAGCATTAAAATAAACGAGCTTTGATGCTGTCATTGGAATGTTATTATTTCCCAGAATATGTTCATGTCATCTTTGCAATCTATATCATGGCATGACCAGTTCTTGTTTGGAAATCTGGTAGGAAATGGCTGAATTGTCATTTTTCAACGTGGCAAGATCATCCCTGAACTCTTGAGGTCAGCAACTGATAGCTTACAAAAGGGGTATGCTGTCCTCAGCTCAGCTGCTAAGCCAGCTAAACAACTGTGTCCACCAAGGTTTCCATATTTTACTTCGGAGTCACGTGATTGACTACGTGAAGAACCCCGCTAGGACGCATGCGTGTCATATCGCTACACGCATTGCTACGAGTCACAGCAGGGGGAACGACGTTCCCCTTAGCGGCAGAATTTGAAAGCCGGGAACAGCAGGTAAGGAGACTCTGCGTTCCTTCCACTTACCTTTTAGATGGAGACATGGACCGGATCCACGAAGGCTGCGGGAACGCTGGTGGGGGAGAACCGGAGAATTGCGGGCAGCCGGCAGCAGCAGCAAACGGCACGCTGATCTCCCGTAATGGGAACAGCTGTGCCCGACTTCGCTCCCGCGCCGGCCCGGCCGGTCGGGAGAGGAGCAGCCGCGAGCGACCAGTGCCCGTGTGCATGGGGGTCGGTTTGAGCGGCTGCAGGAGATACTAAGCAGCCGCGAGCGACCAGTGCCCGTGAGCACCGGGGTCGGTTGGAGCGGCTGCAGCATGACGAGCAGCCGTGAGCGGCCAGTGCCCGTGAGCACCGGGGACGGTTGTAGCGGCTGCAGCATGCAGGATAAAGAGCAGCCGGGAGCGGCCAGTGCCCGAGAGCATTGGAGCCGGTTGGACCGGCTGCAGGAGCAGTACCCCTTGTGGGGCTGCAGAGTGGAAATACTCCAAAGTGGCAAAGCCACAGTGGGCAACTAACAAGCCCACAGCAGTACTCCTTGTGGGGCGGCACAGAGTTTCTCACTCATCAGAGGGGAACACCGAGAGTCAATCCTGGGCTGGCTGCTGGAACTGGAGTAGGAGCAGCCTCAGGAGTAACGGCTTCAGGAGCAGCCGCGATGGCCAGTGATCATGTGCATTGGAGCCGGTTGGGTGCCCGAGAGCATCGGGACCAGCTGGAGCGGCTGTTGGAGCAGGTAAGTGGCAGTTCCATGCGATGGAGACTAGTCACAGAGGGGCAGCTAGTAAGTCCTACAGCAGTACCTCTTCTAGGGCTGCACAGTGTTCTCCCTCATCAGAGGGGAGTATAGGGGGTCAATTTTGGGCTGCACTTGAACAGGGGAGCAGAACATACCCCTAATACACTTAGGGTGCAGATAACCTATGGGAAAACACTTACCATCAGGGAACTGCAAACCTGAATGTTCCCAGTATCAACCAAAACATGGTAGGGCAGGGAATTGAAACGAAATAAAGTTCTAAGTCCTAACAGCGGGACGGGGTCGGTCGCACTATAAACAGAGACATGACACTAGATCACCAGGATGCACTAGCCTTATATGCTAACCTGGAACCTCCCAACCTCCAATATTAAAATTTGGAGGCATCTTATCTTAACAGGGAAAGAACTTCACATAGAGGGAACTCTGGGGCACATTAAGGAACGTCTTAAAAACTACTTCCTGGGAAATGTGCTACCCTCATCAGACTCCGGCACCCCAACGACCACGGAGGATGCCGAAATAGTAACACACCTACTAATAGTAACCAGGGAGATTGGTGGGAGATAACAGATCCATCTGTATGCATAGAATTATTCTACCGACACTTAAAATTCAGAGTTATAAGGGTATACCTTAGAATTATTCATTCCATTATCCTCCAGTTCAGCATGTACCGAACTGAATGTTCATGCTTAACGGGTAAGAATCAACTAAAGCGCATACTGAACTACAGTGCCCATATATTATAGGAGTTATGGAGGACATCCAACACGTATCACAGGAACGAAACATCGTCTGCGGTCCACCGTTAACACAGTTCACATGGCAGTGACTTTGCCGTAAGAAAGGGTACAGCCTTTATGGAAGCTTGCAGGGAACTAAACCATCCATCAGGCTGGTAGTAGAATAATTGGCATTAGGGGCTGTGTGACAGCCACATGATATCGGACCTTTACATAATCATAGTACAGAGCGTAACACGCGTCACTCAAGAAATTATGTGGGGTTCATTCTGACAGACGAATGAAGCAACCAACAGAGGCCACTATGGTACAAAAATGGTGGAACATACATTAGGCATTGGTCCTAACCAAACTCAGTTACCCGTCTATGGAACCACATACTGATGGGCCTTGGATTGGGATGCTACTAATTCCATCTCCAGCTGAGGGGGAGATGGAATGCTCAGGAGGCATCACTACTAACGTTGGGCATATATACCTGGGGAAGTGAGAGCTAGTCATGGCTTTAAGTCATATTGTTTTGGGTTATATCACCAGTATGTTAGTCTACAAATTGACAACACCACCGGGGTAGCATATGTCAACCATATGGGTAGAAACATATCGACACCATTTGACTATCTGGCCAACACTATTTGTGAATTGAATTGAATCCTTTATTGTCAGTCAGACCTTTCGGTCTGAACGAGATGTTGTTGCCTGCAGCCATACATGTAATAATAACAACACACAATAAACACAAATTAACATCCACCACAGTGAGTTCACCAAACACCTCCTCACTGTGATGGAGGCAATAGTCTTAGAGTTACTGTCTCTATTAATCTGGATTAATAGCGTATCCACATAGAGATTGGATATCAGCTTCCAACTACCAGGGAAACTGAATTTAGTGGCAGACAACAGGTCACGCTAAGTCTAAAAACACTGTATGGATGTTGGATAAAATATGTATTGCTGGAACAGCCAGTATGGAACACCAGATAACGACCTATTCACATCCATACTCTTACCAGTTATCAAATTATGTTCTTGGGAGCCAGAACCTGGGGCAGTGGTTCAGATGTATCTTTGCTGATTGGGGGATCCTTTATGCATCCCTCCCTTTGCCTCATGAGTCGGGTATTTAGGAAGAAACTATAGACTCCACGTCTCGAATTTTGATAATACCTGATTGCCCTACGCAACCAGGGGTACTGGTGATATCAACATGGGTCAGAACCATACATCACCATCCATCATAGACCTAACTTACTGGGTCTTCCCGCAACAAGGAGAGTTATCCATGTCACTATTATATATTAACCTATTTATTTAGAGTTGTAAGCACCTCTTCTACACCTGGGACTGACGGACCGAATGCGGAATTATTTCAGCGGGTCACAGACAGTCCACCCAAACATCAGTACTTGGTATCATCTAATAATGGGAAGTACTGTCACAACAATAATCATCACCCACAGATCTATGAACTCCTGGCAAGCCTCCATTACGATGAGAGGCTCAGTCATAGTGCCATCAACTGCGCCAGAAGTGCTCTGTCAACATACCTGTCGAAGGTAGAGAGCGGCATTCTGTTGGGACAAACCCTGGTAAACAAACTCATGAGGGGCATTTTTAAAATTAGTCCCCAAGAACCAGGTACTCCCAAATATGGGATGTGAGCATTGTCCTGACCATGTTAAGAAACTGGTCTCCAGCTACAGCTCTGTTCCTACGGAAACTGACTATGAAAACAGTCATGCTGATGGTCCTGGTCACGCCACAAAGGGTCCAGTCACCACAGAAAATAAGGTTGGACAACATGATTAATTCATCTGGAATTTAAGGTTTACATCAGTATAATAGTTATACAGAACAGACAGGGGTCAACACGCCTAAAAAACAAAACAAAAAAAAAAACAGAATTCAGAGCCTACCCTACTGATGGTCGTCTCTGTATTATAACTCACTTACTATCATACATGAAGTATACTAAGGTCATCAGAGGGAAGAAATGTCACTTTAATTAGCTACTAACAGCCATTCAAAACAGTGACAGTCCAGACCATCTCTAGATGGCTAAAACAAGTCCTAAATAGGCTGGAGTGGACACTAGCATTTCAAATCTCACTCCACCAGGGCTGCAGCTACATTGGCAGCTATGAAGTTGGACGTACCAATGGACCTAATCCTCAAGACAGCAGGATGGTCAACGGAGGAATTTTCCAACGACTTTATAACAAACCAGTCATTGAACCTGGAACATTTGCAGAAACAAATTTAAGTTCTGTACTATAATATACCCATAAATAGGGGCAATAATTGGTGTTAATATTTTTACTGTTGGATTTCAATATCGTATTGATGTCTAAAGATGTTAACTCTATTCTCCCCAAAAATCAAGGCAGATGTGATGCATGGACTCGTTCCACGGCATGAAATCACAGAGCTTTAAAATCTTCACGTAGTCACTCACGTGACTCCGAAGTAAAATAGTAAGATTAAACGAGAACTTACCAGTTTGAAGTTTGATCTTTATTTTATGAGGAGGAACGTTGAGGGACTACGTGCCCTCCGCTCCCACCCTTGATCATAGTCTGAACTGGTATCTGTTGTCTAATCTTACTATGTTTAGTCATTACAGTTATCTGTGATTTCACACCGCTGCTTTGAAGAATGACACGCATGCATCCTAGCGGGGTTCTTCACGTAGTCCCTCAACGTTCCTCCTCATAAAATAAAGATCAAACTTCAAACTGGTAAGTTCTCGTTTAATCTTACTATTTTATATTGCAACCTGACCAAATTAATTGAGATAATTTTCTTTAAAATTACATAGGTAAATTAATACTCAGCTGTACTCACATGAATACCTGCTTGGATACATAATTCTGCCCCAGTGCACTCAATAGATATATCAGGCATTGCTCCACCAAGAGCTTCCTTCACTTTTTGGCTCAGATCCTTGGCACTTGTGTTTTTCTCTACGGCAATGGTGAAATTAGCTCCCATCTGCTTTGCCTTTTTCAGTCGGTTTTGTGACAGATCTGTAATAGAGTAGCGTATTTCCTTTACCAGGGTTACATCTGGGAAAGCCTTACAATGGCAGTATACAGTGCCCTCCATAATGTTTGGGGCAAAGACCCATCATTTATTTATTTGCCTCCGTACTCCACAATTTCAGATTTGTAATAGAAAAAAAAAATCACATGTGGTTAAAGTGCACATTGTCAGATTTCATTAAAGGGTATTTTTATACATTTTGGTTTCACCATGTAGAAATTAATGTTTAAACATAGTCCCCCCATTTCAGGGCACCATAATGCTTGGGACACATGGCTTCACAGGTGTTTGTAATTGCTCAGGTGTGTTTAAATGCCTCCTTAATGCAGGTATAAGAGAGCTCTCAGCACCTAGTCTTTCCTCCAGTCTCAACATGAGGACCAAAGTTGTGCCAATGAAAGTCAAACAAGCCATTATGAGACTGAGAAACAAGAAACAAACTGTTACAGACATCAACCTAACCTTAGACTTATCAAAATCAACTGTTTGGAACATCCTTAAGAAGAAAGAGAGCACTGGTGAGCTTACTAATCGCAAAGGGACTGGCAGGCCAAGGAAGACCTCCACAGCTGATGACAGAAGAATTCTCTCTATAATAAAGAAAAATTCCCAAACACATATCCGACAGATCAGAAACACTCTTCAGGAGTCAGGTGTAGATTTGTCAATGACCACTGTCCGCAGAAGACTTCATGAACAGAAATACAGAGGCTACACTGCAAGATGCAAACCACTGGTTAGCTGCAAATGTATGATGGCCAGGTTACAGTTTGCCAAGAAGTACTTAAAAGAGCAACCACAGTCTGGAAAAAAAGGCTTTGTGGACAGATGAGACAAAGATTAACTTATATCAGAGTGATGGCAAGAACAAATTATGGAGGAGAGAAGGAACTGCCCAAGATCCAAAGCATACTGTAGTGACAGATTTTCATGGCTACTACATACCACATCATCTGTGAAACATGGTGGTGGGGGTTGTTATGGCCTGGGCATGTATGGCTGTTGAAGGTACTGGCTCACTTATCTTCATTGATGATACAACTGCTGATGGTAGTAGCACAATGAATTCTGATATGTATAGGCACATCTATCTGTTCAAACAAATGGCTCAAAACTCATTGGCCGGCGGTTCATTCTACAGCAAGTCAATGATCCCAAACATACTGCTAAAGCAACAAAGGAGTTTTTCCAAAGCTAAAAAAATTCTTGAGTGGCCAAGTCAATCACCCGCTCTGAACCCAATTGAGCATGCCTTTTATATGCTGAAGAGAAAACTGAAGGGGACTAGCCCCCAAACCAAGCATAAGCTAAAGATGGCTGCAATACAGGCCTGGTAGAACATCACCAGAGAAGATACCCAACACAACAACTGGTGATGTTCATGAATCGCAGACTTCAAGCAGTCATTGCATGCAAAGGATATGCAACAAAATACTAAACATGACTACTTTCATTTACATGACATTGCTGTGTCCCAAACATTATGGTGCCCTGTGTATTATAGACTATGTATATAACACTGCTGTAATTTCTACATGGTGAAACCAAAATGTATAAAAATGGCTTTGATTAAAATCTGACAATGTACACTTTAACCACATGTGATTTTTTCCTATTACAAATCTCAAATTGTGGAGTACAGAGGCAAATAAATAAATGATGGGTCTTTGTACCAAACATTATGGAGGGCACTGTATAATCTGCCTTTCAGGACAAATGCAAAATATTTCAGGCTGCAATATTTATGGCTGAATAAAGAAACTTGGAACTGCAGATGCTGGTTTACATAAAAGGACACAGAGTGCTGAAGTAACAGCAGGTCAGGCAGCATCTCTGGAGAATGTGGATAGGTGACATTTTTGGTCGGGACTAGGGAACAGTAGGTTGGAAGGGTTTCGGCCCGAAACGTCGCCTATTTCCTTCGCTCCATAGATGCTGCTGCACCCGCTGAGTTTCTCCAGCATTTTTGTGTACCTTCGATCTTCCAGCATCTGCAGTTTCTTCTTGAACACAATAGATTATGGTTACCTACAACCGGTCAAATTTAATCAGCCTCAAGCACTGCCTCGAGGACATAAAATGTTGGATGCCACAGAACTTCCTCCAACTAAACGAGAGCAAGTCTGAGGTCATCCTACTCGGCATTTACGACCCCATAAAACAATAACAGGCAGCCTTGGAAGCCTAACCTCCTTAGTCAAACCGCACGTCAAAAACTTATGCCGTGATATTTGACTCTGTATTAAAGTTTGCCAAGCAAGTCAACTCTGTGGTAAAAGCTAGTTTCTTCCAGCTTCGTACAATAGCTAAAATCAAACCATTCCTCCAAAGCGACGACCTTGAAAAAAATCATCCACGCATTCATCAGATGTGGGGATGGGGGGGCAGGAAGAAGAAAGGAAGATGCGGAGACAGTGGGCTGTGGGAGAGCTGGGAAGGGGAGGGGAAGGAGGGAGAAAGCAAGGACTACCTGAAATTGGAGAAGTCAATGTTCATACCGCTGGGGTTTAAACTACCCAAGCTTAATATGAGATGCTGCTCCTCCAATTTACGGTGGGCCTCACTCTGGCCATGGAGGAGGCCCAGGACAGAAAGGTCGGATTCGGAATGGGAGGGGGAGTTGAAGTGCTGAGCCACCGGGAGATCAGGTTGGTTATTGCGAATTGAGCGGAGGTGTTGGGCGATATATATGTGTTATGTGTTTTCTCCCACATGTCAAAGTTTAATCAACTACATAAACAATTGTATAGCATAAAAGAACATAGGTTCTGAAAGCACACAATGAGTTAAAAGCATTCTTTTGTCCTAGAATTTCTTGTGTACTTATGACAAATTATGACAAACAACATACCACAGATCAAAATCTGAGATGCTCCCATGGCCTTGCAAACAAGGAGATTCACAAGTCCAATTGTTCCTTAAAACATTAAAAAAAAAGACATGTTAGAAACTCATTTGGCCAGGAGAGGGCGAATTATTAAATTTCTCTCCTTCCAACTTTTTCTATTTGATCTTCCGTTTGTGCACGTCGAGTTGATTGCATTAGTCAAAACAGGGCGGACCACGTGAAGGTTGCAGTCTTCCACCCCCCTTGGCTTCACAATCCACAACTTTTCAAACTCACCTCACATCTTCTTATCTCTGGCCTTTGTTCCAATCTGCCTGTCAAAACCACCCTCGCCTATATCAACCCATTACCCATATCCTGCCTCTTCCCTTGTCAGTTTTCTTTTCCTGCCCCCCTACAATCAGTCTGTGGAAGGGTCTTGACATGTTACCTATCCATGGTCTCGAGAGATGCTGCCTGACCTGCTGAGTTACTCCAGCACTTTGTGTCCTAGGGAATTATTAACATCAACCTGAAACATCTGATCAACATTTCCTGTGAATAATTACGTGACCATCTGATTAGACTGTGGGTTCATGATCTCGACTGGGAACAAAACTCACTATGTTCCCCTGCCTAAAATTGCCATAAACAAAGAAAGAATTACTTCCATTTGATGAATTATAGGAATACGATCTATGTAAAGTTTAGTTTGTATTGATTATGGCCTTCAATACATGTCCACACATGCAAGTAACAATAGATTATATCCCTCCAAAGTAACACACAGTGACAATTTGAGAGGCACCAAATATTCAGTAAAGCAGATAACCAAACATATCTGATTGTGCAAACTAACTCGTACTGGGGTTTCAAAATAAAATTACAAAATTAGATAAGAAAGGAACTGAAACACCAAGAATGTTAATAATCTCTTATGTAATTAATTATACTGGGGCAGCACAGTGCGGGCTAGCGATAGATTTGCTGTCTTACAGTGGCAGAGGAATGGATTGGATCCCAACTACGGGTGCTATATGTATGGAGCTTGTACGTTCTCCTTGCGACCACATGGGTTTCCTCCCACATTCCGAGGACATGCAGGTTTGTAGGTTAATTGGCTTCTGTGAATTATCCCTAGTGTGTAGGATAGAACTAGTGTACGGGTGATCATTAGTCGGTGTGGGCTGAAGGGCCTGTTTCCATGCTATATCTCTAAACTAAACTAAAACAATTAACTGCTTACCTGCTCCTAATATAAAAACTTTGCTACCAATTGTTACTCCTCCTCTGCGGCAGGTATGAATAGCAACGGAAAGAGGTTCAACTAAGGCACCTTCTTCAAAGCTCACAGAATCAGGGAGCCTGAAATGAGCAAACATAAAAGTTTCCTGTCAAAAGATGACCATGATTGAAACAGAGCAATAGATAATAGGTGCAGGAGTAGGCCATTCGGCCCTTTGAGCCAGCACCGCCATTCAATGTGATCATGTGCTTCATTCAATAAGTATCTAGACCAGATCGTTGGACAGACCTCATATATCCTGGATGGAAAATTGCACACTGAACTCACTATCTCAACTCTAATAGGTGTTTCTGTGATTGGACACCAATTTCTGAAATACAACATTAACCTCAATTTCTCCATGGTTTTAACGCAAAGTGGGTTTTAAAATAATTGACGTGGATGAACTCAAATTGTTCCACACTATATCCCATCCACCATGACCTTGTTTATTCACTTCATTTATTTAGCTCTTTGCTCATCTCATAATCTGGTGTTATCTCCCTGAAGCATTTCTGCATCTTCTTCTCAATTCTGCTTTGCATCATCAGCAAATATGGAAATACAGCACAGGGGACATTGGTATAGATTGTGAAAACCTAGGCCTCCAGTGCCAAACCCTGTGACACCACAATGAACAAAGCCTCCCAATCCACAATTGGACACATTCTTTCCTACTCTGTTTTCTGTCTGTTAACCAACCTTCAACTCAGATCATCAGCACAATTTCCCTCCCCTTTGCAATCCAATCCAATTTTGTGTTATATTTTGTGTGACACGATTAAAAGGTCTACTGAAAGTCCAAATACACCACATGAAATGGTTCACCCTGAACTTTTCTACTTGTTCCAACCTCAGAATATTCCAACCGAAATGTCAAACATGATTTTGTTTTCATAAATTTATACGATCTATTCCTGTTTTCTAAATGCTCATCTAAATAATGTGAGATGGGTAAAGTTGAAAGATGTGAGGGCAAATTTTCCTTAACACACAGGTGGTGGGTGCCTGGAACAGAGTTCCGGGGTGGTTGTGGAAGCAGACAAGATAGAGGCATTCAGAGGGTCATAAGTGATAGGAGGAGAATTAGGCCATTCGGCCCATCAAGTCTACTCCATCATTCAATCATCTCTCCCTACTATCCTCCTGCCTTTTCCCCATGAGGCTTTTAGGAAGGCATAAGAATACGCAGGCAGATGAGATTAGTTTGTCGGCATGATGTTCGACCAAGAAATTGTGAGCTGAACGGCCTGATCCTTCTCTATGTTCTATACCAAGATTCTCTCTACTGCTCATATCATGCTAACCAGTTTCATCTTTACCTTACTTTCTTAAAAAGTGGGGTTACATTCCTATATGGAGGGGCTATTTTCAAACATATGGAATCTTAGAAAATGACAGCGTTGCCATAGCCATCTCATTCAAAGCCCCTATGATGCAAGTCAGCATTTAACATGGGGCCACAAGTGGTAAATCCACACATAATTCCCTGGTGGTCTGTAAAAAAAAAATGGGCAACGGTTTTCTTTCAGCGTCCATTTGAAATTAGTCAGAGATTTTTTTATATTTTTTTAAAGTGGAAAATGTGGTATGGGCGGAGAAAGAAAAGTCAACGACTCCATTGTTACAAGTTTTGTCTGGGATTATAAGAATCATAGAATAAGTAAAAAACATTTATGTAAATCAAAGATAAATGGAGGTCTGGCTTTGCCAAATTTCTTATTTTATTTTTGGGCAGTCCATATTAAAAACATGAATTTTTGGCTGGAAGAAATGGACCAACAACCAGATTGGCTAATGATGGAAAAGGAAGACTGTATACCTTTTGAAATTGGACCGATCATATTTGCCCCCACAAAACAGCACAAAAAAACCTATAAAGAAAACCCCATAATACATAGTGGAATACGAATTTGGAAACAAATAAAAAAAGATTTAAAATTGAATAATATACCACTCTGCCTTCCCATTGTAAATAATCCTTTGTTCAAATCATCCTTTATGGACAAAGGTTTCACACAATGGAAAAATCATGGAATCAAAAATATAGGACATCTTTATGGGAAAGGTACTTTTCTTTCATTTCAAGAGTTACAACTGAATTATGGATTGCACTCAAATAATTTTTTCAGATATCTACAAATTAGAGATTATGTTAAATCTAATACACAAGTTTACAGGAATAGGGAATCAGAAATTCTTGATGAGTGTCTGAACAAGCATCCTAATACTGAAAAACTAATAGCTTATATTTATAACACCCTACTAAATAACGAGGTACCACCGACCGAACTACATAGATACAAATGGGAAATTGAAATAGGTCATCCTATCACGAAAGATATGTGGGACGAAAGTTTACAACAAATACATCAATGTTCATTAAATGCCAGACATATTTTAATACAATTCAAGGTCTTACATAGACTACACTTCTCTAAAATAAAACTAAATAGAATCTTCCCACAAATCTCTCCTATTTGTGATAAATGTCTACATTTAGAGGCTAATTTAACACATACTTTTGCAAACTGTATAAAACTTAAACATTTCTGGACAGATATTTTTGAAATAACTTCAAAAGTTATTAATACAAAACTGGACCCAGACACAAAATTAATAATACTTGGAATATCAGAACAAAGCTTAACACTCACAACAAACCAAAGAAACTTCCTCAATTACAGTATAATAACCGGAAAAAAATTAATATTAAAATTTTGGAAAGGCCCTACAACCCCCACAATCAAAATGTGGATTACGGAAATGTCGGAGACCCTATACTTAGAAAGAATTAGACTTGTCTTAATGGACAAACAAGATCTTTTCCATAAAATTTGGGCTCCATTCATTAACTATCTGAAGGGATAGACTGGCACAGCACGAGGACCCAGCTGAAACTTGAACTCAGGAACAGATGAAAAACTATACTCTATACTTTATAACCTACGAACCTATCTCCATTGATGTATCACAGGTAACCCATTCCACCTCCCTTGTTTTTCTGTTGTGTTTTTTTTTTGCTTTCTTTTTTATTTGTAACTTTCTACCCTCTCTTTTTCTCGCTTTCTATAAAAAATAAAAATACTAGAAGCAGAAGTAATTGATAATGGAAAATTTTAATAATGTATGACTGATGTATATGAAAAGTTTTTTTTTTCTACTATAATATGTAACTACATTGTATAATATGTCTACTTCTAATAAATAAATAAATAAATAAATAAAAAAAAAATAAAAAATAAAAAATAAAAGTCAACTACAGGTTGACCAGCATTGAAACAAAGTTTAGTTGTGTAGAAAGTGGCCTGGTGTAGAGAACAAAACAGATTAGAGATTGATTGGAAACTGAGATATATTACATGGCATGGTTAATTATTAACTTAATAGGCCTGTTGAAAGGAAGGTGCTTAAGATATGTCTAGAGGAGATGATTAAAATCTAAAATGCCAGGAGAGGAGAAAGAAAATGTGATTGCTGGAAATATGAGATAGGAGATGGAAATGGATGATTATCTAAGATTGTTGAACTTGACAGTTAATGTGCCAGTTTGAAAGACGACGTGATATTCCTCAAGCTTGCACAGACCTACATATAGTGGAGGGGAAACCACTGGTGAATGAAAAGGAAGATACATCAGAAGCACCGAGTAGAAAGTAGCATATTCAGAACAGATATTCATCTCCCACCTCACAGTCTTCGATAATTTACACTGCTGTAATGAGGTTGCACACAAGCTCCAGAAATAGTACGCAATCTTGGAACTTGCCACATTATACTGGAAAACATGCTGGTTCATACTGCAATTCATGCTGCTGCCTTACAGTTGTAGAGATCCAGGTTTAATCTGGGCCACTGATGCTGAGTGCTTGCAGTTTGAACAGAGAGAGATAAAAACACTGACTTCCTGGAATCCACCCTCTCCCAAACCTTGTTTTGTCTGAAGAAGGGTTCCGGCCCGAAGCGTTACCTATCTCCTTCGCTCCATAGATGCTGCTGCACCCACTGAGTTTCTCCAGCATTTTTGTCTACCTTGTTTTTGTTATGTATGCTTTACTCACTTTTTCTGCAAATTAATACTTTGTATGATTTCTAACTTTTCCAACTTCTGAATAAAGGACATCAACCCATGATATAAGCTGCTTCAATCTCCACAGATGCTGCCTAACCCTTTGAGCATTTCCAACACATTTTCTATTTGAGATTTGCAGCATAAGCACTATTTTGTGTTAGTCTTTTCATGGAATGATGTCAAGCACAATTATATCCTGTTTCCTCAATAATCTGAATAACCAGTTTGGAAATTTATTCCACAAATCTCATTTCATGATCACATTAATCATTGGGTAACATTACATGCGTAGGCAGTAGGAATCCTGAATGCAGTCCAAATTTTTTTTTAAAGATCTATCGTTTATTCAGGACACATCATCTCAGGTAGCTTTGAAAACATAATTACATTAAACTCAGATATGCGTGCAAGGTGCACTCTTTTAAGAAGAGCACAATAAAAGCTGATCATTCAAACCTGAATTCCCATTTCCTTATTACTTGCTGGGATAAATAAGCATTCGATCAGATTAAAATTTTAGATTTGCAAAAGATTACAGTATTCACACATGGGAGTGGTTGAACATTCCATCCCACTGAGTGAATCTGCCAGGATCATTTCTCAACGTAAAACTCACTTGTAGCAATAGTTGGCATTATGCAAATTGTATTGGCAAAGTTGCCCATCATCAGGAGGAGTTGCAGAGAAAAAAACTGACGGGGAGAGGTTGTACCGTCCAGTTCTGCAAAACTCATCATTTTCCCTTGGGACCCCCGGTTCAATTGCAACTCTGTCACCTGTAGTAGAGATAATGCTGGATCACATAATGTAAACACATCAATATAGCGATATACCGTGTGAATCATACCCTGAGCAAATTATCTCTAAAGATAGACACAAAAAGCTGGAGACACAGCAAGCTTCTCTGGAGAGATGGAATGGGCGACATTTCGGGTCGAGGCCCTTTTTCAGACTGGAGAAGGGTCTCGACCCGAAACGTCACCCATTCCTACTCTCCAGAGATGCTGCCTGTCCCGCTGAGTTACTCCAGCTTTTTGTGTCTATCTTCACACACATTGGCATCTGCCAAGTCATAATAATACTTATTGGATTAGTGACTGACCTGGTTTAAGATGTTGGACTCCAGATCCCAGTTTAAACACAGTTCCTGAGGCTTCATGCCCCAGGACCATTGGTTTTCTCAGAATAAAATCTCCAATTCCTCCATTTTGCCAAAAATGGACATCAGAGCCACAGATCCCGACTGAATGCATTTTCAGCAAGACTTCTGAAAGGACCGCATAATTATCAACAATTAAAATCTCGGAAATCCTGTATATCAACATTGGCCCCAGTTAGAGACGTCATGGCAACTCCGTAGAAACGATTTGTCAAAATAAAGAACTTTAATGTTAGATTTTGAGGAGAAAACACTCACACGACGTTAAAACAAAAGTCTTTGTCACAATACAGTAAAACACAATTGAAAGAATGCTGATGTTGTAGCCCCAGAGGCTGTAAATAATACAGAATTAAGTAAACCAACTCACCATTTAAAAGGACCATTGATTCGGATCCAATCAGGTTTCCAACTCTGCCACAGAACTGAAACATCTCTTATCAATGTCACTAATGACATTCTTTGTGATTGCGACACAGATTATCTATTCCTTCTCATCCTCTTGGCCAGTCTGAAGCTTTTTACATCTAACAACATCATTCCTAACTGTTGTCTAATTGGGTGGGAAGACGTTCATTTGGTTCCATTTGTGTTTCTCTTAACCTACTCAACTTTCTCTTCCAACACTGTTATCTCTGCTAATCCTCTCTCTCAAAAGAAAATACAGTATCATTGTCCATAAGTAAGCTGATGGCATCCAGCTTAACCTCACCAGTCTGAAGAAGGGTTTCGGCCCGAAACGTCGCCTATTTCCTTCGCTCCATAGATGCTGCTGCACCCGCTGAGTTTCCCCAGCAATTTTGTGTACCTAACCTCATCATTATATCTTTTGAGTTTTCACTTATACCCAATTATCAGGCTGAGAGAAGTTCCCTAGTCATTGCCCGTGCATCTGAATAAAGCAGTTACAAACTTGCCAAAATATAAAACTGCTAGAGAAGATTATTAGCACATATCCATGGAATAAGCAAGAGCCCTAATGGCCAAACCATCTCTCAACTATGTATCTGCATCAATTCTACTGCTGCAGCTCCAGTCCAAAGCTTTAATACCTTGAGACATCCCTTGTCCGATCTACTTCTAGTTAGCTTTGATCTTATTGCTTCCAAACTATGATATCCAAAACTATTGGTGTTGTGCTCTAGGTCCTATTTACCTATGCTGTGGTTTCAAATCCCTGTACACTCTTTATCACCCTCAGGCATGTAAACCTCAAGGAAGTCTGTTCTTTCCAAATCTGATGAGTGGCCATATTTCTGGTTGCATAAGATTTGGAATTTCCTCATCAACTTATTTGCATCTTGGCCTTTCATTCCTTCTTTTATGCACTCCTTAAAACATACCCATGACTATGTTTCTGGCTATCTACCCCAATATCTTCTCTTGTGGCTTTGAGTCAGATTTTGTTTGATAATATTCACGCTAATTGAAGGCGTTGTACAAATAATGGTCACTTTTTGTTGAAAAGGCTTGAAATCTTTTTCTGGTTGACACAGATAGAGGCAGTCATGTAGAAACTGTTGAAACCAACCCATGAGATTGGCAGTAAAAGCTGTGAAAAGATTGGTCTTTCGAAGAAAATAATTAGAAACAATTTATTTCCAAGTTAAATAAGGTGAAGCTTGTGATAGTGAAGCTTAACATATTCTTTACCATGTGTTCAAAAAGGCTCAATGTTCAAAAATATTCTTTACCATGTTGTGCAAAGGCAAGATGTACATTTTGAGCTACAAATTTAATTGCCTACGTTTATCTAAGTCTTAGAAATGAATCATCTTAATAATGCCTACATCAGACCACATACAGTGTAAGGGTTTAATCAAAGGAGCAATTCACAAAACTATCCATGGGTGTTAGGAGGAGGAGGAGCCATCTTGGTGTGTAGGGGATATGGTCTTTTAATGTGGGGGGGTAGGTGTAACTTTATTTCTAGGTCCCTACCTGGTCGGTGTGGCAGCCTTTTCTCCGGGCTGCCCGTCGACCCGTCCTCGTGGCCTACCTGCGGGCTTGGAGCGCCGTTTCCTGGCGGGGACCGCCCAGCACCTCGGCCTCGGCGGCGGCACAGCGTTGGAGCGCTGGAGCGGAGCGGAGTGGAGCGGGCGATGCCTTGCCTGGGTCGCCGCGCTGGAGCTCTGGCGAGCTGGACCGCCGAGAGCAACATCTCCGGGCTGCGGGTCTGCGGAGCGGAGAGGCGGCAGTGCGGAGAGTCGGCGCCGACTTTATCATCGGGAGCCTGGGAGCTCCAAACCGGCGCGGCCTTGTCGGCTTCGGCAGCCGCGGGCTCCAACCAGGAAGCGGCCGTTCCAGGTGGCCCAGCCGCCGAAAGGACTCTCCCGACGCCGGGGCAAGACCACCCGGTTAGAACGGCCAGGGACATCGGGCCTCCGTAGAGGCAATTGCGGTGGTCTCAATAGGCCTGACTTTGGGGTGAACATGGGATGGGGACTCGACATTGTGCCTTCCTCCACAGTGTTATCCACTGTGGGGGGATGATTTTTTTGTCTAATTGTAGTCCTGTAGGTCTGTGTCCAAGATGGCTGCTGTGAAGAGAGAGTGGACGCTGGCGCGCTTTGGCTGCCGCTGCTCTCTCTTCACACTGTGTTTTTGATTTTCTGTTTTTTGGATTGAATTCTGTTTTTAATTTGTGTCTCTGTGATGTATTTTTTACTTGTTCTATTCCGATTATATGTTTTTATTCCGATTACTATGTAAGGAGTCCTTGAGATGTCTGAAAGGCGCCCATTAAATAAAATTTATTATTATTATTATTATACAAATTTATATTGGTGCCATTTTAGTATAGCATAATCCTTCAGTCAAATAGTAAGTTCATTTTAAACGATTTTTTAAAACAATTTTAACATTTTGATAAATACAGAAGTTGCCGAGTTTCTTTCTCAAGAAAATGTGATTAGAAGTAATTTTGTTCCTACTAGTCATAAAATGCACTGATACAAAAGATTGAATGTCACAGTACTGCATTTTCAAATTTAACTATACATGGCTGCAGTCCTGATTGATTGTTTTAATAGTTTCATTGCATTGGAATTCCATCAGAATAAACCTTTCGAAAAAAGCTTCACCCCTCATATTAGATTTAGATTTCTCAATAGATAGTAAAATGTTTTGCTCAAAAATGAAAAAAATTCTCAGGATTACATTATCTAACAGGGAGTTTTACTTAAAAGCGGAAAATGCTGGAAATGCTCAGCTGGCCATGCAACGTAACTGGAGGGAGGTTATTTATTGGGAGGTTAGAACTGGATGATGATACAGATGAAAAGCTTTTGGGCACAGACAGAACCAGAATTGTCAAGTTTTAACTCCACAGTTATTGCTTAGTCTGCCGTGTAACTCTAGTGCTTTCAATTTTTATTTCAGATTCAGTAATTTAGCTGGATTTAGAATTTAGTCACGAACTAGACGTCTATATTATAGCCCAAAATTTAATGTATACTTATTTTAAGTTTCAGTGACAAGTATATGAATTATTAAGGCATGAAAGACTTACCGTTAGGACCTGGTTCTAGAATTGGTCGATTTTCCTGTGAATAAAACAAGGATGGAGAGCGTACTTGAGAAAGGTTTGAACCATGTTGGTTGTCTCAAATATTATAACCTCTAATTTAAGTCACAACTAAAGTGGAATGATAAGCAGGAGTACAGGGCACCCATATTTATTTATTTGAAACTTTAAGGCAATTAAGAATTACCTCCATATTGTGATTAGGATATGGTTCTAGTCTTTTGGATTTTGAGCCGAGTGAAATGAATGTTGTTATTCATTTGTATTTCATCTTGCAATTAAGTCCATTAATTTGAATGTTTCAATATCACCTTGCAAGCTATAAAATCTGTACATTTTGGTGCTCATAGGCATGTAGGAGAGAATGAATTACAGCAAATTTTACAGGGGCGGGGTGTTGGGATTGATATGTCTTCACTGAGACTAGCAACGGCTTAATGGGCAGTAAGGAAACAGAAGTTGCATACACGACTCTTTCCATTGTGCTTTCACAGACTACAGGGTACTAGCAAGAGGTATTATTTTCTAGCTCTTTTTTCCTTCACTTTTAATTGCAACAAAGGATTTAACTTCCAACATAATTTCTGGTAAAATGTTCTGTTTCTTAACAACTTCCTATGAGACATTTTTCTTAAACCCTTACTTTGTTCTTTAGATGATGCCTTTTAATTCTGTTCTAATTCATCAAAACCTTTCAGAAATTAGAACACACATTAGAGATAGCCAGAACTCCCCTTAACCTTCTAACAATTGCCAAACCTTTGGTGTGTCCCATTTGAACAAAATGTCAGGGTCATGTGAAGACTTATAGAAGTTATTTTTGCTCTACCATTCCACGCCCCAACAGTTTGCAGAGCCAGCATTCATCTTATGTCAATTCTTGAATTTTACAATTTTGTAGACCCTAATTTACAATTAAAAAATTCTCCAGCACTGTCTAACAAACGTACAACTTTAAACATGTTAATGATCACCAAACTCGGTAACCTGGGCATCGATCCCTCCCTCTGCAACTGGATACTGGACTTTCTAACCAACAGACCACAGTCTGTTAGGTTAGACAAGCACACCTCTTCAACCCTCACCCTGAACACCAGCGTTCCACAGGGCTGTGTGCTGAGCCCCCTCCTCTACTCCCTCTTCACCTATGACTGCACACCTGTACATGGTACTAACACCATCATCAAGTATGCAGATGATACAACGGTGATTGGCCTCATCAGCAACAACGATGAGTCGGCCTACAGGGAGGAGGTCCAGCACTTAGTAGCATGGTGCGCTGACAACAACCTGGTCCTTAACTCCAAGAAGACCAAGGAGCTCATTGTAGACTTCAGGAAGTCCAGGGGCGGCACGCACACCCCCATCCACATTAACGGGACGGAGGTGGAACGTGTTTCTAGCTTCAGGTTCCTGGGTGTTAACATCTCCGATGACCTCTCTTGGACCCACAATACCTCAACTCTGATCAAGAAGGCTCACCAGCGTCTCTTCTTCCTGAGGAGACTGAAGAAGGTCCACCTGTCTCCTCAGATCCTGGTGAACTTCTACCGCTGCACCATCAAGAGCATCCTTACCAACTGTATCACAGTATGGTATGGCAACTGCTCTGTCTCCGACCGGAAGGCATTGCAGAGGGTGGTGAAAATTGCCCAACGCATCACCGGTTCCTCGCTCCCCTCCATTGAGTCTGTCCAAAGCAAGCGTTGTCTGCGGAGGGCGCTCAGCATCGCCAAGGACTGCTCTCACCCCAACCATGGACTGTTTACCCTCCTACCATCCGGGAGGCGCTACAGGTCTCTCCGTTGCCGGACCAGCAGGTCCAGGAACAGCTTCTTCCCGGCGGCTGTCACTCTACTCAACAACGTACCTCGGTGACTGCCAATCACCCCCCCCCCCCCGGACACTCCTCCCACCGGAAAAACACTATGTCTGTATATATGCTAATGTAAATAATTTATTCAAATCATATGCTATGTCGCTCTTCCAGGGAGATGCTAAATGCATTTCGTTGTCTCTGTACTGTACACGGACAATGACAATTAAAGTTGAATCTGATCTGAATCTGAATCTAATCTAACCCTTTGTATGTAGCATATTAGATAGGATAAAGTATTAAGTACTACAAAATTATTAATGGTACCGAGAACTAATAAGTATTTGTAGTAAGTGTGTTTTGATATTCTTTTAATTAATTCTTTAATATCTTGACAACAAAAGATCTCTTTTTTTTACCTGAGTTTTGACATCTAATCGCAGTCATGACAAATATTTACAAAGTTAATGTGTGAACATGTTCTAAGAACAAGTGGGATCATTTATGAAGCTTGTTGCACAGGCCAAACATGTGATAGTTATACTGCCAAATTTTATTTCAGCTAAAAATCAAAGAACCGTGTACAGACCATTTCCCCGCCACTGTTCTAATAAACGACACCTCTTCTCATGTATGTCTAATATCCAACATCCATTCCGAAGTGTTTAATATTAAATGTAGCTGAACACGCTATCCTTCACTTTTCAATTTTAAAGTAACATGGTTAGAATTTGATAACTTTATTAATTATCTTTCTTGATTAGTACTGATGTCAGAGGTTATGGGGAGAAGGCAGGAGAATGGGGTTAGGAATGAGAGTCTTGATTGAATGGTGGAGTAGACTTCATGGGCCGAATGGCCTAATTCTACTCCTATCACTTATGGCCTTAATGTTCTAGTAATTACCAAAATAAAATAAAACCCTCTAATATTTATGTCAAATTTAGAATGTTACAAGATTGATCATATATTATCAATGAGGAAAAAGTTCAATTATATGCTGCCTCTGTATTTTTCGTCCCCCTCCCACCAAAGGTGGTATTTTTCGTCCCCCTCCCCCGGACACTTATTATCACTTATTATTATTTATTTAAATCATTTGCTATGTCGCTCTTCCAGGGAGATGCTAAATGCATTTCGTTGTCTCTGTACTGTACACTGACAATGACAATTAAAATTGAATCTGAATCTGAATCTGAAAAATCAGTACTTTTATTCATCTCACTTTCTGTAGTTCTTAAGGCATAAAATGAAATAAGAGATATAAATTAGTTACCAGTCTCAGATCATTCTTTTCATAGAGCACCACAGACAGGTTTTCATGCTGCGCCATCTTCAATCCTGCAGATTAAAAATGTTTGTCGTTCACTTGTACCCTCAGCCAATGACCGATTCTAAATGAGTCCAAAGGCTCTTTTATTACTAACCGTGTCCTTGAGCTGAAGCCCAAAATGTGTGCTTTTGGCAAATAGAAACATTTAAATAATCTTACACAAGAACGAAGGGTAATAGGAATTTAGAAGCATTTCACCAATTACAGAGATCTGTGCACAAGTTATAAATAATGGACTAAAACAATGAGTGAGGCCTGAACTAAATTAAAAATACTATGATCAAATGAACTCCTTTCCATCTTCTCATTTTCTTTTGCCCACATTCACAGAGGCATAGAGCCATGCAGCATGGAAACAAACCCTTCAGCCCAACTCATCTATGCAGACCTAGATTCCCCATCTAAACTAATCCCATTTGGCTCTTATCCCTCTAAACCTATGTACCTCAATTGTTCATAGGTTTCCTTTTTAAAACACAACTTCTGCAAAACACAAACTGTTGGAGTAACCCAGCGGGTCAGGCAGCATCTGTGGATGAAATAGATAAGTGATGTTTCGGGTCAGGGCCCTTCTTCAGACTGAAATTCCCTCATTCATTCTTTCCACAGATGCTGAATTACTCCAGCACTTTGTGTTTCGCTCAAGATTCCAGCATCTGCATGTTCTTGTATCTTTGCTTTGATCTCTTTACCAAAATCAAGCCAAGCCATTTCAAATGTATGCAAGGCAAAGAGTGAAACTATTTTCACTGTTTGAAAATGCAACAGTGCCAGTTTTACAACTTCAGTCTTGCCAAAATCATATGATGCCACACCCTGTTTGGAATGTCTGAAACACTGGTTCCCAAACCACACGCATCACCCTATATCAGAGAGTTTTATTTACTGTTCTCCATTCTCCACCATAATCATTGCATTGAATAGAATACATCTGATTTTATAATTGCATTGCCTTTTAGATTCACTACAAATCCACATTTTAAATAAAATCTAGTTTCTAAAATTAAAATGTGCCCAACCCCTTGTTATTTCTCCTCTAAGTTTTATTTCACGTATATTCGCCTCTAAATATCTTGTACTTTAGCTACAAATCTGTCAATTGCTCTGAGACAACTGCAGGAGATTGTCACATCTCTGGTTTGGAAACAACTATTGGTGTTTACACATGGTGTTTACTTTAGTTTAGAGCTACACGGTTGCTTCGGGCCACCGAGTCCATGGCATGCAACAATCACCCGTACGCTAGTTCATTACGACACACTAGGGACAATTTACAGAAGCCAATTAACCTATAAATCTGCGCGTCTTTGGGATGTGGGAGGAAACCGGAGCATCCGGACGAAACCCACGCGGTCACAGGGGGAACATACAAACTTTGTACAGACAGCACCCGTAGTCAGAATTGATCCCTGGTCTCCGCCACTGTAAGGCACCAACTCTACTGCTGCGCCACCCCTTTATTAGAAACATAGAAAATAGGTGCAGGAGGAGGCCATTCGGCCCTTCGAGCCTGCACCTCCATTCATTGTGATCATGGCTGATCGTCCCCTATCAATAACCCGTGCCTGCCTTCTCCCCATATCCCTTGATTCAACTAACCCCTAGAGCTCTATCTAACTCTCTCTTAAATCCATCCAGTGACTTGGCCTCCACTGCCCTCTGTGGCAGGGAATTCCATACATTCACACCTCTCTGGGTGAAAAGGTTTTTTCTCACCTCAGTCTTAAATGACCTCCCCTGTATTCTAAGACTGTGGCCCCTGGTTCTGGACTCACCGAACATTGGGAACATTTTGCCTGCATCTAGCTTGTCCAGTCCTTTTATAATTTTATATGTTTCTATAAGATCCCCCTCATCCTTCTAAACTCCAGTGAGGTGTATTCAAGGTTATTCAAGATGTATTATGTATCAAGTCAAAAATACACTTGTTGGTATTCAACAGTTTAAATCAACATTCAGATATGTACAAACTGTATTTATAGCAATGTCAATTGTTGGCTGTGGGATAGATGATACCGAGTAAGACAGAGACTGAACAGGATCAGCAGGACTCCAGTGGAACTAGAATGCCAACTAGGGTGGGGAAGAAACCTCTGCCTTGGATTATCGATGATTTTTGGATATCTTCCATTCATTCGCTCCACATCTCTTGTTTCCCCTGACTCAGTCTGAAGAAAAGTCTCAACCCGAAACGTCGCCTATTCCTTTTCTCCAGAGATGACACCTGACCCGCTGACTTACTCCAGCTGTCTGTGTCCCTCTTGGCTGCATTTAAGTTTCAGATGCTTGCCTGTTGCGTTCGGTTGCATCAGTAAACTGAACAAGTGGAAGGAAGTGCACACACACACACAGAGACACACACACACACACACACACACACACACACATAGAGACACACACACACACACACACACAGAGACACACACACACACACACAGAGACACACACACACACAGAGACACACACACACACACACACACAGAGAGACACACACACACACACACAGCTCTGAGACAACTGCAGGAGATTGTCACATCTCTGGTTTGGAAACAACTATTGGTGTTTACACATGGTGTTTACTTTAGTCTAGAGATACAACGTTGCTTCGGGCCACCGAGTCAATGGTATCCAACAATCACCGGTAGGCTAGTTCTTTACGACACACCAGGGATCTCAGACAGACGCACACACACACAGACACAGACACAGACACAGACAGACACAGACAGACACACACACACACACACACACACACACACACACACACACACACACAGACACAGACACAGACAGACACACACACACAGACACAGACAGACACACACACACACACACACAGACACACACACACACAGACACACACACACACACACACACACACACACAGACACACACACAGACACACACACACACACACAGACACAGACACAGACACAGACACAGACACACACACACACACACACACACACACACAGACACAGACACAGACACAGACACACACACAGACACACACACACACACACACACACACAGACACACACACACACACACAGACACAGACACAGACACACACACACACACACACAGACACACACACACACACACAGACACACACACACACACACACACAGACACAGACACAGACACACACACACACACACACACAGACACACACACACAGACACAGACAGACACACACACACAGACACACACACAGACACACACAC